>NC_047532.1:48387631-48696267 GCF_012275295.1 Melopsittacus undulatus
AACTATAATTAGCCAATTTTTGCAATGGAAAATGTTCATGCTGCTTATAGTGATCCCCTGGGGGAGTGTCACACCTTATAGAGCTTCTGGGTTAGAGGGAGCTGTGTTCATCAACAGTCCTACCTGGAAAAAAGATTTAACAGTAAGGGGAGGAGAGGGAGCTTGTTCCTGCCAAAAAAAAAAAAATCACTCTAACAGTGATAACTAAAGCTTTTTGGTTCTTTGCAGAAGGGTCCTGAGAGCCTGTACAGTACAGTAGCAGACAAAAGTCAATGTTGAAAAACATAAATAATACAGGGTAAAATAATCTTGACCATTCACGCCTTCAAGTAGTTATGTTTACTATGGTTTCTATATTCAAGCAAATGATTAATCAGTCATTGTTGATGATTTTCAAGAAATATCAGACCAACATTGGAAGTCCTGTAAATGACAAAGAGAAATTCTTGGAGTTACTTGAAGTAACTGGTAACAAAATGAACAGCTTACGCACTGCAGTTTATACAGGAGACAGACAGAGATGTTGATCTTCCTGTAGTGTTCCTGCATCTTGGCTGCTGCCTGCAGGACTTCTTACGCAGTTTCAAAAAGGTGTATTAGAAGTAGAAAAGACATAGAAAACATAGAAAAAAAGCAGTAAGAGTAGCTAGAGTGTGAAATGTCTTTTTCCTTTTTCTGTTTTTTTTAGTGGAGAAGTCTAAATAAAGTGGTGCTCCTCAGGCTTGAAAACTGAAGAAGAATATGACAGAGGCTCAAAATCATGACTGATATGAAAGAGGTGAATGGGAACCGATTATTTCCTCCTCCTTGTGATACAAGAACTAGAGGTTCAAAAGAAACTAAAAGGATAGTAGCATAGAATAAAAGGAGTACTGTTTCATTATTATATTGTGGAAGTGATGATGGATACTGGAAATGGCAAAATGAAATAAACTTAAGATAAGTTCAGCCAAAATCCTGTAGGATTCATTCAGCAGAAGCTGCTAAACACAATGGCCTGTGTGGGCTTGGAGGTTGCCTCAAGTTCTTAAGTTGTTGATGCCCAGAAACTGGAAAACTGTGACCATTCTCTTCATGGCCTGCACTGTGTGTCAGTTAAATATCTGCTTTTGGACAGTGTTGCAGTTAAACTGCTCAGCTATATAAAGCTTGGTTTTACCTTCACCACCATTTTTATATCCCTCCTCTACTAAGGTTGAAACTGCTTAACTCTAATGTTTCCTGCTTTGTGCCATCTCACAGTTCGCTTTGAAATACTCCTTTTCCTTTCTCTAGGTTTGCGTGAGCTTTTGACCCAACTGCAAGTACTCAGGTTTTCCTGCTTGATCTTCTGTTTTCTGCATCCTGAGCCTATCAATCCCTTTCCATATGTGATTATCAACATTGTGTGTTTTCTTTTAAAAATCACAAAATTCAGCCAGATTCACAGAATCAGTCGATTTATAAACCCTGATGTAACAATGCATGTAAACACGGGACTAACTTTAAGCATATGCTTAAGTTTTGTGGATCTCAACCACATGTTTAACTGCTTTGCCAGATAAAAATAGAAGTATGACTTAACAGTAGGCCTGACTTTCCATTGTGCTATTTTAGTTTTATGCTGATTTAACTCCAGCTAACTCAGCCAGGATACAGAACTTGGTTTGGAGATGACAGCTTTGGTCCGAAAACAAGTTATTCCAAACCCTAGAGCTGGAAGCAGTTCTCTAAGACTCAAGATTTATAAGAAAGGGTGTGATGGCAAACTGTTAGGCTGCTTCTTCTGGATTCATGGTGTAAGTCTGAGTTTCATCCTAGAATTGCACAACACCCAGATACAAGTGGGTGTCTGGCAATGCTGACTATGTTAAAAACATCCAGATGTGGATGGTTTTGGCTATGGAAACTTCTGTGCTTTAAGTGTGCTAGCCCAGTTTTTTGGGGAGAATATTTGGGCTTTTCCTCTGGTGAGATTTCTTTTTTCTTTTTTTCAGCATCATTTGAAATGTTTAGACATGTGGTGGTTTGCCTATAGTAAAATCCATAGATCTGCCCCTTGAAAGCAGGCCATTTCACCTGGATATCCTGAAAGTATAAACAGGTATTAGGAGAGAGAAAGAAAAAGTATTGCCCCTGATTTGAAAACCAAGGAACTTCAACAGTGTTTGAAAGAGGGATATCAGAATATTGTAAACATTACTCTGAAAAGATGAGATGCTACACCCCAGGTTTGATAGCAGTCCAAAGGCATGTAAATGAGACAGGAGACTGGATTCTTTTATTTCTAATGTTGAATGTTTAAATTGTAGAATCACCAACCTGATTTTGCTGTCACCTTTTTTTGATTTTGCTGTCACCTTTGGAAAGGAGACATCAAACAGGCTTGTCATAGAATAATTTAGATTTGTACTGACTGTTTTCAGCTGCACATGAATAGCTGCTCGAGAATTTGAAAGGCTACTGACTTGAAATGGTTGAGAACTCTTAGTTTTGAGTTATCTCATTGAACATATTTCTTTATTCTAATTCGCTATTTAGTAGGGGAAGGGAAAAGGCACAAGAAATCCCTTGAATCATTTCTGGAAGGATCGGTCTTGCTCCATTGATACCCTTGGTCTAAAAGACATCTAAAAGATTTTCACTGAACACTAGGCAAAGGATTGCAGTGGAAGTTTCAGCACACTGCAGCAGGTAAGGAAAATGACAATTCAGGAGAGCAGGTGGTACCATAAGTACCTACAGATGATGGTCCTGTCTTGAATCTGAGCTGCTGAACTGCCTCGTGTGTAAAATTTCTTGGGTTTGTGACAAAGACCAACTGAGATAGCTTCCTTGTGAACCTTGCAGTCATGTGGCTGATCAAAAGTTATATCAGAAAAGAGAAGAATAGGCACGGAACACTGAGTAATGCTCAAAGTGCTGTGCAAATGGCTGGGGTTTTCTAAATTTTTTTGGTCTCTAATGGAGCCTGCAAAGATCACTGATGCCTAACTCTTGTGTATTTCTCTAAAATAAAAATGGTATGTGATGTTATAGAAGAATTAAAGGAATTTCTATATCTTCGAGTTGCATCCATGGCTTACCCACCCGTATTTGTACTGAAGTCTTTCAGGACTGGTAAGATGAGTTTCCTTTTTGGGCTGGGGAAACAAAAACTAATGCCAGATTGTGTAGGCAGCTCTGGGCTGATGTGAGTGAAGCATCAAAACTCATCAATATCTGCAAATATTTTCTTGACAGTGGTAGAAAAAGACATGGCTAAAGCCCCACAGTGCTTGTATAAACATTTTTGCCAGCCTGCATGGGAAGAGTGGTAGATCCCAGAGCACACAAACAGCCGCCAGCATGCAGTTATGTGGAAAATTTGTCTTTCCATTCTGACATAGGAATGCTGAAATAGCATATTTCACCATGATAGTAAAGCCAGTCTAGATTTGAAATGAGTATCTGGTATCTTCCGCAAATAAGATTGCAGCAGATGGTTTTACTGCTCCCCAGTCCCAATCAAAACCAAGAATTCTTCTTGAAATACTGAGGGAAATGTTAAGAAAAAGCAGTGCCAACTTCAGCTACTAAAGTGAAATAGGTGGAGAGACATAATGGCTAAAAGCAAAAGTAGAGGACTTGGCTTTAATGGGTCCCTTGCCTGGGTATACCACATAAATTTCAGAAATATAAACTAGTCTCACACAAACAGGTATGTGCACTGTGTCTGAAAGTACAAGAGATACGGCCTGGGTCAAAGAAGCAAAGTAATTCTTGTTCACTGGGACCCCAAACTGGGGTTTAGTTTAAGCATGGGGCTCCATTCCTCATTTTATTACAAAGTTCTGTGTCCTTCAGCTGATTCTGCCGGTTTATGTGCAGGTACACATGCATAATACTATAGGCTAAAAAATTTGTGCATCTGAAAATATACAGGGAAGTGTGCTCTTGCACTCTCGCAGAGAAACAGTGAAAGGATTCTTGATTTCAGTTATGCCACTACTCCGGTTTTGGAACTGGGATCTCAGCTGTAGAAAAGTGCTCTCTTGGAAACAGCAAACAAACAGTGGGTTCTCCCCTCCAGCTGCTGACTGCAGCACACCTCCAAGTCCTGGTGCAAGGAAGTGTTTTCATGTGAGTAGTTGCATTTTCCAGAGTATTACATGCATATGCGCGTACTCTCTCCGGCTTTTTACCAGAAAATGTGTAAGCATAGAAAACAAGTTCTTTTTAGGGGCAAAACTTCTGTATGTCCACGTATGTTTGGCTGTATACCTACCTAAGAATGGTGGGGGTGGACAGATAATAGCTTCTCTCACAGTCTAGTTGTCCAGCTTCAATTTACTGTTCCTTTTTCTTTGTGCTGAATTACTCGTTAATGCCAATATAACCTCTGTTTCACTCCCTTTCCGTCCTAAATGTAAATCGACTTGCCACAACCTGCTACTCTCTAGAAATTACAAAGCCTCAGAAGATAATTTGTTGCTGGTGCTGATAGCATCTGTTTATTCTAACGCACCAGCCAATTGGGCTGTGCTCACCTGCAGATGGGTAGAAAATGACCTTCAGTAAAATAGCAGACGTAACAGCTCTGAAAGAGCATGTCCCTCAGCAGCTACCTGCTGTTCATCTGAAGTCCGGGTTTATCAGGGAAGCAGCAGTCAAGCCAGTGCAGAGCAAGTCTGCCATCAGTGAGGCAGAAGGTGACCTACAACATTTTAGAGAGTAAGAAAAGATGGGAATGCTTACTGCAGAACTGTGGCCTGGAAAAAGGGTGCACCAGATCTTTCCAGGGTGCTTGGATTCCTTGCTTGAATGAGCATGAAAAGTGCCTCTGCTCCTTTTCCCACAAATGTAGAAGTAGAATTCAATTCTGGTGCCCCACAGAAAGTTTGATTAGGGCATTGTTGCTTGGAAAATTGGATAAATAAAGAAAATAATTGAGTTTAAACTGAATAATCCATCAGAGTTCTATTGGTTGACTGGTTTTGATAGAACTGCAATAGTGGCACAAAAAGAGCCTTCTTTGTATCTTGTGAATAAACAAAGGATGAATGTTTTCTCTGGATAATGGAATAATTTTCACTTCATTGGAACTTGGGAGTATGTTAACAATCGGGTTCTAAAGTTACATAAGCAAATCACTGGGTTTTTCTAACTCCTAATTCTAGAGTTACAAAGCTGAAGAGCTCCCCAGTCTTTTATTTTGGTATCTCATAAGCCCTACAACACTGGGGAAGTTGTAGAGACAAAAGAAATCTAATTTTAGATCAATGTTTTAAATAGATTGCTATAATTATTAATAATTAACATTAATATTAATTAATTCAAAGATTTCAATTATAGTCATCCAATGTCTTACATACTAAAGCAATGTAACACATGAACAGGCATCTACTATTGATTTTTGGAAAATAACTTTGGTCAACCTCAGTTGGATTAAAAAAAAAAAAGATACCTAGTTGATTATTATATTAGTGTTGATATAAGAACTTCTTATAGGTCTTTAACTTGCTCCCATGCATATTCATTTGTAGACTAAGATGGTACAGTATAAAATAGGAAATGGCACATGAATTACAACTGCTTCAGCTACAGATCTTAAAGTGGGATTTGTAAGTAGGTTTGAAGTGTAAGTGTGTAATATAGTTGAATTTCTAGAGCTTAGTGGTGTGGTAGTGACTGTGACTGGAAGGAGAGGTTAACTCCATACTGCTGATGCTAGCAGATGACAGAAAGGCTGGTTTAGCATAGTTTGGTTCCCTAGATAGAATGGAAATAACAAATAGTTTTTCTTTTCAGGATTCTACAGGTAAAGGAAAATAAAACTCAGAGATTCACATACCAGATGGAATAAACTGTGTTGAGAAACAGGAATCTGGGAAAGGACTGAAGGTTCGAATGGATAATTGGCTGAATGTCATTTCTCACTCCAGTGCTGTGGCCAAACAGTCTAAAGTAGTCCTTGGATCCTTTCTAACGCCTACTTGATATTCCCTGCTTATATACCCAGGGATCACTTTACTGCTGTGTTTGGCGCTGGTGTAACTGCTTTGAGAACACTCCATCCAGCTGTGGTACCCACAATTAAAGAAGGATGTTGAAAAACTGGACATCTTTCAGAGAAGAGCCACAAGAATGACTGAAGGATTGGAAAACATGCCTTACAGTGGAGCCCATCTCCTTAGCTTGCCAAACAGCAAGTCAAGAAAAGCTAAAGTCTGGTTCAAGTATGCTATATAAGGAAGAGAAATTCAGAAACAGAAGCTCCTTTGGGCAATAGTGTAGTAAGAATTGGTAGTCAGAACCTGGATGGGTTCATACCATGTGTACGTCTTCAACTTTTAACAGCGGAAACCATTCTTGGAGCAGAAGTGAAGGCTATGATTTATTCTGCCATTGGCAGAATAGAATGGATGCTTTTTCTTACCAGCTGCACTCTGGTTCATGCAGGGTATTCCTTCAGAGCAGCCTTACTGCTGCCATACTTTCAAAAGTCAAACCTAGATGACCATGACTGTCCTCTCTGGCTTTGTTAATTTATAGATCAGAGTACTCACTCCAAGTTGTTCATGGTCTAGATACATAAAATCCTTCAGATACAAATTCTGCTGTCTGATCTGGATCCTAAACTCCATTTTCCAGCTTCATTGTAGGATTAGATAGTGAAAGCAGGAATTTGTGGGAGTACTTGTGTGTGAGAATTTTTTGGTCATATGAAAGGCTTAGGGACTAGATACTAATTTTAAAACCATTTCTTCATGTGTTTGATTCCCATATCAGCACACAGCCTTTGGTTGGAGGCAGGGCAGGAGTTTTTGAATTAACAGTTAACATCAGCCTCCTTTTCTCTAAGGCTTGAAGTCATAAAGATCCACCAACATTTGTGAAATGCACCAACAAGAGCAAAGAAGAGAACCACCATGTGTATGGTGCCAGGTCCTACCCCTGATGTTCCCTTTAACAAAGACTGAATTTGCAGTTTCAACTATCAGACAGACTGTGCAGTGGCCTATAGCCTTGGCCATTATGCTGCCTTCCTTTCTAAGGAAATGTTTTCTACTAGGCAGAAATGGCATTGGCAATGGCACAGCAAGAAAGTCTGCCTTTCTGCTGCTCATCATGTGCATGCCCCACAAGAAGAAAGTCTGACTGAAATCTTCCCCAACCCTTAAAAACAAAATGGACATGGCACAGTTCACTGAATTAGGATTAAATCCAAATAGTTTTTGAATGTGATCAAATCTCTGAGCCTTGGATCTGGGTTCTTTCTATTTTAGACACACTGCTTTCTGATCTGCTTCTCTAGGACTACTTAAAAGTCTTCAAATCAAACCAGAACTGTGGATTTTGCCACTTCCTTACTGGGCTGCTTTGATTTCTGAGGCTTGAGTTTACCAAAGAGGCCACTTTGCTTCCTTCTACAGAAAGATATTGTCACCAGGGTGATATGAAGCAAAGAAATTTTGTTGAAACCTTGTTCTGAAATATTTTATTTCAAGCTGTTTTTTGCTTACTTTCATGTCAATATAGAATCATAGAATCATACAATAGTTAGGATTGGAAAGGACCTCAAGATCATCTAGTTCCAACCCCCCTGCCATGGGCAGGGACACCTCACACTAAACCATGGCACCCAAGGCTTCATCCAACCCGGTCTTGAACACTGCCAGGGATGGGGCATTCACAACCTCCCTGGGCAACCCATTCCAGTACCTCACCACCCTCACAGTAAAGAATTTCTTCCTTATATGCAGTCTAAACCTCTGCTGTTTAAGTTTCAACGTGTTACCCCTTGTCCTATCACTACAGTCCCTAATGAATAGTCCTTCCCCAGCATCCCTGTAGGCCCCCTTCAGATACTGGAAGGCTGCTATGAGGTCTCCATGCAGCCTTCTCTTTTCCAGGCTGAACAGCCCCAACTTTCTCAGCCTGTCCTCATATGGGAGGTGCTCCAGTCCCCTGATCATCCTCATGGCCCTCCTCTGGACTTGTTCTAACAGTACCATGTCCTTTCTATGTTGAGGGCACCAGAACTGCACACAGTACTCCAAGTGAGGTCTCACAAGAGCAGAGTAGAGGGCCCAGAAGCTCCTTAATAAGCCTCATACTCTGCTATAATTGAAGTTGACTCTAAGTTTTCAACATTCTTATTGGATAAACTATCTTTCTTTTTCTCCATCCAAACTATGAAAGGATCCCAGAACAAAGACCCAGCACTTGGCTGTGCTGGTTGTAGTACTGCTCCAGCCACTCCATTCTGACACCATGACAGGCCTTTTTGGGAAATCAGAACAAGCATGGTTACTCAATTGTCCATGTAAATTTGTGCTCTTAAAATCCCATCCCCAAGGGAACTCTAAGGGATAGTTCTTTTTCTCTCTAAATCCTAAATATAGTGTCATTTCTGTGAATGCTTAAGGGGGGAACACACCCCTCTTCAAGGCAGCGTACAGCCTTTTCATCATTGAGGTCACACATTTGGCTGTTTTGGGAAGCATCCGTACAACAGCAATTGTGAGGTCTTCTTGCTGGTTTTCTGGACAAGGTTGAATTTCACTCTCTTAAGCACATTTCTTCATGGGATTTTCATCCCTAGTGCATGTAAGTATTACTCAGCTGTAAATGCTCCATCCTTTCTTCAGAGAATTTAGTCCAAAAGAGTACCCCAGACTGATGGGGAAGCTGTCTTAGGGCAGGGCAGATGCTGTGCTGAAGTTTTGGAGGGTTTCAGCTGTGAACTTGGTGTTTGTAGTTTCTGTGCTTGCGTGAAATGCTTTAGCCCACTGTCAGGCATCCATGCCATTGCTGTTACACCATTGTAAGAGCATTTGCTCTTGGATTGCAGAAACAGGGCTGTACACCAAATTAGCCATGTCCCCTCCTGTGTCCTTTTTGTTTTGAAATCTATTTTAAAGTCAAAATCCAGAAGCTTTGCAATATGGTAAGGAAATGCTCTTGGCTAAACTAAGGTGTTGGAAGAATGTGATAGAGATGTAGTTCATTAGTTCGTCTGAAGGTATTTATATCATGACTGTAAACTGATCCAAATGTTTTATTTATCAGTGGTTTATAGATATTCAAGATAGGTTTTATGATAATTACATTTAACATAGTTGTGCAGCAGTGGTAGAAATATCATTCATGATATCTTTTAAGGCATGTCCTGATCCCTAAAGAAGTGCCTTTATTTTGGGTCAGTTGGAGATCTCTGGAACAACTCAGTGATAAAACTGGAAATAAATTTTCCCTTCCCCAATATACTGTCGATACTGGGTCTTCTTAGGCAAGGAAAAGATTGCTGTTGAAATTAACCTTGTGAGGATCCAATCAAAGCAAAAATAATACTAAAATATAATAAATCTTAAAAGACAAACATTCTTTCTGGAGGTGTTCTGGAATGACATTTCACCTGGAACAAGAAAATGAGGTGAGAAAGAATAAAAAAAATTGTTTCTGTTTTCTGGATGTTGTCGTTTATTTTTAGAATAAATATATGGTAGATTGATGAAGATCAGATTGATGAAGACTTTGTTTTTATAAGGATCAGATTAAAGTTATGTGTTAACTTGGGACTTCCAGACTTTCAAACCCAATATCTTCTCTATTTGTATTTCTCTAGGTTTCCAACAAAACCAGATGAATGACTGTGCTTGTTCTCTGGGATGTCTTTCAGGAACCTCATATTCTCCCTCAAAAGAGGCCCTGCATGGTAATTTTTACCTCTTCACCCAAACTCTCTTTGTACGTAAGCCTTCCAGCTCCAGGCTGTTCTGTTTGTGTTCAGAGAGCAGAAGGTGAATCACCATCTTAATTGAGGTCAATGTGTGATATCTTTGCTATCCTTCCAGCTATTCCTGGCTGGTGAATAAAGAGTTAAAAATAGGACACAGACTCTCCTCTCCTGTCAACTTTGATGATAGCCCAGTTTACAGAATGTCCTATAAACATTCTCAGTGATAGTGTGTTTTGATTAATATTGGCATTTCCATCCAGGTTTTTCTTTAAAAGGCTGAGTAAGTTGAAGGCAGACCACAAAGTCAGTAGAATTGTTGTATTTGCTCAACATTCCATTCAGAATAGGAGGGAAATTAGGCAACTGGTCACATTGCAATTTTTTTCAGCCTACCTCTGACTTGACAGATCTTTTGCTTTTTAGTGCTCCTTGATACATTTTTTTGCTTCTATAACACATCAGTAGAAATGTCTCAAATAAAATCCTTTTATCAGACTCTAGCTGGAACAGAAGTTAAAAATCAGGGTCAGGAACTTAAAAAGTAAAAAAAGAAAAGGCATGAAGACAGATGGAAGAGGGAAGTGGGCTCTGCATCATTAGAGTATTTTCTCTCAGTAACTTGTCTGAGTTTCATTGTGGGCCCCAAGGCAAAGAATTTTCTACTTCGGCTGCGGGAGGGAGTGTTGACGTGTTGGGAGAGGCAGGATGAGAAAGCAGATACGTTGCTTGGGCGGTTGTTCGTAGAAAAGCATCATTGGCAAACTAGCACAATAATTTTGCAAAATAAAAAATCTTGCCCAAGATTGCTGACAAGGTGTTAGGAAAATAAATATCTGCTTTTATTTAACTCTGTTCTCTAAAGGGATTTAGCATTTTGCAGTGTAGATCTTTCATACCAAACTTTCAAAGTAAACCCAGTTCCTCTGCCAACATACTTTTTAAAGGTGCAACTCAGCTCTATTTCAGCATTCCATCTTGTCTGAAATATGTCAAATTCATTGTCTTTTCTGACTTACAGTGAGAGGCTGAGCTTTGGGATCTGTAAAAATAGTTGTAACATGATTGGATCCTACAGGAGTCAACCATGAACAGAAATTGCTAACATTAGGTTGTGTGTGGCTTCCCCAAGATCAGAAATCTCACACAGGTTCTTTATTCTACTGGGAAGATTGTATCTGCATTCATCCCTCCATGAAAGAGGCACAGTCAGTGGGCATTGTTGGGGACCATGTACTCTACCTGCTAGTGCTCCAACTAGATCACTGTTTTTTAAGGCATATCATGTTGGTGCTAAAAACCAGTATTATAGGATTACCAAAGTGCTTGGATTCAGCTTGTTGGTGCTGCCTTTTTGTTTTGGAACAGGAATAGAAAATAAGAAAAAAAAAATTGACCTGTCTTTCACCTGAATTGCATTTCACCATTCAGAGACAGTCCTGCAGATGTCAGCATCTCTCTCATGGAGGAGGAAAGGGTGAAGGAGAAGGGTCATCTTTTTTATTCAGCTTGTATTGGCATTGGAACACTTGTAGTTATTCCCCTATCAAGGCACACCAAGTAGGGACGCCTCACAAGACAATATAAGTGCTGTATTTTATGACCTGAATGTAAAACCTTTATTAGTTTCAACCTGCTTCTGGTAACATGTGTCTAATGTTAAATTACCTCTTTTATGTGGTTTGTGTATTACACTCTAACCTCAGATTGCTTTCATGTGTTCAACTTTCAGGAGTTCAGGAGTTTTTCAGGAAGAGCAGCAGAATGCATTTTTGTCAATCTCTTTATTTTTTGTGCCAGGCTGGGTTTCTAATGGGCAATTTGAACAGCAATGACTGCCTGGAAGAGCAGGCGTAAGCAGCTTGCATGGTGCAGACATGTGTGAATGCATGTGCATGGGAGACAACTACCAGGGGAACTCATTTGGTTGAACTGTAATGGAGCAGGTCAAAGGCAGACCAGGGTGAATTCGGCAGTCACATCACAAAGTCCTTATTTTCTTAAGCAGCCATGCTTCTAGAGATACAGGTAAGTGTATAAATTATAGACCTGGCAATGGTTCATGCTGAGCAATGTTGTGCCACAATGGGGGACTGGACTGACAACGTTAGGGCTGCTGTGCTCAATCCTTGCTGAGCTGCCTGAACCTGAGTCAGATTTTTAGACTAAAACTCATGTTTTCTAAACTCGATTTAGATGCCTTGGAAAATATTTCAGATGAGTGACCCACTGGCTGGTTACTGAGATAGGGTGAGTAGCAGCATGGCAATAGTCAACGAGGTTTCATACTTGTCACAGCGCCATGTGGATTTCCTGATCTCCGGGCTTTAGAACCAAGTATCCACAGCCTCTTACTCTTCCTCAGCCCATAGTGGTCCTCCAGAGATTACCCATGTGAAGGATGAAGCTACAGGGGGTTGTATTAATGCACATGGTGAGGCAGGAGCAAGGCAACTACATTATGGTGGGACAGCACAGTGGTTACAGCAAGTTCTGGGGAGAGGGGTGGAGACATGCCAGCATGCTGGGGCTATATGCTAGGGATGCTCCACCCAGGTTGCCTGTGGCTAAGGACTGTCATTGTGATGGATGCCATAGCGTGGGCTGGCAGACAGCATCTTCCTCATGGCCTGTTCTCTCTTCTCTGCAGAAAGGAATCCAAGGAGCAAGACAACAGGAAGCTCCAAACTTCCCTGCTTCCAGTACCTGCTTTCCTCCTCCATGCTGTGAGCCCTCCCTGGAGGAAGAAGTGGGACCTCCTTCTGTCTCTTCCTGAGTGGGGTGATCTCAGCATGAGTCACTTGCAGCATGATATGGACCCTTGTTCCTTTGGAAATAGTGCCCAACTAGCAGCTGCACAGCTCAGCAGGTCTCTGACGCAGCTTCTGGAATAGGGCAGGGCACCTTCCTAACCAAAGCATTCAAGGGCAAGGCTTGAGAGTGCTCTAATTTTGTGAATGGCTTTTGCCTGAGAGCAGGATGCAATGAGAAGAGGGTGGGGACGTTGTGGATCTATATCCCTCATTCTTGGTGTCCATTTAGTGCCTGCAAAATATTTACTTTTGAGCCTCCAGGGAAAGCCACAGGAAGAGTAAGTTCACTACTAGAAATGTTAGCTGTAACACAAAGAGAGATCTTAGTTTGTTGATCACTGGTGTCTCAGTAGGGATTCAATGGCTGAAGATTATTCCTGAAACCTTCACTTGAGTCCCAGCCTTTTTGCCGTGGGAAGGGGCCTTTCTCCAGCTTGATTCTTCTCCTCTGGTCTTCATTTTTAATGTGTCTCATGAGATTCTCATGTATCTCCTAGACCAAGACCTTCCTTCCCTCACAGAGGTCTACCCTTCCCTCGAGTCATTGGAAAACACTACCCCAAAGACATTTGTGTCTGAGTGACATGTTGGGCAGTTAATGAACCAGCACAGCTGTGTCAAAGCATCTCAGCAATGAATACAGGCTAAAATAGAAGCCACAGGCGGGAAACATGCAAACCCTTCCTGTGCCAGAGATGAAATCCAGGGAATGCTGGGCCAAATTACTGGCTTTTCACGCCTCTCACTGATTAAAGTCTGTAGTCTGTAGTCCACTTGCTCACTGTCTCTGAGTTGGTGGCTTCTTAAAAGCTTTATGGAGGCATTTCCACTGGGGCATCTTCCAGTAACAAGAGAAATCCTCATGCAACACCTTTAAAGCAGTAACATGTAATTAGGTTGTTTTTGGAAGGTTGGTTTGCTGCAGGCAAATGGCCCATTACAGAGTTTAAATGACCAGCTTGTCCAGTTTTCAACCTCACAAAGATTTTGTTACAGTTGATCCTTTCCTGATGGTCCCTGTACCCTGTTCCAAGTAATTTAAATGATACAGCTTAAGTCTATTTAAAAGAAGGGGGTGGAGTACTTCCACTCATTCCAGCAAAGAAACAAACCCAGGCCAGTCAAAAGGTTTCAAGTAGTATCAGACGACATTCATAATATGAAGATATTTGGTTTGTTTAACAATCCCAATGTGGTGAGTGGAAGAAAGTTGTCTAGTTTTTTAATGAACTTACTGGTTTTGCAATGCTGCATGTTGAAGTGGGGGTAGTAGTTACTATGTAAACAGTTCTCATAAATTTATCCTGAATTTTGCAGTGTGATGCTTTTGGAAAAAAACAGTGTTATTATCTAGGAAAGTAAGTTCTTACTAAAAAAAAAAATCGCTTCTAGCCCTTACAGTTCTGCGTAGAATATGATGTGATAAAACACACATTTACTTGGGTACACACTTTGAGGTGTACCCAGATACACCCCGAAGTAAAAAAAAGGCAAAAACTCCCTCACCAAATCTTATGGTTTCTGAGTCAACCCCAGGTAGTCATGCTCCATTTTGCATTTGACTTTTTTGTTGTTGGCGTTTCTGCAGTTATAAGTCAATGGATGCCCTGAAGCAAAGATTTGATCTTATTTGATCTTTCTTGCCTGAGCTTGTCCCACAAAAGACTATCGGTAATAAATATTATCCCAAGTGACTGTGGTATAAGTAATAGCATTCCTTACCCAAAGATCATCCCCCCCAAAAAAAGAAAAAAAAATCACTCTGTTCACATTAGGAAAGAACTGCTGGGAAGAAAGGTACAAATGACTCGTCTCTGCTCTTTATGTCAGATACAGCTCACCTATGAAGCAAGAACCAGACAAACCCATCAGGATCTGAGCAATCTCTAGTTCTTGATCTCTGCCTCTGTTTTGGTGGTGAAGCCCATGTTTGAGACTGTGCTCAAACCACCCTCTTCTTCCTTTCCTATGTGGAAGTACTGAAATGGTGACCTCTTTCCCAAGGGAGAAAACATGGTGTCTTCCCTATTTTGTCCTGACAGCTCAGGCCAGCTCTGCACAGCTGTGCACCATCACAGCAGCAGAAAGTACAAGCTTATTCTTCTTCTTCTGTTTTCAAATATAGGTGGTAGAGGGTGAGAAGACTTGAAAGTACACTGGTTCATCTGTATTTTTAACAAAGTACTTTGTATTTTAGGCTTCCCTGTAAAATATAATGATAGATTTCTTCAATAATAATTACAGTGGGGAAAAAAGCTTCATTCAACTTGCATAAGACTAGCTTTCTCTGAGCATGTGGTTTTATAAGAGTTTAATTGTTTATTATCCATCAAAGACCATAAGCTTTTATTAAATGATAAGAAGGGTCAAAAAAAAACTTAAAGGAAGCCCAAACCAGAAACTCCTCTCTGAAGGCTTTTTAGTTCCACCACAGTGCACTAGTGATTCTCACTGGAATAGCCCATGGTTCTCTTGTGTTGAGAATACAGAGTCCCTGGGGAAAGCAGTAGACTGCTTTGAAATCAAGCAATGGCAAATGTGGAGTGTGATTTTCAGAATCTCTTTCCATAATCCACCTTTAAATGTTCATATAGTTCTGTGCAGTTTGAATTCCCTTAATTGCATGATGGATTTACAGTTGTATCATTTCAGATATAATTACCTCTATTATCAAAAACAAAGGAGACACGTGCCAGTCTGAAGGATTGAAGGCATGGCCTTAAGGAAAGGCTTGTCTCTTCCCCTCACACATGTACACACAGATATATCTGCACAAATCCCTGTCTACCTACTTGTCAGTGCATTGATTGTTCCTTGACTTCAAGGGCTACCTTTTCTTCATGCTTCTAGGAAGGTTGAAAAGGCCTTTGATTGATTAAGTTAATGGTCATCATCACAGGCCCCAGTACCAAAAGAGGTACAGCTGTTTGAACTTTGATATATGTAGCAAGAGTAAAATAGTCTGTTTAACAGTGCTTCCCCAAGGTTTGGAGAAATGGCAACCTACAAGCCATCAGACAAGAGTAACAGGGTACTCAGTGGAATTGCTGTACCTGGTTTGTACAGAGTACAGTTCTTCACATGAATGCCCTCTGTGCAAGGTGGTAAATCTCATTCCTTGAGTCCTCTCTTTGGAATCCTTTTCTGTATTCAGGGTAGGCAACTTGCCTGCAGGATTTTCCAAACCTCACTTGTTCTCTCACTGCAGGTATCTCCAGACTTACTCTTTGGACCTGCCTGTTTAAGAAGTTCACTGCAAATGGAAGCAAGACCGGACTACAAATTTCTGTTTGTGTTTAGACATTTTTATGAATACTCTTCACTTAATCACTGTTCAGTCCAAAGCTGTGTGAACCCACTCCCAAAGACAAACATAATAGTTGCTGCCCTTTGCTGTAGATGGACATTACTAGGATTAGACCATGAGTAGTGTTGGGGGGAAGAGATTATGCTTTCTTGGAATATGTTAGATACAGATTTTTGGGATTTCTTAACTCCTTTTAAGGTAAGCAATGCTGATATAACTGAGTGGTATCATGACAAAGGGCAGTGAGGTGTGTTTGTGTCTCTATGTATAAATGTACGTAGTAGATACATAGTCATGACACTGGAGAATTAGACACATTACAGCAGGGTGGTGGTGTTTTTCATATCAGCCTCATTCATCTCTCTGTGCTCTGTGCCAGGAATAAAGGTTTTGATGATGTTTGGTGGCACACAAGCAGCCACCTGACAGTCCTGTTGTGTACACACCTAGGGATGTTGCCCTGGAGACCTCACAGCAGCTAGGGCGGCATGCCTGTTTGCATCCAGATGCTGAGAGCTGCTGGGAGTATCTTGTCCATCAAGTAGGTTAACTGGGACCTTCGTCAGCACCTGCCCCCCTTGCTGCGTGGCTCCTTGCTGTCTCTGCAGAGCTCCAAGAGGGAAGAAGCAGTTACCAAAATACACCAGGAGCAGAAGAGAGTTGGGATTTGGGCACTGTTTTTTTCATGCAGTCATGCATGACTGTGCAAATCAGTCAGGAGTCAGGCCACTAAATCCTTTGGGAGTCTAAAACCCCTTTCTCTGTTTGTAGCACTTTGCCCTACTTATCAGGGTGGTGTCAGAGGGCATCCTTGGCACAGCATGTTGCTCTCCAAGAGGGATTCATCCCACTGAATGTGGACACAGCAACACTTACACCTGTCTAGACACCCCTTCTAACAAGCAGAGAGCAAGAGTTGTGTCTAGTGGCTGAGTCACTTTAACCTGAGAGCCCAAACAAGCCTGGATAATCTCCCCTAAAATTATGCCTGTTTCCTCCAGCAGCTATGGATGGAGATACCTGCATTGTAAGGCAAGCTGTCTCTGCCTGTTCTCTTGCTGGCTGTGGCCATGTAAGCATTAAGAGATGAGAATACTGATTTGCTCTGTCCTTGTGCATGTCTTCCAGGTCTTTTGCTGTTTCTGAGTATGAGAAGGGAATTGCCAGCTATTAGCCAGTGCCCCATCTTGAATTTTTATAGTTCCCTCTAATGAACTAGGCAGCTGGAGGTGTGCCTCAGTGGTTAGTGCAAGCAGTTGACCACAGTGTTGAGGCCTTTCCTCATTCTAGGATGTGATAATCTACTGAAAGCTCCATCAGTTATATACAAAATCCCCAAATCTTTTGGTATCTCCTTTGCCCAAGCATGAGACCATGCTACAACTTATTGTGCTGGGAGGATGCTGGGTTCTATGCTGAATAAAAGCCCACGACACCCGGCTTCAGTCACAGAAGGGATTTTTAAGTGACTTAAATATGTGGGCAGGGGACTGCTAGCTGTTCTCCAGCACTGTGCCATTTCCAAACCCTGGTGATAGATACAGACATTAAGCAGAGGCTCTACCACCCAGTCCATCAGAGCAGTGGTTCACAGACCAGTGGATGGATGCAGGAGGTCATCAAGGGTAAGGAGCTAGCTTTAGAGAGTATGTTTGCACACATCTGAAACCCATTCACTACCTGCGATGTTAAACCATTTTCTGAGCTTCAATTCATTGTGTTGTGCTCTTTCTGGTTCTTTCATCATGTTTGTATAAAGCATAGGCCTTTGGGGCAGAACTTTTCTTCCTTTGACACTCCTAACTCATTCTTGCAGCCTTACATTTGTTGTTGTTGCTGTTGTTGTTGAGCAACCTGTAATAAATAAGGTTTTGGTCAAGGCATGGCTGAACCTCAAAGCATCTCTGAGGTGTCTGTAGTATGAGTACCATTGCTCCCGATTTATGATTAGGAGAAGCATGGTGCAGACAGTGCACAGATCAAGACAAAACATATCAATTTGTGCAGTATTGTATTTAGGGGGATAACATATTCCCTGTCAGAAATCCTGTACACCTGGATGTAGACAAATGAAGAAAGGCCTGAACAGACTAAAAGAAAATACCCCCTTCATCTAGAAAATGTGTTTAGGAAAGGAAATTTTTGCCTTGTGTCTCTTTTTTCAAGTGAGAGTTGAACGAGCATCTTCCTTCTAGAGACACAGGGTTCCTGTAAATGGCAGAACAAAAAAAGCACTGCAATGAAAAAACCCAGCCCTTGAATTCCAAATACAACATTCTCTTTTCAAAGTAAGATTTATATGCAAGAAGACAATCTCTCTTACCGAGTTTTTCCTGTTGCTCAGAGTGCACTCACTGGAAACAAGGACATGATTTAAAAAGATATTGGAAGAACAGCTTGGACACAAAGAAAGGAATGACCTGGAGTCTTAAAAAACAGACAAGCTTTTCAGTAGCTTGGAGCTTGGAATAAGAAGCTGAAAGTCATGTAAGGCCAGTAAAATTTGGGACATTCTTTTCACCTAAAAAAATAACCAATCTTGGCTTCTCTCATTAGTATCTCTGCTCAGGGATTAAGTTAACTGTTTTGTGGGGAAGCTGGATGCAAATCTGCAGCTGCAGTGGTGAGTTTTCTTGAATGTGTAAAGGGTCAGGATGAGCGAGTGCTTAGGTTATTTGAGGGCTGGTGTTCCTGAGCCCTCTTTGTCTGGGATCCAAACAAGCCTTCCTGTTGAGAAACACTGGCTTACTTCTTCAGTGCAAGACAAACAACATACCAGTTCCTACTCTAGCGGGACAGTGGAAGTAGTGAGCTATTTCCATTTAATGCTACAAGCATGTAGTGGCTTCTAGAGGTATCTAAGCAGAAGTAGCACAGCTCCTCTCCCTCTCATTCCTTGGTTTCATTAAGACAGTTCACGCTTTTGCAAAATTTTAGAAGATGATGTGGGGGCTTCTTGCAAGGAAAAGGCGATTACAAAAATATCTCTTTTGAACAGAATGGAGCAGGGGTTAGTTTGTCATGCAATGTGGCATCACAGCGATGATAGAAATGGCTTTGCTGCTTTGACATACTGGTAAGAGTCTAAGCTGTGCTCTGAGGAGCACTTTCTTTGCTGTGTCCTTTAGGAGGCACTGTCTAGGAAATGGGGAAAGGTATGCAGAAGATGTTTTGACACCTTTCAAACTGGTAATGTGTGGCTATAAATTGTACTGTTTTTTTTTGCAACTTTGTCCGAATTACCATGTTGCTACTTTAGAACCACCTGAATCCCATAGCACTGGCTACTACAATATCTCTCTGTCTGTTTAACCACAGATGCCCTGCACAGGGCAAAATCAAATGGAGGGAGTGCCCCAGCAATTTTTTTGTTTTATTCTTTCTTTAGGGTTTTCTTCTTTATGGTAATTGAATGGTATAGTCCTTTCATCTCCTGCCCCTTATACACCCTTATGACAGTTTTAAAGGGTCAACCAATAAGAACATTGTGTGTACATAAAGCCCATATATTCTACTGATGACTATGTAGGCTATTACATATACATTTAATAATTGTATCATATGTCTAGTTTTCTGTGTGTGAAAAGCATAGAGGTACCTATCAACAGAAATAATGCATACTAAAATGCTATGATGTGGTAGAAGGGCTCTTAGCAGAAGACGTGTGGGAAGTACTCTTTGTTATGGCTGTACCAACCTTGACTAGCCCATTGTGATGAACCCAAGCTGAAGAAACCTTTGTACCACACAGTATTTTCCAGTTAATTATATATATTTGTACATCTGGGCGTGTGTGTGTGGACAAGTGAGATCATCCATTCCTTTGAGATATTTTTTATCCTACCCAAAACATTTTTCCTCTCCCTAGCTCCTTTCCAGGAGCTCAACAACAAAAGAGCCAAAAGTTTTCCCTCTCATCTGGTGTCTGCAGTCCAATGTCTACATCAGCGTGTGGGCTCTGGGCACTCAGGTGGTGTCAACTCCAAGGATTCCAAGGTCCAGCTTGAGTCTGCTGCAGTTCCAAGCTCAGATAACACGGGATGTTTTCAGGCCAGCCTGGCTTCTGGCTGGGTTCTTGACAGAACCGGGAAACAGGAACCAGGAAAACACATTTTTTATTTTTTTTTTTCCTTTGTATTTGTCTAAATGAGAAAAACATAACAAATGAAAGCTCTAGGTTTTGAGCCACCTGGCATCCCTTAGTGGTGTGTATTTAAGAGTCTAGCTCACCTTTAATTCAGACAGTTTTTTTCTATAGTTGTATTTGAAAATTACAATTTTAGTACTTGCTTAGAAGTGTTGGGATTAGTTTTGGTTGCTTTTTATAGAGGTGGGTTGGTTTGTGTAAGATTTTTTCTTTTTGAAAATGGCATTATTATTTCTTCCTTCCTGTATTATCTTGGATCAGAAGGTTCACTGAGATGCCAAACTATGGCTGGCTACAACTTCAGTACATCTGTAACAATGCAGGCCATGACATGCCAGAGAGATGGAGCATGGTATGTACAGTCCAAGAAAGATGTGACAGATTAACACTGCTAATAATGCTTGCTGCCCTGGATCTTCTACTAAAATCCCCTTCCTCCAGGTAGTATAACTCTTGAGACACTGATGTAACAAGTACCTAAAGAGATGCCTATAGACAACTGCAGCAATGGTGGACACCTGGAGTATTTTGTGCTTCATCAAAACAATATTTCTTCATTTAGAGCTCAACAAAAGTAGAAGTATGAGTTACTCTTTAATAGCAAGGGAAGATAATTTCTGTTTAAATTCTCTGTGATTTCAGGCAGTGTGCTGTCTGGAATCTGCATCCTGCTCCCTGCTTTTGTAAGGAGTATGGGGAATGCTGGGCAGCACTGACCATGGCATACTCATTTGTAGCATAAGGTGTGATGGCTCCAAAATACATCCCTCTTCCCTTGTTCTGAAAGGTTAAATGGTGTTCTGAAATGTTGGAGATGGTGTGGGGGAGAGAGTTGTAGGAGTATGAGGAAAGAAAACAATCAATGCAGGGAAAAAAAACCCACCTTTTCTTCCTCTTTCCATTCATCATCTTCCACTTTCTGTACCTAGAAAGCACAGAGTGTGCAATGACTGCAAAATTTACCTAGCATAGGCTGGGCTGTGAAAAAATACTCTAGGTATGTCTTTATTTTTGGGATACAAGCAGGTTATATTTATAGTTTTGCTTTGGGTAAGGAGCTCATGAAACAGTGAGAGTCCTGCAGCCCTGACCTACATAAGGAATCAAGCCTGGATTACAGGATAGTTAGTTCTTAGCCTAAAACAAGAGGGATGTGCAGGATGAATAGGTGTTATTGCTGAGTATAATTAATCTTTCCAAAGGAAGATGCAGTCTTGTCTAAAGAAGTCTTAATCATGTGGGAGACAATGAAAGTTGATTGCTGCACTCAACAGGATCATGGTTTACTTTGTAGTCTCTTTCACCCCCCGAAAGGCTTATAACATTTGCCTGGATAAAGGAAAAGACTGTAGAGATGGTCTAAATGTTAGGATTGCTCACCTGTCCCAGAGGGCTGTTCTGGAGGAGGCACAGGCTTTCTCCCACACACCAGAGCAGTAGTGGGGCTCTCTTGACAAAGCTCTATTCCCCTTTTTACCATAGGAGGTATAAGCAGTTTCCAAAATTTGGAGAGAAAATATGCTTACAGCTCTCTCTTCATTGCAATAACTAGTGGTAGGAAAGAAAGGAAAGTCCTGCAATGATCATAATTAAGTTGAAAAAAAAAAAATCTCCAGGTTCCAGGGTACCCTAGCCACTGGGGTTAGAAAGACAGATATTTTTTACCTAGCATTGGACAGGCTCTGGAATGAATCCTCGATTTGGGATAGGAGCGCTGTTGTTCTGGTTTTATCAGAAACACACTCTACAACATCTGCAGCAAGAAATTCTGGTCTTATTAAAGTCACAGGTAGAACTTGATGAATTTTGCTTGGCAGAATTGATAGATGGAAAAGCAAAGGCAGATCACTGGAAGCAGTCTGACTTCAAATAGTTGTGATTTTCTGGAAAGAGAGGAGAGAGGGAAACTTTTGATAGTTTACAATTTTTCCACTCCTCTCCAATAGAGCTACTGGTATAGTGAAGCTAGAGCCCTGTTTATTATTTGCAAGCATTTATTAAGTATTTATTCTTACATGAAACAGAATCTCTGCATTAGGTTCTAGCCCTTTCCATTTACCTTCTTGATTATCTAATTGTGTCAATTTCTATGGCATTGGCTGTTGCACATAGACCATCCATCCTTGCATTTATGCTGGAGAGCAAAGTTACTAAAAGATGGTTATTGCACAGATTTACTACACCTTATCTGTTCTGTTGGAGCAAGCCACATGCATGCCCTTAGCCAGCAGCCCTTAAAGGGCAGCCTCTGCCATGTTCAGCAAGGACTTAGCTGCCTCCCCTAGTCTCAGGACAAGAGCTGGCAAATAGGAAGTTACCTTATTGTAAGTGGTGTGCTTTAAAATTACACCCAAGCTTACCTTGCGGTAACTTGCTCGTGTAGTCATGGCCTTAAGGTTTTTCCTTAGTATCCATGGCCACAACATCTAAGCATTTTATGGTACGGCATACACTAAACATTAATTTCAAATTATTGAGAATATTTTCATGACTCAACAACTTTCTAATGACTGTGTACCTTGTTAAAGTCTTGAAGCTCTTTAATAACAAAGTTTTCCCTGATCCCTTGGCATTTAAACACCCTGTATAACTGAAATGAAATGCATAGCTGAAGTGGTTTTTTAGGACACTTGATTTAAAGTGAGCCCAAAGCAGCAAAGGACTCTTTGAACATCTCCAGAGTGGACACTCCCAGAGCTGTCTGTATACAGTTTGAATTAATTATTCCCTTCATGGAAATTGTACAAGATGTCCCCCAGGCTCCTTTTCACTGCCTTGCTGCCCTTTTGTGATAATCCCTTGCTATCCTCTGGGCTTTCTGTGGTCCTAAACTTAACATATAAAGCTATTTTTATCTAGGGGCTAGGGTGTGAATAAATGCAGAGAATGTCTCTCAGCATGACTTTGTGTTTGTGAGCCTTCCTTCGAGTTGATTAGAAATGCTCAAACTTTCTTGCAAGCTGCCTTTGAGCATCCTCAGGTGAAATAGCTGCAGCTATTATATATTATATAAATGTGTATTACATTACATTACATTACATTACATAAAGGATTTTTTCTCTTGGGTTGCAAGATGCAGCAATCAGCCAGGAGCAAAAGGGAAACTTGGAGGCAGACAGGAGGCTTAGGAGGTGGAGTCCATGATCTCTGTTCTTCAGTGCACCATTGCTGCATTAAATGCCCTTGGACAAATTTCCTTGCCACTCTCAGGTAATGTAGGTGTGACACAGGCATTCATCCCACAGCTATGCCAGAGCCGCACTATGTCTTTGCTGGGCTTAGCTCAACTAATTTAGCTGGGGTTACAGTAGCACCTTAGGGAGATGCGTTCCCAACACTCCATTAATTTTAGATGGGGACACAGGTGCCCCTAGGGTTCTTGAAAAAGCCAGCCCTTCAAGTTTTGTGGAAAAGGTATAATGTTCCAGGAGAAAAAGAAGGATTTTGTTCATGTCAGTAGTTGTCATGAGTCCTTAGGATGGAGGCAACAAGACCCACAACCTTTTTAATGACCAACAGCAGAGAGAATGCACAGCACAAATGCTTTGTACCAAAATGCCAGTTCAGTTAGCCAGCAACTAGTAACAGGTTACCTACCCTGCAAGAGCCTCGCTGAGCTCCTCCTGGCAGCAGGGCTGCTTCCAAGAATTAAAAAAGTGTTGTAAATCTAGCTGTTTCATCATTTAAACCTCAGTTGAGAAATCACTTCTGCTAGACTTTAAAGAATATAAAAAATAATAAAAAAACAACTCAAACAAACCCAAAACCAGACAAAAAACCCTAAAACCCAAAACCACTGTACTCAGCTTGGGACCCAGCCATGGTAGGAATGCTCTTTGGGGTCACCCAGATAGGTGTTCTAGGGTTCTGCCAGCTGTGCTTCCTCTGTGCTGCAGACCACACTGGCAGGTTTGCTGGCTCAGGTGAGCCTGGTCTCCATACTGTCTCATATCTGCCTGGCTCAAGGCTTACACAGAGGTACTACAGAGACCTACTACAACCTATACTGGGATGAAAGATGTCTTAGAGCCAATGTCAGCTTGTTTGTGAGAGGGACAAAACACCTACGAGCACTGGACACCCATAGCACTGGGCAGAACACTATGTTTACTCAGTGGGGTCTGCTGTGACAGAGAAATGGTGGTCTTGAATATTCTGAACCCATGGGAGCTGCAGTCGGTCAGTTTGGGTCACAGGTAACGTGACCAGCACTCTGTCAGGCCATCATCCTTCTTATTTCAACGTAAACACTTCCCACCTGTCCCAAATATGCATGCCATTCTTCAGGACTTTCCAGCATTGCTTACATTTGTAGAACTTTATTCCCTGCTCCCGCTCCCTGTGCCGCATCTGTTCCCATCACAGCTGTGGCCACCCTGTTCTGTCTGGCTGACACCCTGTCCCCCCTTCCCCTCCAAAATACACCCTCCCCTTCAAGATCAAAATACTCTGTTTTTATTTATTTACCCTGCAGCTGTCAGTGTTGTGTCTGGGTCAGTGCACTGCAACATGGAGGGACACGGGATACATGGAAAATCCTTAAAACTGCCAATCCTAGTAGTAACCAATATACACACCATCAACAAATATATTCCTTTCCCCCTGCTCCTTTGAAAACAACAGGTCCAGATGATGGAAGAAATGACATTGTTGGAGGCTGGTGCAAATATCCTGGCTTGAACCAGCACTGGGTTTGCATGTGATCAGGGAGAAGAGGCAGGGCTGAAGACAGGATATATCCCAGGCCTTACCCGCTCAGTGTTTTTTTGCACTGCACAGAAATGAGCAAGGCAGAGACATGGCTCTGAGATGTTGGGCAACAGCTTTGCAATACTTACAGGGTTTCCCTTCTTCTTACAAAGCAATATGTGGGGAAAGCAGAAAGACAGCAAAGTGGAAGATATTGTTGAGAAGCAGGAAGCAGCTGGGATGGTGCATGGTGGCAAAGAAAGGCAGAGCCAGGAATGAGTCTGATTTCTTCTGTTTCTCTGCTGATTTAAAGCTCAGTATCTAGACACCAGCTTTGGTGGAGATGATTCCTTAGCCCTGTTCAGCCACAGCATCCTATAAAAGATGGGCTAGTACATGGGCTCGTCAGCAGACCACTCATTCCTACATCAGCGCAAACCTTGTCCTGGTGTTAAGCAGAAGTCTTTAACTTAGTAAAGAAATGAGTATGACTATGATCTAGGGTTGTAGAGAAATAGGAAGAGCTTTTAAGTAGCCAGTGCCTAGTAAAACAGATGGTTGCTGCTGACCAGTGTTTATTGATGTAACACACATTTTATGTCTTTCTGGGAGGGCTTGCAGAGAGGCTCGATGAATAGGCTTGGTCAAAATTCCCTGCTGTGCTGCTGATACAGAACTGCAGTGGCTCTTCACATTGCCCATCCTGCGCTGGGCCCAACAGCTACAAGTGAGGCCACGTCGTGTGTGTGCTTATGCTGCTTCACGAAACAGACCTGCAGGACCAGGTGCTGATGGACGTATAGGATACCCAGTTCTCCCAGCTCTGGGTGTGTGATAAGGAGTTGCTCAGCATGCAAGGCAATGAGTTCAAATTGTCCATTTGAATTTAATGTAAGGGGTTATTAAGAGGTTCTGCTCTCTTTAAGCAGCTTTTTGTTTCTGCACAAATACTCAAGGAAGATAAATTAACATTCCAGCAAAGTTCAAAGATTGTGTGGTACCCAGCAGTTAGCTGTTTGCTCTGGGAGGCTGTTATGGCCATTGGAAACCAGGGATGGATTCACTGGCTCAGAGATATTTTGTGTCAGTAGCCATGTTTTTTCGTTTCGTTTTTTTTTTTTAAAGTATGCCAGACCCTGTTTTTAGGCAATCCCTTTATATCCTCTACCCCACCAAAATGCAAATACCCACATTATAGCTACACCACTAAACCAGGGCTGTGGTTTCCTGAGTGCAGCTGAAGGCAGTGCTCCCCTTCAAACCCGGGTGCTTGCTCCCGCCAGCAGCTGTAATTCAGGCTAAGGTAGGGTGCACACCACAGCAGCTGGGTGCGTGGCTGGAAACCAGGTCTTCTTGAGCTGCCAGCTTCTGCCTTAGGCAGTGCTCAGGGACACAAGAACTGCTCTTTCCTCTGTGTCTTCTCAGGGTGTGGGAGAAAGGGGCATCGCTTTTCCCTCTTTAGCTCCAGAATGATGTTAGGAATGGCTGGCATGGAGAAAGAGATTTCCTCCTCCCTTTCTCCTTCCCTAAGAATAGCCAGTTTGTAGGTCTGTCAAAAACCAGAACAGTGACTAAAGCCCAATTGAGAAAGGCGCAGGTTGCAGCACTGTGACCAGGTCACAGGTGCCTTTGATCAACTGTCTATCTGCTAAGAATCATCTGCCTTTTCCCTGGCACCATGCCAAGTACTGCAAAGCAATTAGCAGGTACTTCAATGAGAACCTTGGTAGAACCTCTCCCTCAGACCTCCCAGAAGGACATGCCTCTGTTACCCAGGCTTCTGGGAGAAGGAACAGAGAGGTGTAGGCAGGCTGTGGCAAATGGCTTCAGGAAGGTATTCTGGTAGCTACAGGATACCTGGGGTCCTGCATCTGATGAGGAAGTAGGATTGGGAGCCTGAATTAAAGCATGTGTTCAATGGGTATATGGTAGCTCCAAGCACCAAACTTGCATTGTGATTGTCTGTTGAGGTGTTGTACTGCTATCTCTTCAACCTGGGGACCTGAGGGCTGCAGAAGGCACTGGGTGGACAGAGTCTGTGTCACACCTTTACTGCCATCCATGCTTTAATCTCTGCAGCTAATGTACAACCCTGGCCATGACCTCCTTCCTTGCAGCTCTGCCTTTGCCTTCCCAACCTGCAGGACTTGCCTCCTTCTTGCATTGCTGCCTCTTCTGCCAACTGCATCTCCACATTTTGTGGCAGTAAGAAAGACCTACAGGTGATGAGAGGTGGGAGAGAGAAGATGACTTTTTTCCTGGCAACTTGACCCCTATACCAGCTGGCGTTGGTTTCTTTCTCACAGGCATCCTTTGAGAAGGCATTATCCCCTCCAGAAGCACAGAAGGTTGTGATCTACATTTGTATTTATCTGTTACCGGTCTATAGTGTACCTAAGTGATGAAAACAGCTGCTGACAGCCTGGTAGGCTAAGAAAAATTGATTGCCTGGAACTACAGATTCACATCCCAGCAGTAATATTTTTAGTCCTTTAGATGCAGCTAAACTTGTAGCTAGCAGCTTACTGGGTGTTCAGAGACTGATGTTAATGACATGTTATGCAAAAGTATCTCTTCCGGGACAGAATCTTATTCCTCCTAGTGCAGCATATGCAGTTATTATTCTTCCACCCCAGAAGTGGCCACATGTCTGATTCTGGCTACGTATACAGCAGCTTGTGAAACATGTCAAGACTCTCCAGTATGGAAGGCATCACAGAAATTTAAGACAGGATCTGAGCTATGACAAGCAGAGTGCGTGGCATCATATTCCATCGTGCAGCAAGGGAAACAGAGATGCAAAATATGTTCTTGAGCTGAATAAGCCATTTGGACAAAATAAGGACTGAGGTGAACTTTAGTCTCCAAATTTAAACCAAAACCGGATCACAAGCCTTCTCACATTGGTGTGTCACAGTTACCTCATGAAATTACCCCACCTCCATTGTCACCGGCTGTTTTTTGGTGTAGGAGTTTAATTCACAGTTCCAATTGCTGAAAAACACCCCAAGACTGGGGCAGAGCAAACAGGAAATCTGGTAGCTCAACTATGGCAGGCTGAGTCATTTCATTACCCTGCGTTGCAGAAACTCAGACCCCAATGATTACTTTTCATTTCTCTTTTGACCTCATGGGACTTTTTATTTTTTGGACCTGCTTGGTGAGAAAGCATTTCAGATGTGAGCATTGTCTTAGGTCTTCTTGCTGCTTCATGATTTGTGGTTAACATGATGCGAAACAGAGCAAAAATCCCTCTGGTTAGCAGTCTAACTTAATCTAGTCCAGCTGCAGCCCCTGAGCACCAAATTGCAACATCTGAAGTTTTTTTTCAAGACAAATTAGCACCTCATCACACCCAGTCACCACCTCCACCTGGAGCAAAGGGAAGGGGGGAGCTCCAGCAATAGGTGGATGATACCTTTGCGCTTAGTTTGTATTCATGAGGCAGAGAACCTAATTGCAAAGCAGGGGAGGTAAGTGTCTCTGTTCTTAAGTAGGAGTTAGAGTAGTGTTAGCTGTATAATCTGAATTCTCTGTTTCCTGCTGGTTAAACTGGTGAGTCTGTGGAGCCTTATTCTTGCAGATGCTGTTCAGAAGCATGTATCTGTAATCTGTGTTTCTATTTGCTGTAGGGAAGGCCTGGTGGGTGCAGTGCTGGCCATGTGGAAAGGCAGGCACTGGGTGATAGCTTTGTACTCTATAGCATGGGTACAATTCCTTAAAATCATGTAGGTAGCAGCTCTGGCCTGCATCAGGGTTTCGGCTTGCACAGACCAGTGCTAATATCAGACTAGCTAGCATAGGTAGTGCTGGATGTGCAGACATGACAGTTGGTTTCATGTGTAGTAGTAACCCAAGAGTTCACCCAGTTTCTAAGGAAGGATTTGCTGAGCTCTCTGTTATGTGACTGCATGGCTAGACAGTCCAAAGCTGCTTTGGCTACCCATGCATCAGCTGTGCTCAATGCCTAGAGTTGCTTGGGGATGTTTGTTTGATTGTCAAAACATTTTGGTGTCAAGGGCCTCTCCACACCTCCTGGTGTGATGTGATCCCCAGTTAACAGACTGAGCTTGACTGTTTGGGAATCCATTCCAGTACTATTTAGACCTGCACAGAGAAAGGGAAAGATACTATCGTGCTGAAATGATAGCTGATATGACAGTACCTGCTTGGGTGAGCAGAGCACCAGGTACGTAAAGTCTGAAGTAACAAGCAAGTATCTGAACTCATTCATCTGCTCTGGTAAGGGATTGAACTGGAGACAGCAAAATCCAGACTTGCCTGTCCTGTGAGGGCCTGGTGGTCTTAAAGATGACCAGAGTGACTGCTTCTTGGTTTGGGGTGCTGGGTTTCTTTTTTTTTTTTTTTTAATTTTTCTCTCTCTGTTTTAGTTCTTCTAAATCCTTGGTCTGGGCTGGCCCATGAGCTTGGCCACAGGCTTGGGTTTGCAGTGCTTGACCATGGCTCAGTGAGCAAATTTCAGCTGTTGCCATGCTGTGGTTGTGCACCGCTCCTCAAGTACACTCCAGAAGAGGAGCTCATCATGGAGCAATCCCTGCTTCTTTCCCCCATTCCTGGGAGAGGAATGGCTACATCATGTGTAGGGTGCAGCCCCTACACATGTGAGAAAAGAGGGGCACGAGCTGGCAGGTCTTGGATGCTGGTAGTCTCTCCTCCCCAGTATCTGTTGCTGTGGAGGGGAAGAGACAGAAGCAACAGCTGCCAACCTTTGACAGTGCCTGGCTCCAAACTAACCTGGCAATCTCCCTGCTGGTACCCACTCTGTATTCATTGGGGTATCACAGCCATCATCAGCAGAAGCACAGTGACTCACCTGGCCTGGCTCTCTCTGCACTAAATCCTGCTATCAAGCTGATGATCTGGTGGTAATTTTGCTACATCTGAATGCTGTAGACCTGCTCTCGCGCATCTCGCTCTCCCTGTAGGCAGAAAGCTTCCCCCCAGATTATCCCACCCTCACTTAGTGTACCCGCAGCCTCTGGCTGCTCTCCGGCACATTGTTTCTTTTGGAAACCAAAAACCTCTGCCCTAGTAGCTTATTCTAGCAATATGGCTCTGAAGGCCAATGAGGTGCCATGGAGAGCTGTGGACAAGTGCATTTTTGTGGAGGTCCCACAGGCGAATTTATTCCTCATTAAGACAGGGAGGTGACACCCATGTTGACCTGCTGACTATGGGCATTACTGTTAATGCTGAGCAGCTATTCACTAAATGGCCCCTCCTAAGCCCTATTGTGCACAGGAAAGGACATGGCACAGCATCAGGAGGGGGGCCTTTAGAGCAACTCCAAGGCACAAGCTACAAGCTGCGAAATGAAGATGTGTATTGCTGCCATGATCTCTCTTTGTTGTGCTGTCTTCTATATTTCCTCCATCATCCATTTATCTCCACTTTCTTTTTATCCCCTGTCTCTCTTCTGTGATGTTATACCTGGTATAGCTGCCCATTCAAAGATGATGCTATACTACAGGGCTGGATTCATTTCATGCAGGACACTGTCAGTCTAGCCTCCTGGAATGTGGTAGAAGTACAGAGAGATGCTTTAATAATTGACTTCCTTGGATTGACTTTGGGGTTTGGGGTCTTTGTGAAAAAAGAGCAAACATTCATACATAGTTTTCAGTATAATTTAAGAAAAAAAAAAAAAAGGTAAGAAATGAAACGGCTCTGTTGCTTCAGATTCCTGGGAGGAGCTCCATGTTGAGCACCTGAATGATTTACCAGTTTGGAGAGGGGACCCTTCATGTCCTTGGAAAGGGAGTCCAGGTCATCTCCTCTGCTGTCATGGAGTGAAAAGTGAATGGTGCTGAAGGCAGTAATAAGTGGCACTGAGCCCTGCAGTGCCACTTCCACAGGAGCCTCATGGGAAGGCTTTCTGCCAGAGACTTCTCCATTCCCTGAGGAGAGCCATCCCTTATCCATACTCATATCAGATCTATTTGCTAAGCTGAAAGTTCTGACTGATGTTATAAGAGTGTTTTGGGACTTGTTTAGAGTCTTCTGGGGTTTATCTTAGCTGAGATTGTGAAACTCCTTAATAATGTGTTGCAGCTACTAGTAACACAGTAAAGCAAATATCCCTTTCACATGTGAATCCACAGACCAGGAGTAAAGTTAAAATGAATGATGTCTTATTGCATATCCCCTTCCTGTGGCACCCTTTGATTTAATTTATGTTATTATTTATTTCAGGGTGACCAGGGAGGTCAGTGGAGATTTAGCTGCCAACTTGGTGAACAGGATTTCAACCTGTGTCTGTGATTAGTGATGAAATGAATTCCACAGCTTGAAGTAATTTATCCAGCATCTCCAATCAAACACAAACATCCTCTGAGCTTGGAAATAAGTGAGGGTTGGAGCCAGCTAGCCTGGTGCAGAGATTTGGGACAGATTGATGAGCTGAGAACAGGCTGCCACCCTCCACCCCCCTCATCAGTGACTTTCCAGCCCGTGGATGGGGAGGCTTGGGCTAGAGGTGAAGGATATACTTTCTGATAAGTGTTACAATAAGAGGTGAGAAATATAAGCTGCCGGAGGAGAAGTCAAAAAAAAAAAAAAAAAGGCAGGCACTGTGCTCTGTTAAGCAGGGTACAGTTTAGACAGAGCAGCTGCTTGATGGGCTTCTAGCACAAGGGTCGGGGCAAGAGCAGCCCTGTGCTTGCAGCACCTGTTATTGAACGCTACCCGCAGGCACCAGTGCAGCACAGGCTATGCTTTCTGGCTGATACAGTCTTTTTCCAGTTGTATGTGGAGGTAAGGGGCCTGTGAGATGAAAGGAGAGAGCTGATGAAACAGCTGATGAGATCTGCCCTCTGTGAGATGAAGTCACAGGAAGGCTTGCACACAAGTGGCTTTTTGGGGTTAAAGCTGAATATAAAGTCTGAGTTTGAGTTCCATTATCACAGTTCAGTGATTTTTAATTGGGAAATTCATGTTACTTGCCCTTTCCTTTTTTTCTCCCTGTAGTATGCCAGCTCCAGAAGCATGGCAAAGGGTTCAGGCTCTCAGATTAACATGGCTCCCCTGCACCATCAGCTAAATTGAGCTGTCATGGTCAGGGTGGGAGAGTGGTGAGTCTGTCGTTCAGCTGGGGAATGGTTATGCATTAAGCTGGGGCCAAGCAGTCACTTGCACTTCTCTGCCCCCATCTCAGCATTCATTAAGATTCAAAATAAATTTCTAATTCCCAGATTTGCAAAAGAAATTTTGAAAGGGGGAATGATGTGTTGGCTGAAAGTGAAGAAACCAGAAAGCAAAGGAAACCTTTAGCTGATGATTTTAACTGATGATTTTGAGTACACTTTATTTGTGATTTTGTTGTTGTTGGGTTTTTTTTATAACTGGGATAAACTCTTCTTCAGAGAGACTTTGTGATACAAGGCATTTTATAAATTATGAGTTCATATTATAAGTTTTTTTACAATATGAAAAATTCTTATATACCCAAAGAAGATGAAAGAGAGATCTCAGGGCTGAGACCTGTGTGCCTAGCTAGTGAGGAATTCTTGAACTCAGTGACACTCATCTGCTTAAACACAAGAGCACTGTGCTTGTGGGCAGCTGGCAAGAGGAGCTGCTACCAAATGCAGAGCCAAGGGAGCCTGCTAGGCCTGTACCTTAACAGCACTGCATTTCAGGCTGCCTTCTAAAATGTCCAGCATGTGCTAGAGATACACAACTGCACATGCCAGGGGAAAATGCTATGCTGATCCTACTGAAAGGAGAAAGGTAGTGCAAAGTTTTCCTTCCAAAGAGTGCAGGCAAATTAAGCTGATGTCATAATTTAAAGTAGCTTCTGGGGTTCTCAAATTATGCATCCTCATTGGCACTACCTCTGATACCCCAAACCCACACAGTTTGAGTGGTATGGGTAACTCCTGCCAGATGCTGTGTCCTTTCACATCAGACCCAGAGTGCTCCTCACATGGGGTGGCTTTGCCCTGGCTGCTGGAAGGGCTCCAGAGAGTGAGAAGGAGACTACCAAGTAATAGAATTGTTATCTGCCACTGGAAGAAGGGCTTGTGAGGCCCATGGGACACTCTGCTATGCAGAACACACAAAACTTCTCATTCCTTCAGCAGGAAGCAACATAGGACAGCATGGCTTTACTTCTCCAGGGCCAAATCAACTCCACCAGCTGGCTGTGCCTATGAGAATCTTCTGGAAGGTGTCCGAAGCTGCTGTACCAGTTACTGGATGGACTCTGGTAGCTTGTAGGAAGGAACCAGGCACCTCTACAGCTCCCTCGAACCAGTCTCTGGAAGCATATTCCTGTGTGATAACAGAGTCATTATTGGAGCTCAATCTTTCACACAAGCATTGAAGCAATGCTGGCTCTCCTAAAGCTGTCCCATCAGCCCCTTTACAAAGAAATGCAGAAGAGACTTCTTTTTAAGAAAAATCTAATAAAAAAAAACACAACAACAACAAAAAACAACAAAAGGAAGTGGCTACGGGCATATTTTACTGTGCACTAATGAACTGTAAAGGATGTAGTCTAAATATTTCAGATGTTTTGAAAGCAGCAAAGCAAAAGCACTTCACAAGAAATCTCTTTGATTTCTAGGTTGCTTCCTACATCTTGCTGCCAAAATAGAAGGTCCTTGAGCTGAGGATCTTTCCTTTTCCCCTTCCCCCTACTCCATACTGCCTTCTAACCACTGACAGTGGGTAAAAAGTATTCATGTTTCAGTCCAGTACCTTTATGTGTCTCACACTGGAGGGTTTTTTCCATTCCCCTGGGGTTGGGCAGGCCATGATTATCACTCTAATAGAGTTAATTAATCCCCTTAAGGCCCTGACGTTTTGTTTTCTTTGGGACCAGACCTATGGCTTGGGCCTCTAAGCTACCTGCTCTGCTGCAATCCTTTCCCTGAAAAAACAGCCAGGCAAAATCCAGCAGCTGGCTCTTCAGGAGCCATGTGCACCCTACTACTTTAGCATGAGCAAATGTAGACATCTTCTCCTTGGCATGTAGCTGAGCTCCATTAGCTGCAGTGAACAGCTGAAACCAGGACATGGACAACAGCTCCAACAAATAAAAATTACCCTTAGAACTTGATCAGTAAGACAAGGCACATCCCAAAGAAGTCCATCTCCAGGATGGGCTTGATGCTTGGAATGCCAGCAGAGCAGCAGTCTCTTAGAGAGCAGGTGAATATCATCAGGTTAGGCTATAATCACCTATCCTTAGCACCTGGGGGAGCCATCCCTTACAATACTATTCCCCTCTTGCCACAGCTTCACTCAGCTCAGTAGGAACCTCTGAGATCAGGGAAGAACCTTTTTTTTTAATAATTACAGGAGCATAGGGTCACTCCTACATGTGGAATAAGATAAAAGGCTTTTATGTGGGAATTCTGCTGTCCTCTGGAGAGTTATAAAGATCAAAGACTTGAAACAGTGGTTAATTGCAGGTGAGGTTACTACTGTGAAACAATTAGCCCATGTGTGTGCGTGTGAAAATGGAGAGGGTGCGTTGCTAGCAAACTGAAGTGTCTGCTATAAAACTGCCCTCAGTTTTAGAGGATGGTAACTATTCCCTTGCTGAGTTATGATTCTTCTGAGTGACCAGTTTGAGTCATGTTATCACACAGGAACCTTAGTGCTTCACTGGCTCCTGTCCGCTTTGTAACTGAAATATGAGTCTAAAGACCATGCACAGGACTTAAATGACAGAAATGAGGACAAACTACCATGATGTTCTGGAGAGGAAACTATGTTCTTTAGTCCATGAGAGCTGTTAAAGTAACAAAGAGGAAAAAGGAGATTTGAAAGATATGATTTGGGAGTCTTGAAGCCTTTGTCTCAAATCTTTACAGGGCAATTCAGTAACTTGAAGGATGAGAGTAAATTATTGCTGTAATTTGAAACTGTCAGACCTACAAAACCAGGATGAGAACAGACAGTTTTCCATAAAGCTGAAGGCCTCCAAGGAGGTCTCTGAGCTGTACAGTCAGCTCTAGTTTGTTTACTAGTGCTGTGGAAACTGTGATGAATTGTAGAAATCATTGTTATTAAGAGTAGTGAAGAGGGGTTTCAAAGGGAGGGAGCTGAGCTGGTGATTGAACAGCAAAGCAGCCTTGAGAATTTGTGCCTGAGAAGTATGAGTCTGGAAAGGATGAGCAAAGCTGAACAGACACAGCTTTTGGACCCAGGGTACCGAATGTTCAAGAGACAAGGCCTGGGGCTGCCTCTGTGGTGAGCTCTGTCTGGTCAGAGGAACAGACCAAACAGGAGCAATGAGGGGTAGAAACTAAGACATGATGTTTTCACAAGGGCAATGGCCTGTTCTGAGATACTGTGTTTTCCCTCAGATGGAGGAGATACTGAAAAAGCCAGGGAGAAGGGATGTGAGCTTGGAAGCCAGGGAGTAGCTCTGTGTCAAAGCAGAGTGAAAGACTCTGCTTATGAGAGTTATTGAGGCAGTAAAGTGGCTTGTGAAGAAGAGAGGAAATGGCAAATAAAAAGAAAGGTATATCTATCTTCCCTTTTCTTTCATATCAGATATTCTGCGAAGAGGTGAACAAGAAGCAGGTTTTCAACGAGCTTGAAAATAACCGAAGAAAAGACTAAAAGCCTTCAATCTAGCTCTTTAGGCAGTTGATTTTAATTTTTTTTTCTTGATTTGTAATTATTCTTTTTTTTTCTTTTTGGCTAGTATCTGTGAACTTTCCAGACTGACAAATTATGAAAAGGCTACTAACATGCAGCTGAGCCTGGGGGCACATAGACTTGTGAGAGTGTCACTAGTCACATTGTGTAGTCATTGGAGTTCACTGTTCAGAGACAGAAAGTTAAAACCTGTATCTTTGTTCCCTCCCGGGCTTTTCCAGTTCTGCTTCACATCCTTACAACGTCTGAGGCAAGACACCTGTCCTCTGATCTTCAAAACATGGCTTCGGCTGCTAGTTAACCCCTCTTTTCACAACAGGTATCTCTTTCCCCTGCATCAGTGACCTAATTGCATGTGTGCATGTTGACACAGGGTGGAAAGAAGAAAGTCTTTAGTTAAGCAATTAGTTGCTACCATTGCAAGTCCTGCCACAAGATAATTGAGCACCATTAAGTAATGTTTGGTTCTGAAATGCGGCAATTATCTCAGTAATTGCAAGGATGTTACTTGAATTCTAACCCATTTTTACTGACATGTTGAATGTTTCTGCTCACATGTAAGCTGCTGGAATGCCTTGTGTGACATACTGGCGGAAAGCAAGCAGGGAAGAGGAAGGAAGCATGTTCTGTTGAAGAGGCTGCCTAGAGCCCAAATTTGGTGGTGGTTTTTGCGATGCAAGCAGCTGATACTGAGCTGGCTTCACCCTGCTCTTGCCAAGACCTCTCAGCCTGGGCAGGGCAATCTTCCCCTTCCTAAAACCAAAGCAGAGACAGGGTGGTGGAGCATGCTCCGTCTGGTCTAGCACTTGACCTTGACAGGTCTCTGCCTCCTTTTAAATGTGCAAGTCATTCTTGCGCAGCACCAAGCTGGTTTCTGGTCTTGAAGGTTTGCAGTCCAACTCTTCTGCTCTGTAAGGAGCAATGATCTGAGCTTCAAGGGGATGGAATTGGCCACTAGAGGGTAGCACAATTAAAAGCATAAGGAAGTCTCATTTCTTGAAGTGAGACTGTCCGTGCTGGGGGATTTGCAGCACAAGATGGTCAGACCTCTGCAGACCTGTGGACACGCGGTGCCTCCAGGCTACCTGCTGCTGGATGAATGGAGCAGTGCAGGAGCAGCAGCAAGCACATGATGAGGAAAGGACTTGCCACGGTGAAGCAGGAGCTTGTGGCAGCGGGAGTAGGGCTCCCAATGCTGCTTCTGCTCTTCCTGGCCACCATCCTACTTGCTCTCTCCTTACCAGAGTTCAGTCTCCCGGAGGAGCCTTTTGATTTAGCTCTGCTGTTGGCTTAATGTAATTTCTTGAGTTGTGGCTCTGAATCTAAGCTCAGGTCTGGGATACAACCAGGTCAGATGAACAATACCAAGGTCTTTTCCCATTTTGTCAGTTAACACATCTGTATAAAACTTGGGTTAAAAATACTAGAATACATACTGCCCTTCTCTTGGCCTCTGCTGGCACATACAGAGTGCCATGCACACTAGCAGACAAGAGTGTGACCAGTTCTTAAAATCACAGTGTTGCATGAATGGAGAGAAATCAGTGCTGGGTCACACAAGGAACAAGGTTTTAATTTTAAAGCATGCCTCTTGAGACGAAGGTCAGAGCAGAACCATCCTCCCTTGAACAAAATCCTCACCACAACACTGTATTAACATGATATTTAAAAATGCTGCTGCACTCTCGGGTTAAAGTCCTGGCTCTGCAGAGAGCACACTCCGGCAGGATCAGTTTCAAGGATGGAGAAATGTGGTGTCTGACGCACACTAGAATGTCTGTCTCCTGATCCACTGTGCAACAATGCATCAAGCACGTCTTGAAACATGGGCTTTGCCAGTTGCTAGCATGTGCCAGGGATGGGGGATAGTTATGATGTTAACGTAGTTAACTGGGGATATGAAGAAGTCTGTGAAGGAGAAGGCAAATGCTTTTCTTATAGTCATGTGGCTCATTAGAGCAATTGCAAAATACTGTCAGGGTGAAAGAGCTGTTTCTCTTCAGGGGTATTCACAGCATGCAAGGAAGCCTCATTGCTTCATGGGAGTCATGATGATGTTTCCTTGCCACGTTTTGGGAAGCAGTGGGACACGAGCAGGTGTTCTGCAATAGCACAGTGCAGTGTTATGACACTGCTGTGAAAGAATCTGAGTGACTCAAGGTAGAAATGTCTCATTGCATAGAAAAGGGCTGGCTTGAAACTGATCCTCACTAGTTGCAGGATATCACCACTGTGGTAGCAAGACAGAACAGCACAGAGTGCTTTTTTAGCTGTGAGTATGCCCTTGTAACCCATGGGACAAACTGTGGCCTTTGTGCTGTGTATGCCCATTTTAAACCAAAAGATCTATTCATCTGATCAAGTTAATAACCCATAACCCATCAGGTTAATGCCTCTTCAGAGGTGGTTGCTGGTCAGCTGACAAGGACATTGGAAGATTAATTTGCTTTTCCCAGGTTACCCTAATTGTGGGACTCTCTGCCCATGTGTACACTAGTTGACCTCCAGGAATCCTTGTAATACTTCATCATTTGGATGGGTTTTATACCATCCCCCTCAGACACATTATTAGGAGGAACAGGGAAAACCATGTATGCTTTCCACCTTGTAGTTTTTACAGGCTGCCCCAGGTGATCTGGGGCTCTTGAAGTTTTGCTTTGGAGAGAAGTGTGCGTGTCTGTGCAGGGTTATAGTCATATTTAAAGTGAGGGTCATTGCCTTCTTTAAAAAAAAGTCTCATTCCTAGAGACATGGGCAAGGAGGCAATGGCCTTTGAATGTACAGACTCTTCAGGAAGTGAGAAGCAAATTTATCTTGTGCCTTCCCTAGTAGCCTCCATGTCCCCTTTGCCTCCCACTGCATTGCTCTGAGCTGGTCTATGTGGGCAGAACTGCCCAGGGGTGGCAAGCAAAGACCACAGGGCTCTGGAATGCCTTTCTGAAAGAAATGAACATTCAGCAGCTGCAGCATGGATATGAACCACTCCCCTGGGGCATTCGAAACACAAGCAAGTACAGTAGTGTGTTGAGTTGTGTATGGTGGCTTTTTCCTTGTTGCCTTAGGGAACAAGCATGTCTCTTGTTAGCCCTTGTGTGGCTGGTCTGGGCTCTGTATTCAGAGTGGCACACTGCTTCCCTGGCCTGACCCTGACCCTGGAGTGCAGAGGGAGGAAGATGACTGGGAGGGGAGAGCATGGGAGCTATTTTTGCTCCCATATCGCTATCTAGTTAGACTCCAAGATGCTGTCCTTCACTGCTGTATGCCACCTCACTTGCTCTGAGGCTCTCAAGTGTTTACCATTGACATGCTGTGAGCAGATGGACTGGCAAGAAGAGATAAATTTGACCCAAGAAGATGTCATTTGAGGAACAGCTGAGGCTAATGTTTCACCAGATGTCCCAGCTTTAACCCATTAGCAACTTCAAGGAACTCAGTGTTGTCAATGGCTTAAACACAGTCCGTTACCACAAAGGCAGGGCATGAAAGTTTTTGTTAAAATTTGCTCAATAAGCCAATATTCCAGGGGGCTGCTATGATCTCAAGCACAATAGGAGAGTGCTATGTAGCAAGGTTACATAGCTGTCCTTTGCGAGCTTGGTTCAAACAACTGGATTGGTCAAAATGTTAACCATTAGTGCTAAACAAATCTGCTGGTGCATGAACCAGACAATATTGTTCTATGACAATACTAATAAATGCTCCCAAAGGCATTTGCGTGACTGGGGTAGCTGGTCTTCCCCTTAGTGACTCTGTACTAAACATCTCAAGAGACACTGCTGTTTCTGGTGCCAGATTAAACATGTATGCATGTGCTCAGTGGCAGTGTACCTCAGGCTGTGGAAATGTGGACTGCTCATCATCAGGTTGTGCCTAGAAAATACTGCATAGTGGGGAATGAGCCCACATGAGTGGGTGAGAATGCAAACACAGTCACTGAGGGAGAAACTTATGCACTTTCCAGCATCCTCAAGTAAGAGCAAGGACAGCACCAGAATAGTGACGGCTCTGCATCTGCACTGCGTGTTTCTGTAACTGCCTGTTGTGGTCCTCCAGGAAGGGTTGTTATTTGGTGATAAGATAGGCTTAACAAACCACATTCAAACTGGTAAAATTAAGTTTTGTCTATAAGGTCATCCCTTAGTGTAGAGATGTGGGATTTGTGGGTGTTTGAGCCAGTGAGACAAGCTAGCTGTGGCCTGATCATGGGAACATCTCCCACAACGGCAGTATGTGGCACATTCCACTGATGGCTTTATGCTGCTGTTTGTTGGAGGTGACTTCACCACTTGGTTTGCTGGTGTGGCAGCTCCTGCTCTGGGGCAGTGTCTGGGCTGGCAGGGACATAGGCAGGTTTCTATGTGTTATTTACACTTTCACCCTTTCTTGCTGGCAGTGTTGTGAAAAGCTAAGCATCCTGGGGTTGTTTGCTCCATGTAGTCTGAAAGAGAAAGTTTACAGTGTCTTATGTTAAGCACCTATTTGTCACCTTTAACTCTGACGAATTGACCACAGTGCATGCTCCCAATTGACATAGACTGGAAGCCCAGGGGAAACTGAACACCTTCTCATTAGCTGGTGTTTGTTAATGGATGATTTTTACCCCGGGCAAATTTGAGTCTAATCAAATTGCCCTCTTCAAATTAATTGCCTTGTTCAAGGCTTGATCTGGGATGTGGAAGAACAACTCTCCTCCTTTTATCTGGAAGAGTGTGAGGGAGTGTTTGGCACTGCATAGGCCTGTTTCAAATGAAGCACTTCTCTTGCTGGGTCTCTACTGGGTGATTTTGGGGAAGTCATAGGTTCAAATTTGCCTCTGTCTTTTCTCTAAAGCCCTGGAATTAAGATCCCTCTTCTCAGTGGTCTGCACAGTTTTCTACCAAATTTTCTAAGATGGTTAGGGTTAGATTTTCAGCCAGTAGAAACCAATGTCCCCGGATCCCAATAAATCTGTCTTCCCACTGAGAAGATGCCACACATTTCTTGAGCTGTTCCTGCTTGGCTGGGAGGATGTTAACATTTAATTCAGGGCCAGAGTGTATCAGGAAAATCCTTCCTTTGCAGCAACTTTAACCTGTGCTGGTCTCTAGATTTTTCAGGGAAACCACTCCTGGGCTCGGTCACAAAGCTAAGAGCTTCCTATTGCACAGATTGCACTGAGGCAGGGATCCAAGTGCTTGACTGCAAATGCCAGCATTTACACAAGCTGCCCAGCTGCTTTCGGATGCATGTGCTGTTTACATGCTGACTGCAGCTGGTTGCTACAGTAGGATTTAGCCAGGCAGGGTCTGTTGGGGGAAAGCTTCCCTTGTACAGAGATGAGGCAGTGTCTGTGTTGCTAATAGGACAAGCTGGCTGGTTTTATTACTCTGGGACTTGCCTCTGGACAAGAAAAACTACAAAAGATGCCCCACAAGGGAGAATGGGTTAGTGGTGCTAATCTACACAAGAGAGGCTGGCAATCCCAGTGCTGGGGTACTCGATGTCTCTGTCCTTCTTGAAGTGGCAGGTCTGTTGTGACTGGGGAGGCCAATTGAAAACTGAAGAACAGACAGCAAAAAAAATCCCTTTTCCTGCCCTAGCAATTACAATTTTGGCTACAAAATGGCCTCTTTTCCTATGTATTCACCTCCTCCCCATTCTTCCTGTCCCTCTGTGTGTCAGAATGGGAAGATACAATAATGAGGACAGGCTTTATTGGAAGTAGTGCTTGGCTGCACAAAATCAGAAGCTGTTTTATGCACTGGACTGAGGAATCCAGCACCACTGCAGGCAGACCTTCCCAGGCTGTCCATATGTGAATGGGTGTTTTAAGTATCAACGTTTTAATTGCATTTACTTCAGTGTTTTGTTCAATAAGGATCCTGTATTCCACCTGCTCCTCTCCCCCCTCTCCAGAGTGCTGGGAAGTTCATCCTAGAAAAAAACAAAACTGGAGGTTGTGTGTCTCTTGGGGGCTTTTGATAACTGATAAGAACTATGGAAAGTCCCATAGGTGTGCATTTTCCTTCATTACTCAACCAGACTTGGCAATAATATATCTTAGGAACCTCTGCTCTCCGTGTCTCTTTTTATGCAGTTCAATTGTCATGACATGTACAGTACCTGAAATTTAAACTCTGTTGAAATAGGGCCAGCATTTAAATGGACACTGATGGGAATTCTGTGATTTTTGGATACCTGATGTGAATGTCTCACCCCTGACTTTCCAGAGGAGTTAAGTATTTGTGAGTGCTCTGAAATGGAGCATGCTGTGCTTCTGGGCTAGCGCTTTTAATGAGATCTGTGGAACAGCTCTGCCCTGCAATCTCATTTATTCTGCTACCTAGTCATTGTTAATGGGAATTTTCTTTGCAGAGAAAGTGAATATTTTGTCAGAATAAAAATTGATGGGGCTTATCAACGTCTTTCTGATTAGCTTAATTAGTCAAGGTTTTGTGATTAGAAAAATAATATACTAGAAATGCTATGTTTAGAAAAACTACTCTGGACAAGTGGAATTTTGGGACTTTGCTAACGTATTTCTGATCTGAGATGCAAATTTTTTGGTTTAAAATGTTGCATGAGAAAATTTGGATTTGTTTTGTTGGGGTTTTTTATTATTTGTTTTGGGTGGGGTTTTTTAATCAAGTGCAAACAAGAGAATAAGGTGTCTTCCCTCATTATACTGGACGAAAGTGTTACCTTTTCAGTATTTTGAATGCACAGCCCATGCTAAACAGCAGAGCACTGTTGCCTTCTTGATGGGTCATGGAAGGCAGGAGTGACTGATGATACAATTAAGGTCAGACCCTGGAAGAACAGAGCAATATTAACCCCTCTGTGGCTGGTGGCACCATTTGTATTGTCTTTTGGGCAAGGCACCTCATCTGCCCTTGAGTCCATGCACTCCTTCAAACTACATTGAAGGGACGCAAACCAACATGTAAGTTGCTTCAGGTAACCTTCTGGGAGCAATGGGGAGAGAAATGAGTGCCCCATGCTGTCCCTTAGCATGCCACATCCTGCAATGCCAATGGTGCAGATATGTTTTGAGTGACCTGGCTCACCTTTGTACCTCCTCCCTCTTTGCAGCACTCCCAGGTGATAAGAGACCTGTTCTTATAAAACTCTCGACATCCCAGGGCTGGTGAGGTTGGCGGTCCTTTGAGCTCAAGCCATCTGCAAGCTGTGCAGACATTTGCTTGTGAGCTGCAGGTGGCTATGCAGCCCTGTGCTTCATCAGAGAGCAGACAGCATTTGGCCTGGCTCAAGGGTAGCCTGCGCCAAGAATGGCAGGTGATTTCCACAGCAGCCTTCATGGGAGATGCAGCCCAGGGAATCGCTGGGTTCACCTCCAGGACGGCTCTTGGGGGTTCACTGCAGGCCAGGCAGGAGGAAGTCACCACCGCTGCCTGGCTTAGATCTTCCAAAACTGCTGAAGGCAGAAAGGTGAACAAGCAGCAGACAGCAAAGGAAAGATTAATTGGCTGGCTGCCTGAAGGGCTGGTTGGGGTTGTATTTCTTGTTCTTATCCTTGCAAATTTCTACAGGATTATAAATCTTGAGCTGCTTCCCAAATGTGGAGACTTCAGGTGTGTTTTTCTAAATAAGCAAACCTGAGCATATTTAAGTTCTTTGACTCAACACACAGGAATTCCCATTGGCTTTATTACATGCTGACAAGCGTGCTGGGGAAAGCAGAACAGATCAATGGCTGTGCTTGAAGCAGGCTGTAAATCATTTGTGACACCATGCAGCAGATTGACTGACTAGCCTTGTTCCTCCTCCCCTTCCAGCACACCAGCACTGACCCCAGCTTGCCACCAAGACACCAGGGGTGGCTGCCTGTAATTAGGGCTGCAAACAAACCCTGGTCTGGTTGGCAGCAGGCAGGATTGAGCTGAAGGTCTCTGGAGGGAAAGGTCAGAGGACAGCAGTACAAGTCAGATGAGAAGTAAATCTAAATTAGTTAAATCCTCCCCAGCTCCCAGCACCATCGCACCATGCTATATTTGTTCTTTTCTCAATGCCCCTGCAAAATCCTTGCTTTGCACAAATGTCTATCCCTGACCCAAGCACATTGTGTGAGCATTTGATGTCATGGTTTGAGAAACAATGATGTTAAGGCTACAAAATGGACCGGAGAGTTTCTGATGCCAGACGTGGGAATTTGGCCTCTGAAGGGTTTTGACTTTTCGGAAGGAGACAAGATGGGCAGATGGTTTTGAATTTAATATTTTGTTACTGGAAATTGTAGCCTTGGGGTGATAGAAAATCAGACGTAGCCCTGGTCTAGACAGGAGAGGGGTGTGAGAACCTTGAGAGTGCCAAGGACTCTCCTACCCCTGTGTGCCAGGGCTGGCGTGGGAAGGAAGGGACAATATGAAAAACTGCTGGAAAAATCACACCATTCTTGTTTGAATCTTTCAGACCGCTCTTTTGTTTTTACTGATAGGTTGAGATCATAATTAGGGAGATTATAATTAAAAATGAAAGCACAGCCACTCATCCAGTTTAGTTGAAACCCTTCTTTCTGGTGAGAGGAGAGAATGAGAAAGATCTAGATTTTTTTTGTCCAAATAGAAAAATGAACCTTCCTCAATTCCAGCAGTGGACGTTACCTTCTTTGGAGCTGTCTCTCTGGAGGAAACAGTTTGGCAACTAAAGAAACCCATCCCTGCATGCACAGAGCTTGCTTCTTCCATGGGAGCACAGGATACTGGGAGTGTCTTGTGCTGGTAGATAAGAGTTGAGATGCCAGGGCTATGGGTCTGCCCACAGGCAAGATCTTAATTAAAATTTATCTATATTATATCACATATTTTTCTGAAAATTTTCAGAGTTGTTTCCATGTCTTGTGCTAAGTAGAAGTCAAGAGAATATTTTGCAGGTTCTTCACCATCATAATTTTTTCACCTAAATGGTATCTTTTACTTCTAAAAATGTCCAAGTCCTGTACTGATGCACTAGTTGGTAAATAACAAATCTTCGTAACATTGATAGAAAATTATTTTCTTCTTTTTTGCCTCTTTTTTTTGCCCCCACCCCCTTTTTTTTCCCCCTCTCTTTTTTGCCCTTTTCTCTTGTCAGTAAGAACTGTACAAGAAGCAGGAAATGCCATTAATGATAACATCTTCAAGGTTTTCCTCTTGAAAAAGCAGACCTGTAAGGGACACCCAAGAGCCCTGCCCTGTCTGTGCAAATAACATCAAAATTCAGCAAAATGCATTAGAAAACAGTCAATGTCAGGATGGGGTCCTTCCACTTCTGTGGGCAGTGCAGTTGTGCAGTGTTGGCACATGCCAGGCAACTTCTGCCAAATGGAGAAAAGAGAGTTTGATGTTTGTAGGTAGTTTGGTTCCTCTCCCTTGGGAGCGGGCAGGCCTGGCCAGTTGCAAAGCATTCAGAAATGGAAACTCTTGGTGAGGAGATAGCTTTTCTTTTCCTGCCATCATGCTCTTCTCAAGCACAGCTCCGTTTTACTTTATAGGGTTTCCCTTTCATCTAAAACTTTCCAATTTCAGGCAGGTTAGCTTGCCAAGGTGCACCTTCCCTTTCATAAATATTGCAGTAGCTACAGGCTATGGAGAGTTAGCCAAGCAAGTTCTCTTCATCTATCATGATCTCACCCCTCCCTTAACCCCCTCCTCTCCCGCCCTCTCATTAACTAAGAACAAAAGGTAAACCGTAGCCCTCTCACATGCCACATTAATACATGGTATAATTTTCCAGTTCTGCCCAGTTCTGGTATGGCAACTGTGTGGTTGTGTAGAAAATGGGGCATCCCTCATGTCAGGAACACTTGCAATCTCTTGTCCAAACTTGCTTGAAGCTGGAACATCCTGGGCTGCCCAAATGCTGCTGAAATAACAATGAGGTACGGGGCACTTCTCATGCCTCTGGGCATTGGAGGTTGAAGGACCTGGTACTTAAGCAGCAGCTTCCCAAAGTCCTGTTTCCCTGACCTTTAGCTCATCAAGGGTTGGCAGAGATTCTGTCTCTGATGTTTTACAGGTCAGGCTTCTGGGGAACTGGCACATGTTCGTGCCCTGCTGTGGAGGTTTCCCCTTCTCTGGACTGGCTGTGCTACAAGCTGTCCTCTGCATGTGTGGGGGCTACAGGGAGCTCTGCAGCTGGTGTACCTGCCGCGAGCAAGGGCTGCTCTGCCTCCCACCTGGGTTTCAGGGGAGTTCAGCTTAGTTCTGCAAACAGAAATTACTTGAAATACAGGTTCTCAGTGCTCAGCTAAGTAGAGAATGCTTTCTGTTCCCTTCGGCCTTCTGGCACTGCTAACACATGGGAGAATGGGATTTGTGTGCATCCTCACTGCACTTCTGTTTGAGGCTTTGTACACATGCACGTGTGTGTGTACATGAGTGCATAAAGATACACTTTAAATAAATATTCTTTCACCATGCTTCAAGGATACAATTGCTCCTCGATAAAGGAGCCAAAGATAAATAACTGATATATTAGCTCATGGAGCCATTCCTTTGCTGATGTCCTGAACAGATGATACACCAGATGCTGAACCATGCAGAATCTTATTAGTGGCTGCATTACAGTAGTGCATGGTCTGACCATGCTCACTGCTGTATATAGTGAAGCTTACACATGAATGCAAGCTTGAGAACATAAGATGATGAAATGGGTGAAGGAGGACAGCAGCATCTGCAAAATGATATGGAAAAGTTTTTTCTCTCAGCAATTTCAGGCATAACAAGGAAACAAACTCTGCCTCTTTCAAATTTTCAGGGAAAATCACTACATCCAAACAGGATGGTTTTTTTTTCCTTGTGATGCACAAACAATTATAAACCCCAGAACTGCCATCAAATCTTAAAATTTTACCCAAAGGTAGCTCAGATCTTGCAGGTTACATGAGAAATGCATTCCATGGAGGACAGGGGAAATTGTGTGACAGCTCTGTCATGAACATGTCCCCAAAAAACATATTTCTCTTATGTTTTCTTAAAAACTTTTTATCTAGCTCTCATTATCCCTAGACTGAGCAGGTTATACAGAGGCTGAGTTTGCATGCAGATAGGCTTTGCTATTAGTATCACTCCCCATTGCTGCCAGAGCAGAGAGGCACTGCTCTGCATTTTCTCAAACCCCTAATTCCCTTTTGTTCTGTGTAGAACCTTTCTGCAGCAGACTCTGCTGGACCCCTCATTGCTGCTGAGAGCAGTTTTCCCTCCTTCCCTGTTTCTAAAATGCCACCCCTCACGTGCCCACACTTACATCTGTCAAGGACATCAACAGGTGACTCCTTCCTCCTCCTCATCAAGTCAAGGCTAGAAAAGGCTGTAGCAAGAGGAGCACTTACAAATAAGGCCAGATTTGGTGACCGAAGTCCATGATGCTTTTTTTTATTTATACCCATGCACGCACACTTGTGTGTATGTTACAATGACTTCAGGGGACTGGAGGGGACTTTCCACAAGGATTAACTGAGTGTGCCTTCAACAAGGTAATACAACAAACATGCCTCTGCTGCTGTGTGCTTAATAAGGGCTTTTTATCATATAGCAACTCTATTTTAAAAGGTCTTTGTGTGGTTAGCAAAAGATACTCTATATTTAAGATACATTGCAGGAGTGGATCCTGCAGTCCTAATTTGCTGAAATTCTCACTGGAAAACCAAGCAGGTTTGTAATAGTCTTCATTTAAAATCATTGCTTTATTCTGTTACTGATAGCACAGTACTACAGAGATGGTGTCTGCTAGTTGCCATCATGAGCAATGAGTCCTTGCTCCAAAGACTGCACAAATCCAGATGCTGGGTGCAATCTGCAGAGCATGAAGAAGATTCAGAGACTGAAAAATATGCAGAATTTGTGCCAAGTACACTTCTCTCTCTAAAGCCCAAAGTAACAAGCATTATAGTTGAACTGGGTCCTGAAAATAAATTAGGAGGGAAGACTGTGGGCTTTCATTTTGCACTACCCTTCCCTCTGCAGTCAAGTCATCAGATGGATCTGTGCAAGAAGGTGACCAAGCAGTGGCCGCAGAAAATGCTGCCAGTGGAGTGGTGAGAGGCTCCAATGGTCTCTTTCTCAGACACTGAGAAATGCTATTTGCCATCTTTTTAATGCCCATGGATCCCTCTTGCTGTATTTAAACTTCAGTACAGCATCTTCTGAAAAAAACATTTCTAGCCCATAGTAACTTCATGCTTCAAGGCATCCAGATTCTGCTCAGTACTGTATTATCTATAAGGTACAGAGAACTGCAGGCATCACTTCACTTCTTGATGGTAAAGGCCACTTCTCTTCTGAGGCAGAGACTGAAATGAAAAATTGGAGTTAAAAAGCTGTGAACAGTGAACATATGTACAGCAGTACATGTGCTCTCCAACATTACTAGCATTCACCAATGGAAGATTCAGTAAGTGCACCTCAGACATTTGGTGTATAACAGGGGTAATGAGTCTCTGAAACAGAGTTTTTACGCATTGGGTAGTACACATGAATTTGAAGGTTCAGGAAACTATTATGAAGGATGAGAATACTGCCACTGACACAATGAGGCTAAATCACTTTGATCCTGTATGCAGGCCTTTGAGTCTGAGCCATATGTTATGAAAAAGGACAGTTGCCAAAGTAGAGGTTGGTGCTGACCTGTCCCTGAAACTGTCACAGATGTGAAACAGAAAACTTGCAGTTAGTACTTTTGGGTAAAAGAAGAAGAATCTGTTGTGTTGGTGCCCTAAACTGAACTGAAAATGCTGTGAGAGCATACTTTCTGGAAAGGAAAAAAACAAACCCAAACCAAACCCACAAACAAAACCAACTAGGTCTCTGGAGCTCTTTATATGGTGCTAAAGGACAGAGCTGGTGTATTTAGGTATCAAGGGAATTAAAGAGTGTGAATTTAGACTTTTCCAAGGCACAATTTCATGTGCTGCTGGGAGCTGGGGAAAGGGAGTGATAGGGGTCAATTTTATTCCATCCCAATTCACTCAGTGATCCTTGACCTTGTCTCTTTTGAGGTTGCCAGCTGTAATGCAGAGAACCTCCTAGCAGAAGTAGTATTCCTGTTGTGAGCTTTCTCCTCCAATCTGAGTACCAGTGAGGGAGTTTCTCCACAGTTGAGGACCTGCCATGGTGCCTCCTAGACTAGCCACACTGCAATCATGGGGACCATGAACCTCATCCTCTTTTTCACCTGCTCTTGCCACAGCTCCTTTCATGAGTTATGTGCAAACTGCATTCATGAGCACGGAAAGCCAAGGAAAAATAGTTTAATAGGGTTATTTTACACATCCTGACTCCAGCATGTTTCTGCTCATCCCAGGAGTCAGCTGGTATTGGTAAATTATGACTTGGACTAACCACATTCAGTTTAGTGCCTGCAGAAGCACTTGAGGCTCTTCAACACTCATGCTTGAAGAAACACCTGTATAGAGTGGCCAGGAAAGGTGAACAGAGACAGCCTTATCCTGCCCTAAACCCCCAACATGCTGGATAGAATAGGAATGACTCAGCAGAGTGGCTGCTGACTATACCTACTCTGAAACACTCCATGGCTGTTTGCTTTCCTTTCCCCTTTTTCCCTGAATGATGTTGAGTCTGTAGTACAGACAGGTAGCATTTTCAAAGGTATGTTTTTTTTGGCCAAAGGATAGTCATCATTGAGCAGTGCAGAGTTTTGGGGAGACTGGACCAGCTACCATGCTTTTGGGCACGTTCCAGTACTGGCATAGCCTCGCTGGGCCACTTTGTAGTTGGTTATTCCATGAACACTGACATCTCTGTGCTGAGTTTTATTAAGAAATATCAAAGCTCTTTGCCTCTCAGTGTGACATTAGTGGAAGTTGGGCTCCTAAGACACCAAGGACACAGTTTGCTACTCACTCTCATGTCCAACACCAGCCTCATCTCCAAAGCTTGGGATTATTGAGAGTGGTGGTTCTGGTGATCGGAAACTTAATTGTACTCATACTGACTAAGTATTGAGGGGTGAACTCAAAAAGGCCTGGCTATCTTGCATCAAAAAAAATATCCAGCATTTTCAAAATTAGCCTGGTTGGCAGTTTGATATTTTAATGTTTTTCCATGAACAACCCTAAATTGAAAATGTTTTCTTGTTGGGATTTTATTTTCTTCTTCTGGTATCCCCTACAGATGAGAAGGGATTGAAATGAAATTTAGCCATGTACTTTACAAGGTTCAATTCAATGTTGGTAGAGCTGAGTCACATGCCTGTTTGACTGATGCCATCACACCCATGAAACACACAACATGTTATTGCTCAGTGGCTTAGCAACATGCACCATAGCCTGCCTTCTGTGGGCTTCTCACCTTTGCTTTCCCTTTCAGGGTCAGTATTTAGCAAACAGAATTTGCAGTGCCATGGTTACCAGCAAGCAGAGCTTGGGACCTTTGAGCCGTTTGTCAGTGTCTTGGGTGATATCATCAGCTTATAATATTGTAGTACCTTTTGCAAATTCAGCTTTTCATAGAATTGGAGCTGCTGGGAAAGGAATTGTATTTTTGGGGAGCTCTCAAGATTGTGTCATTTGGTCTCTAACTGCAATGACAGCTGAAGCTTCCACATGCTGAAACACAAGAGAGAGTAAGGGAACTTGTGTTTAAGCTTTCCATACCATCTGCCAGCCCTAACCAGTGAACTATAACACCCAATGTGTGCACTTTAATCCAAAGAAAATTTAGGCATTTATATGGAAGTGAAGCTGTTCCAAGAGGAAATCTCCAGGAGGCCACAGAGCCACTAAGAAACTTCCACACTGGCTAAGGTTTTATGTAGCCCAAACCCTTTCTCTGCTTGTATCCTTTTATGGCTTGGAATATGTCTGACAATAGGTGAAGTAGTGCTGCTTGCCCCAGGTGTTTTCCCAAAACATCGTGATACTTTCTTGGTACTTAATAGCTGCAAATTCCACGAATGTGTTCAGTCACCTCTTCCACTCATGTAAGTTTTTAATGACCTAACTGGGTTTCCAGTGTTGCACACGATCATGCTGTCATTGTGCAGCAGGAGCCTGCTTGCTTTTTGCCTAATATTCTCCCTCCTTTAGTTATCAGAAATCCCACTCTGGATGATAGAAACTTGCCCAACCCAATGAAAGTTTTGTGAAAGTTGGATTTTGTTTTACATTTGGTGAAGAATGTTAATATTCTGAAAAATACACAGTCTTACAAAAAAAATCCTGCTCTGTTCTGGCCCCAGCAAGGTTCCCCAGTGCCCTACAGAGTTTCTAGTGCTTCTTCCATGTGGAAGCTAGAGATGGTAAAGAGAGTTGTGCCAATGCTGTGCACCCATCACTACTTAAACCATGAAAATGGGGAACCCTGTGTTTTTATGTGAATAGAGAAGGTAAATCTACTCTGCTCTCGTGAGACCTCACTTGGAGTATTGTGTGCAGTTCTGGTGTCCTCAACATAAAAAGGACATGGAACTGTTGGAACAAGTCCAGAGGAGGGACATGAGGATGATCAGGGGACTGGAGCAACTTCCGTATGAAGACAGGCTGAGAAAGTTGGGGCTGTTCAGCCTGGAGAAGAGAAGGCTGAGTGGAAACTTCGTAGCAGCCTTCCAGTATCTGGAGGGGGGCTATATGGATGGTGGGGATGCACTGTTCGTTAGGGACTGTAGTCATAGGAAAAGGAGTAAAGGGTTAAAACTTAAACAGGGGAAGTTTGGATATAAGGAAGAAGTTCTTTACTGTAAGGGTGGTGAGGCACTGGAATGGGTTGAGAAGTTGTGGAAGTTGTGAATGCTCCATCCCTGGCAGTGTTCAAGGCCAGGTTGTTCAGAGCCTTGGGTAATGAGCCTTGGGTGATATGGTTTAGTGTGAGGTGTCCCTGCCCATGGCAAGGGGGGTGGAATTAGATGATCTTAAAATCCTTTCCAACCCTAACCTATGATTCTATGATTCTAAATTCAGGCCAGTATCTATGTGAAGGGTTTACATATGTGTCTGTGTGACAGAGGAAGTCCTCATGCATGATGTGGGATTGTAAAGTACATCTATGTGGGCTTTATGCACAAATAAGTGTTTGATGAACTCTAAATCTGTCTAGGCTGTGAGTCTCACTCTAGCAATCCTGGGTATATGGGTCAGCTTTGTGCTGTTTTCTGCACTGAACTTACCTACATATCAAGGGTACCAGGGCTGGACCCATATTTTAAGCGTGAATTTGGAGCCTTGGAGTCCTATGGGAACTGGCCAGCTCATAGCACAGGTCAGGGCCTCTGAAGGCCGAAAGGATTTTCTCCTCCTGGGCATGCCAATTCCTGTGCCCTCAGGCCCTGCCACTCAGGCTCAGAGTTTTTCTTTTGTAGCTGCATTACCATGATAAGTGCCCTAAATCAGTCACCATAAGGAGGGGGATGGCTGCATCCTGCAGGAATGAGTACTGGATAAGCTCATAGGGATGAGGGTACATGGCAATACAGGACCATGACAGCCTGTATAGGGACTATGGTGAAAGCAAAGCAAATAGGCTACCCAAGTCCTTTTCCCTTTACACTCAGGGGTCTGGCAGCTGCTTAACTTAACTGATGGATGGCAGCAGTGCCCAAGCACCTCTGCATACCCTCCTCCCCTCTCATCTTTCACACTATGTTGTCATTCCCTTTGCTCTCTAGATAACCCTTTGCAGAAGCAGCCTTGGCAAAAAAGCTAGCGAAGGCACTTAGAGTCCCTTGGGGTGTTAACATGCTTGCTGGCCCTCAGAGGCCTGCCACCCTCACAATTTATATTTGTTCATGGGTCTGAGGTTTTTTGACAAGCTCAGTAAAGGACCTGGTAAACTGATCAGCAAGAAAGTGCAATGATGTGTTTAGTGCAGAGCTGCCAGAAAAGCATGGTATTGATGTCTCCTTCTGCATTACTCTTCCAGATGCCCCTCAGTGGCAAGACAATGTGTTTTCCTGCTATTGGGCGATAGGATTAAGACATTTTCCCTGTATGTGAATTTGCAGCTCATCATCCTCTGTGCTTCTCTGAAGATGCAATGAGAGCTCACCTGCACACCTTCCAAGCTACCTAGTCAAGAGTACCATGGTTTGTAATGCCAGGAGCCTGCACTGTGGCACAGAGCCAGCTATGATGTCCCTAATGCATGCCATTACCCTTGCTCTGCAGGTTTACATGTTTACATAAAGTCAATAGATCTCCTTTCAGGTAGTGGCCAGTTTTGCTGGAAGACAGCATACTGCTGGGCTAGTTCACATTCACAGCCTGGAGACACTATGTACTGTCCTTCCTTGCTGTTTGTGAGCAGGTGATAACTTCCATTTGTATCTTCTTTGACACACATCAGAGGAGGATCTTTTAATGAGCTTTTGTGTCTTTCTGTGCAATTTTGTTTTTCAAAGGCTATATTTTTCTTTATTTTAGACTAGAAGATGGTTACTTTTTCTAAGGTGATGGTGAATTCTTTTCATACTGGGGAAGAAATCAAACTGATAACTGCTTGGCAAGCAGTTTTAAAGAAATTTGCAACTGGTATTCAATCACAGGAAAGAGGTAACATCTGCCTCTCAAGAGTTTACAGAGTATGTGACAAGGAGGGAAAAAATGGTGTGGTCTTCTGTAGTCCCAGAATCAGACAGGTGGGAAATGGGCATCACTAGATATCAGAGGAGCAGTTGCCCCAAGCACAGAATTCAAAGCTGCCACTACCTACCTGCTCTTCTGGAGGGGAGATTATAGAAGTCTCTTTTGCACATGCATGTTCTCTGTTTTAATCTGATGGGACAAAAGAGGGGAGGGAGGAGATCTTCCCTTCTGCTTACACATTTTGCTTTAAAAGCATTGAAGACTGTCACTTCTTCATGCTGAAGTCTTTGCTGTCTGACTCCTATTCCCGTTGGCTGTCTATGGCCAGCCGTTGCTTCTCTTGCACCTTAGTTAAGTTCATAAGCAGTTACTTTTTTCTCCTCTACTTATTTACTGCCTAGCATAGTCCAAGTTTCTGTAACAGCTAATCACCTAAATCTGGCTACCAAGTCTGCATTGTGTAAGTGATTTTGATTTGATCCTTTCTGAGACAAAGATGATGTGTGATCTTCGAGTGAAGGTCCAAAATTTCGATGAAGCTCACAGATATCTGGGTCTGGTTGGGAGGAATTCCCCATGCATTACCTGGGCTATTTAAAGTGTGCTTTCTCCTGATGTGATATTTAGGTAGTCACCTGCACCCATGGTAGTCAGTATTCTCAGAACCTGCTGCGATCAGTGTGCCCCTGGAATATAGCTCTTACCTGGCAGACCATGTTGCTTCCCATCCCAACAGCAATCAGAATTGGGCTGAGACTGAGGTATGTTAGGTGGGATTTAAGCAGAGGAAGAGGGGGCCATTGAATAGGAAAGTGACTCTTACAGTTTCCTTTTCTTTCTGAAATCCAGTGCAACCATCATTTTTCACCTCAACAGAAAAAATATTTCACCAAATTTTGCCCTGAAGTCTGAGCTCATGTTGGGCAAGCAGACAGTTTTACAGATTTGTTTGCATGAAATTATTCACCCTAAGTTTGTTGGCCATGTATCCACCCTGCTGGTTATTCAGACATTGTTCACCGCAATGATTGTTCTAACTATGCAGTAGTCATCAGCAACTGCAAGGAGTGCCTGTCTCATCAGTAACCTGCCCGAAGAACACAGTTTCCACTCCCCAGCTAGCTGGATCCCATATTTTCATGATGCCCACACAAACATTTGCATTCTTGTCTTCTTCCAAGGACCTTCCAAAATGAAAACATACATGCACTTTTTTTTTTTTTTTTTTTTGGTAAGGAAAAATGTTCTCCATTGTACATGAAGTAAATGCGCTTGGAGCAAAATTGTTCCATGAAATGTAACTTTGATTCAAGACCACAGATGAAGGTATCTAAGCATCTAAGGCTTCACATGAGCACTCAGAGGCACCAACCTTAAAACATTTCTTCTTCTGCAATACGAGGGGTTTGTCAGTCAGACTCCTGGGAGACATAAGATGGAATCTGGAAGACAGCCCAATTCTGAGATACTATTTAGTCCATATTTTAAACTGTAGGTAGAGTATTTTGCAAACAAAATGATAAGAGTTTGTGAGCTTAATGTCTCTGGGAAATTACAGCTTGATCTTCTGTCCTGCTTTTTGCATCCGGTTTTCCATGTAGTCTTGCCTATGCTTTGCAGGATAGCATTTCTTTGATCAAAATCATGAGGGATTGGCTCAGTTGGGATTAACAATGGCCCATGAGCCTGGCTGCTAGTGCTGAGTTTTAGACATTAGGCACACAGTCCCATGATTGAGTCACATAAAGGCACAGGTATCTAACTTAAAAGGACTCTCAATATACAAGCAGCTGTCAGTAAATCTCTAGCTAATTGTTATTTGGATTTTCAGGACCTTTCCTTCCCAAAGCTGTGCTCTTTTCAAGATTTATTTTTCTCATAGTGTTCACTGTTTTGTTTGGGGTTTTTTTTTTCTTTCTTTCTTTTTTTTTTTCTGTTTGGTTGGTTGGTTTGTTTGTTTGTTTGTTTTCCCAAACGCATCCTATTTTACAAACAACACCATTTTACAGAGTTTTCATTCAAGAAATTAAATGAAAACTTACTGTGGAAAGCAGTAGCTCCCTAGGAAAGCAAGAAATATTTTTCAGCCAGTTCACCTCTTAATATAAATAGGAATTAGAGAAGAGAAAGAAAAGAAAAATAAAAGAATAAACTATGCTGCCTCCATAATCTGAAGTTATTTACAAACTGCACAGTACATAAGACTTGTGCCTCCTGCTGAATTGATCAGCAGGTGGTATTTCTCATAAAGCTTACCTGGCCCAGTGAAATGCAGGTTCTAGCACCTTTCATGTTTATGCCCTTGACACAGGGACTAAGCTTCAGCAAAACGTGTGGCCACAAAACCAATTTTATTGACTTCAACTGGCCAGCCTGTAGTCAGTTTGCATGTGTTGTGTTCTCTGAGGTCAAGCCTGCCTTTGTTTGTGCCGGGAAGGGCATAGGCACTGTTCACAGTACAGTAGCTCAACTATATCTGTTGCTGTATGATAACAGCACCTAGTTTGCAGAGAATTACATTTAACGTGTGAGGAAAGATAGACAAGTTTCATTTGCTGCAGGCAAAAGCCAGGACATAATCACTTGCACCATGTCAGATGATGTGCAATAGCTCATAAGGAAATATCAACTTCATCACGCACCAGAGCTTTGTGTCTTGACCAGTGTGGGAGGGGGACAGGAAGGAGACAAGCTAATTTCCTGGCATCCTTGCATGATGTGTGTCATCACAGTAGCTGAAAGTATATCCTGAAGGTATTTTTCCTCAAAACTTTTCACTCTAGCACAAAACCAACATATGTACACCTGGATTGAAAAGAAGCCTGTCTCAAAGCAGGGAGCTGAGCTCAGGTCTCCCAGAGTGACAGTGAATGTTCTCCAAACACCAAGACCCCTATCCAGAAAGCCAAATGCTGTTGTACTACCCTTAACAGCACTGACCTGCACTTTGCTTTTAACTTAGCATCCTCCCTAGGGAAGGCAGAGCTCCACCTGTGCTCTTGTGTGCCCTTTGTGCTGGGATCACAGCATGGGATATTTTTGTAAATTATCTAATGAGCAAACTGAAAAGATAGTCTTTCTAGGGTTACCACTGGAGGCAGAACGTGACTCCAGAGCACAGTATCCAAGCATCTTTGCTTACTATGGGAGGGTGGTTGGCTGAAGTGTTTTCCCTCCGCACCCAATGAGAAGAGCTGCAGGGCTTGAGTTAGCAGTATCTCGGTGATATGAGCCTCCATAGGGTTATGTCATACCTATATTTCAAAAGTTACAGAATGCGAAAGATATTATTACCAAAGAAGCATGTTGCAGAGCCAGCTCCTCTGGCCTAACGACACCTTCTTTTTAAAGATTTCTGTGTAATGCAAATTTAAAATAAGGGTTGTGGAATGGTTCTCCATTAGAGGTAAAATGAATTTTTCTTGCCTCATTACATCAAGAACAGGATGGTTGTGCAGCAGTAAGCAGACCTCAGGAGGAATCCAGTGTACAAAGCTGAGACCTGGTTTGGGAGAGCACAATACTACTGAGCACTGGTTTTGTGTTGACAATTACACTCTCAATCTCTCTTCTGTAATTGAAGTGAAACAGAAATTATTCCAGGAACTGAATACTGTCCATATCAATCCTGCTGATGCATCTGTTAGCTGAACACCCTGTTCAGACATAGTAGTGCTGGAAGCCAGATATTTTTAATGATTGAAAAGCCAGGCAAAATATTTTCCTCTGTTTTTTAATGAAAACCTGTAGATTTCTTGTTTGTGACATTCAATTCTATTGAATTATTTTGTTTATTTATAAGTCTGTAAAATTAATAAGCTTGTAATAGATAAGGGGCTGAAATTGCCAGTGGTGGGCTAAAAGAACATTTAATCCTACAACTTTCTTCTCACTTTAGTTTACATCTAGAGTTTGATCTTTTGTATTCTTTTAAGCCATCTCTTGTTTGTTAACCAAAGTATTTCAATCAGAAGTGAAGTATTTGCTTTCCATCTCTGCTCTTCAATGAAAACGTGCTTCTGTCTGCATCCTAGCACAGCAGACGTCTTATTTTGACTATCAAAGCTGCTGGTGACTGGAAAGCAGTGATTTTAGTAGTTCTGGGCCTTCGGCTGAGCAAGAGCTGCTGCCCTCTCCTGGAAGGAATGTCAGATATCTGGTCACATGTAAAAGCATCAATTCCTGAATCTGAGACAGAACCCTCAACCATAGCTGGAACATTTAGGACTAAAGCACATAACATGACAAAAGTGGTCCCAGGAGTGGGTTTGCAAGATGCAAATTGCAAACAAGTATGGGACTGTGCACCTAGAACTAAGATACAGAAACTTTATGACCAGCTCTAATGGCACAGCAGCACTATTACTTCTTTTTCTATTACTTAATGTGCCCAAGTGGCAGTATCTTCTATTTTGAGGAGTGGAGAAATCTGGAGGTGTATCTCATCTCCCAAGTGCAATGCCAAGAAATTGTTGCAGAATGATTCAGAAAGCCTCTTATTGCCTGTGCATGGGTTAGTCCTCATTGTTCCCCCTGCCTTGGGAAGCCAGTGGAATGACTCACCATATCACTTCTTCATAAAACATGGCCTTCTGCAAAGGATGAATCCCCAAAAAAATACAGCAGAGAATGAAATGGGGGCAAAGTTCTCCGTAATGGCTCTGAATTTTCACTGTGTAAAGGAAGCAACAAAAACAAACTGAAAGACTCATAGGTGGATGTGAACATTTGCCCCTAAAGCACCAGAGAATTGTTTAAATGTAGAATACAGGGGAGATCAGGTCATAAGCTAAGAAGCAAAGCTAATGCATTATGAAGGGTTCACCTGACATTCATCTGGGAAACTCTCGCTTTTTGAGACAGAGGAGCATAGACAGATGCCTGTCATTTGTAGGGTTAGAGTATTCCTCCTTCAGGAGATGTAAAACCTCTCTAGATGCTTAAGGTATCTTATCTGGCTTTGAAAAATTAAAGGTGTTAAAACTTTTTTCAAAGGACAGAAAATGGGGCAATATTGGACTTACTGCATTTCCAATGCCAATGCTCTCTGCAGGTCTTTGTTTTTTGACACTTTTTTCTATCTCTTTTCTTTTTCCTACACCATCTGTATAATTGGTTGAACTATATCCCACCCAAGCACCTTATATTCTGTGCCTGACAGGCAATTCTACTTCTCCCTCCTCACAAGAACCATCAGACCCAAGGGGATAATGAACAGGGGTCACTGTCTGCAGGATGACATGAACTGGAAGGTCCTGTAAGGGTCACCAGCTGTGATCTAAGGCTTGTGAAGTTTCATAGGTTTTGAGGAACAGAACAGTAGAAGCCCAGAGTGTGTTTTGCTTTCTCTCTCCCAACTTCATTTACTTGCTCATTAAATTCAGAAGCATGTAGCTACACCCATAGAAAATTACTGCATTTCGTAACCTTCAATTGATTTGCGTATTTATGGAGAAACTGGTATTTCGGGACTATCCAACTTTGCCATCACTATCACCTTTTCATGGGTCTCTTGTCTGTTTGCTGCAGAGAAGCTCTGGTGTGTATCTGCCTGGCATAGACCTGGCAGGTCCGCAGGCTGAATTCTTCACTACAGGTTACTAATACTGAAATCAGGAGAGCTCTTATTTGTAGATGGGGCAGATATTTGTTGCAGCGTGCTCTGATCTGTTTGTTTGGCTGGGTGTTGGTATTCCAGCAAAGATTTTCAAACACATCCAAGTGCTGCATACTGCTAATTATGTTCCTTTCCTATACCATTAGGAAAGGTAAGGACACTGCTGTCATGGACAAGTACAGAAGTACTTCAACCCAGTTACTGACATGGGTGTAATTGCCCCCACATCACCTCTCTGAGTCTCCTGAGATTTTCAGGCATTGTAAATTCATGGATGCAGTAGATGTCCATGTGAGCTGGGAGGGAGGTGAGGGTCATTCCAACTCCTTGTCTGTCTCAAGGGAACAATTGTTGAAAATCCAGTTCAGTGGTCCCTGCCTTTGCTTTGATGGTCACAGCTGTGAGAAGGTAGTGCATGGCAAGGAAATACTGCTTCCTCACCCTGTTGACCTCAGATTTAACTTTTATTTCTAACTTTTGAAGATGGAAAGCCTTCATTTGCCATGAAGGCTGATCACTCAATGTCCTTTCTCTATCTAATGCCCCTGTTTCTGGAGTTGGTTATACTGCTAACCCTGCTGGCATGAAAGGTGTTGCTTTACGCTTGGATATTACAAGAGTCTTGCCCTGAGTAAATAGTGATTGGGCCGTCAAAAATAGCCCCGGAGAAGCACCATCTAACCCGCAGCACATGTATAAGTCAGAACTGAGGGTCAGCTCCAGCTCTGGGAGAGGCGTTTGCAGCAGCTCAAAGATGGTGGTGGTGTGCATGTGACTCAGTAAAGGCTGGTGCCACCAGGGAGAACACAGTCACAGTGTCTTCTGCTTTGTCTCCAGTAAGTATTTAGAAGATATGACCAGTGTGGGGACTTGCTATTGGGATGTATAAACCTCGGTGGTGGAGTTGCAGCCAGCATGTGGCAACCACAGGGTGTGCTAGGTGGTTCTGTCAGCTTTGGGAACTGAACGTTCAGCCATTTGGGAACTGATGTTGCGGTGTTGGCAGGAGGACAGGAGGCTCGCCTGGGAGCTGAGGCTGTGTGATACAGGAGTGAGGAGAGCCAGCTGCAGCCCAAAGGCACCTGAGGTCACTTTGTGGTGGCTGAGATTTACTGAGGCTTTCAAACTAGGCTGGTTCACAGCAAGCTAAGGGCACTGTATGACCGTAACATGACCTGCCCTTCTTAACCCAAGAACATGAATACTTATTAAATTTTCTATGTCTGGTGGGAAACACTGCTTTTGAGGGGCTAGACTTGATGCAGGGATGCTTTGTGGAAGGTCACTTTGCAAAGAGCTTTCATTTGTAAAACACCCTGCCCATGCAGTGGGACCTTACAAAACTATTAGCCCAGAGTTGCTTTGTAGCAGCGAACTGAAGCTATCAGATGGGCATGTGCTCACAAATGGAAACACAGCAAAACAGACTAGAGAGGAACAAGAGACTGTTTTCTTAAAAGCATTTCCAATGCTTCCATCTTCATCTTTTTTGTTCTTTTTTTTTTCTCCCTTGTTCCTCTCTTACCATTGCATCTGTCCTCTATTTATCAATCTCTATTTTTCCCTGCTTTTTGAATGCACAGCCATGCACATTTGACTGCGCACCTCTGCAAGTCCCAGTCTGGAATCAGGCACATTGCGTGAGAGCCTCATTTCACTCCAGCCAAAACATGGTCCTCAGAGGGGCCACACTGAATCAAGCCACAGGAGCTGAGTCCTCCTTTGCTCCACCTGGCCCAATGTCTGGAACTTATTGCTACATAAGAAAACTTCATGCTCTCTCTCCCTACAGAAAAATGACCTCAGGCCAAGTCACCATCTCTATGTTATCTCCTGCTAATTGCAGGACATCCTGGGGAAGATGGTGGTGTTTGCACCTTTGATCCCAATGCTGCAAGGTTGGGTTCTCTCCTCTGCAGGCTCTGAGCGAGTGTAGGTGTTTGCTTTAGGCTATGATGACATGAAAAATACCTTAGTGAGGCGCGGCGTGGGTGTATTGGGGCGTGACTCAGAGGAAGTCAATGTACAGGGATTTGTTTTGTGTGCAAGAGATCTATTCCCTTTAGTTACCAGCATGGGTGTAATTAACTTTTCTTTTTACATTTTATTATTTTGATTATTAATCATGCCTTAGAATGGCTGAGCCAACGAAGATTTCATATGCAATTTCAGAAAGTCAAAGATTTATAGTACCAAGGGCTGTCTTGAGGGAGCCAGGGATTTCGATTACAGTTACCACCTTCTGATGATGGACCAGGACAAATCAAAGAGGCTGGCAGCCTGAGGCAGGATATCTTGCTTTAGAAAGGTAGAATAATGAAGGACATACTTAAAATGAGGCTTGGAGATGTCTTGCCAAGACAACTTAGGAGAGGATCAGTATGGACACGGCAACATGTAAAATTGATCAAGTTGCTGTGTTTAACTAGTCCAGATTTCTTTGCCTTTGGAGATGGTCCTCTTTTTCTCTTCTTTGTTTTAATTGACAATAGATGAGATTAGCTGCAGTTCTTACACAGGATAAGGACCACTCTGAGGTGACTGAAGTTTGCAGTGCCTTTAGTCATGTCTTAAGACATCCAGAGTCAACCTTTCTACAGCAGACAAGACTGCATAGGTCAAAAGCTTGCCACGGTTTGGGGCCCTATTCTGATTCTCCCTGTGTGCCCGTACAGTTATTGTCTAAGTGAGTTGAATGCAAAAAGGCCACATCACCCTGCTGCAGGAAAGCTCTTCTTGTTACCACCCTGCTGCATTCTGTAGTGAGATCACCACAGTGATAGAACAATTTGTGCCAAAACAACTCAGCAAGTAGGATTTATTTCCTATAAAATTTACCTTGAGAGAAATATAACTTCAAACCAAACAACAGTTCATTTTCCAAGAAGAAGAGGGTGTGTTGAAGTGAGAGATACATGAAACGTGCTGCCTGTATTTGGCTTCTGCCCTGATTTGAGACTAAAATCGGTATGTTAGAAAGGTGAGTCAAAAGAAGTAGCTGGGGCACCTTGCACTAATCAAAACCAGAAAAGGTGCCTACAATCTCTACAAGCCTGTGATGTTCTAATACTCAGGTTCAGAACATTTTTATAATATAGGACATTATCTGGATTCCTTTGTTCTGATCCTGTTTTGCCTCATTGAATGAGAAGCACCTTTTAACAAAGGTGTCTACTTTCCCAGTAAATAGTCAACTCCAGACCTCAGTACACAGTGTATTCAGGCAACTAACAGAACAAAACTGGAGAGGAAAGAACATTTCTGTCCCTTGGGAATCTCTACGATATGTTTGCATTCATTCTAAGAGGAAGAAATTATGTCAAGAAACTGAGGAAATAATGAGGATTTGGGTTTTGTTTTGGTTTTTTTTTTTTTTGTAATCAAGAAGTCCATTGACCTGGAAATATTGAATAGAACTTCTGTAATATATTTGCTCAAAATAAAACATTTTTCTGTATCTGCAGATATTAGGTATTTTTAAGCAGTTCTCAAAAGTTGGTTTAAAATTAAAATTTTTGCTTTGCTTAGAAATTTAAATTCAAATTATATTTGAGCCAAGACAGGCAAGAGAAAGTGAGAGGAGAGGGAGATCAGGTGTTTTTGCCATGGTAGAGCATAAAATCTGGGTCTGTCAATTGGAGATGTGAGCCACTAAGTGCAGCTAGAAAAGTGCCGTTTCAGCATGTTGCTCCTCTCCAGAAACAAAGTGGGTTTGCACAACAGTGCCTGGAAATGGGGCCAGGTCATTTCCAGACTCAAGCTGGTTGTGTGCCATCAGTATAGAAGTATCTGTGCTGTTCTCATTGATCCCGATAATCCAAAGCTGCTGTGTGCAGAGTCTGCTTGGGTACCTGCACCTACTGCATTGACAAATCTGTATATCTATTATGTTTGGTGGAGGGGAATGACAGTCTTGTTGCCTGGATGGTTGTTGGATTTCTGCTTGGGAATCAATTGATCTTCATTTCTATTTCCAATGTTTTCTCAAATGAAGTGCCAGAGTTTTCCTTCTGGTTGCTAAATAGTGCATGTCACTGGTGGTGTTGGATATATTACTACTGAGGTGTTCAGGGGCCGAAAAAGGAAAGAGACCAGTGGTGGTGAGTGTCAGACATAGTGAAGACCAGGAAAACTTCCAAGCTCCTCACAGCTTGTCAAATCCCTGGTTGACTTTTTCACAACTCATTCCTTGTACCTTATAAATAATACTTAAGTCAACACAGACAATTGTGGCTACTGGTAAAAACCACAGAAAGCAACTAAACACAATGGAAATTACTTGTTCCAACTTTTTTTTCTTATTTTGTAATGAGTAAAAAACTTCTGAAGTGAGTAATTTTTTTTCATTCATCTTGGCTTTCGTCTGCTCAACAATGTGTCCTTTGTGTGTAGTTGTGGTCTTTATGTGTTGAGCTTTTTTTTGGTTGGGTTTTTTTTAATTTATTTACTTCTTTTTTTTTCTTGCTTTGCCTTCTTGGGTTAGGATTGTCTCCCATTGACAACAGCTAGCACTACAGGGCTAGAACCTGGTAAAAGACAGCAAAACCACCATGCCTTCGGGGAAATGACTCTTCTACCTTGCCAAGAAACATGTTTGACAGGTTTATAAGCCAAGGTGGAGCTGAAGTTCTCTAAGCCCTTCTGCCCTCCTTGAAAGATGTCAGGTGGGAAGCTCAGCAAATCTAATATCTTGAGTAGCATCTTCAGGGTTGGGCAAACTGGTTCAGGTGGAAGAAATTGCAGCTCACACTGAACCTTTGCCCACTTGTTTATGGGCTGAACCTAAATTTTGTCTTGCACTCCTCATAGACATAAACCTGGAACATGCCTGTCTTCAGAGCTGAACCTTCTTTGATATTGTGAAAAGTATGGCTGATATCTTAAAACCTTTCTCTGCACATCTGCACTTCTACCCTCCCTTGAGGTTAATTATTTGAACATCAGCTGGTATTTACTGCATGAGTGCTAATGGGCTTCAGGCCTCTGTTAGGATTTACTCCCCACAGGACCACAAACCAATGTGTCCTTTTGGCTTTGCCAAGAGTGTATTAGAAAGTAGGGGCTGTGGGGAAGCATGTGGTTAGCCTAAGCAGCCACTTGTCATTGTTGGAGAGTCTGTGTGGTTTTCATGAGGAAAGGAATTGAATAGTCTTCCTCTGAGTTGACTCAGATAAAATAGAGCAAGGGGCTAAGTGCAGATAAGGCAGTCTTGGCAATTATACCTCCATAAACAAGGAGCTCTACCATTTTCAATTGTATTAGCCATACCCATTGCTTGAAAAGGTTACCAGCTGCTCACACAGCCTTTGTCCCACCTGATGTAGGAGAAAGAGAAATTATCCTGATCATGTAAAAAGACATTTTGCCTTTTAGGGAAAAGCCTTCTGAGAGGTTCTTCCAAAGGAATAACTTGTTAAAGCATCAATACCTCCCAAGTCATGTGGTGTGGTAAGCTATAGGATGATCCCCTGGTATATAAAATCTGTGCCCAAGGAAAGGACCCTCTGGGGAAGCAGCTGAAGGGTGACTTCTAGAATATATGTGGAAGGAAGGGCTACAGGGGACAGAGAAGTGATAAAAGGTATAGAAGAGGGAAAAAGCTTCAGGCAGGATAATCTGAGGCATTTGCTGTCCCAAGATGTTCTGATGCTTATCATCCTTGGGTTAAAATGGTGAGTGATAAAGAGCAGGGATATGTACTATGTCCCTGAACACTGGGATGGGCTCTAGACTGAGGATAACTGTGTCAATTTTGCCAGTAAGCCACAATGAGTAGGACATGATAAAGAATTGTTTTAAATCAACTGAGGGATCTTGGTTCAAAGTGGCTCAATATCCAGATTGCTCCACACCTATTGGGTTACTTGGCAACTGCAGCTGAATCTGTAAACTTCTGCTCCTTCTGCCAAAGGGGATAGAGGCACTACTTTCCAGTTGCCCAAGCATGTAACATCAACAGGTCTTCTGAGCAGAAAAATCCATGAGACAGCAAAAATAACACTCCTTTGGTCTTCAGTTCCGCTCAGAAGATGCTTCCAGGGCTCCACATGTAGCTGCTGCCCTGCTGCAAACGTTCATAAAGCAGAAAGCCTTCTATTTATATTTTTGCTTGCAATTGGCAAGGGTTGGTAGGTTATCTGAATACTCTATCTATGTCTGTATTTGCCTACTTCTAGATCTGTTGACAGTATAAGAGTGTAAATATTTTTTTCCTTGTAAGGAGATATAAGCAACTGTCCAACTGTTGACTCAACTATGAGGACTACTAATTTCAATAGCTAGTTAACAAATCAGCCTACACTCCAAGTATAAGTGCAGTGCCTGCTGCTTCTGAAAGGGTTTTGGGAAGCTAACAGCCATCAGCTGCTTGACCCAAGACTAAGCCAGGGTGGAGCACAGTGGTGCTCCCTTTGGGCAGGTGAACCATCTGCACAACAGAGAAGCTGAGCTGGGGGGAATCATTCCATGTACTATTTTGGGATGTCTCTGCCTGTGGTGGCTTCCTGAAATTTGCTTTGCATTTAAACTGTGGCAGGTAACTGCTGGATTTCCTTTCCTTCTCTTAATCTGATTTTATAAAACTTATCCAGCTAACTTGGATGTCTTTACACAGAGAGAATTGTAGGGCAGACTGTAGTGAAGGTTTGTGAAAGTATTTGCAGGGGGCTTGCCAGCCTAAATCCCGCTTAGCTGAGTCATAACAGCTTTTTTTTTTTTTGTCATGTGGCAGCTGTGGAGTGCATTTAAGAATTAGTTGGGGTTTATTTTGTGCTGACCTATGCCTTGTTCCAAGCATACAAGCATTCACACTGAATGTACACAGTATATGCAGGACCTGTACCTAGTCAGTAGTACTTCTACTCTGAATTTTATTTTTAGTCAGCTTTGAGATACCAGGGAATGGCTCAGTAGAAATCTATATACTCCATTTCCCCTTGCCTTAAAATGCTCTTGAGATGGGCCTTGCTCTTGAAAATGCAGTGTAAGCTGCCTGTCTGTATCTGACTCTGCTTTCTATTTGTTCTGCAATTACCCTGTGAAACACTGTGTATGCTTTTAAGCATGATTTTTTTTCCAGTTCTCATCCCTTTCCTTTGCACACATGCATTTGAAGTTCATTTTTTTTCTAATGGAAATAATGTTCCACAAAGGTCTGGGGTGAGGGAAAGGGAGGAGCTGCATGTATATTCTTTTCATGAAGTTAGAAGTGAGTGTTGATCAAATTCTGTTGGAGTGAGTTTACTTGTATTTCCATGTAGCAATAGATCATGAGACTTCTGTGTTTTGGGGGGTTTGGGTGGGTTTTTTTGTTGTGTTTTTTTTTTTTTTTCTAATACTTTCACCATGTGCATGAATAAAATGAGCTCAGAATTTAAATAAAAGGTGTGGTGTGGGGAAATGTCCATTTAGTAGCTTGTGCACATGCCCATGTTGCTCTGTTGGTATTCTGCCTGACATGCAGTGTCTCTAGTTTAACGGATGTTTCTGTCAGCTTCCATGGAAAATACCCCAGACTTATCAAACCTATTCTTATTGTCTAGCAATACTGTGAGGCATCCATTATGCGTACAGAGCTTCTGTTTCAGCATCTAGTTACCCATCTGAATGCACAATAATAAATGAAAAGCAGCTGGCAGTATTACAGGACCAAACTCATGGTTGAGTTACTGGTACCCACACAGTATCAAAACCCCTAGCTGCCTTGTTGTTTCACAGCATCTTTTACAAGTAAAATCATCTAGATGAACAAAATGGGGTGGGAGAAAGGAAGTCTCATCCCTCTTTTTTTCTGGTGGGAAAATAATTGCCCAGGTGGTTGTGTGAGGGGTCTGTAGCCAGCTCTGAACTGCAATGCAGTAAGTCTGAGAGCATCCCCCCTCTCTCTTCTCCAGGGCTGAGGATAACCATGGTGTTGATATGACAGGAAGAGTTGCATGAGCTCCACAGTCAGTCCTTGAAGGGCAAAGCTTTTTAGGGCTCTCTGGAACTGGCCAAGACAAGAATCAGCACCTCCTGCTAACTCATCCCAGGGCTATTTAGAGCACTGAAGATCTTGATAGTTTGGACCCATAGCTTGTCTCTGCAGTAGTATAAAAGTTCCTCTCTGAGCTGGCTGGGGAGAATGTGTGCTCTTCTTGACAAGAGTAAGAATCTCCCTACTTATCTTGCTCGAAATCATCTATTTCACATTCATCATCTGAATTCAATTAAAAGTAACCTGCAGCTGTAATCGTTAAGGGTTTTTTTTTTTTAACTGAAATCCCTTCATCCCATAGTATGTGGGATTTCCCCTGCAGTTTTAAGTGCAGGTGGTCAGTGGGAAATTCCTACAAGCCCCTCAGCATGGGGTTGCTCTTTGGGGGCTAGTCAAAAGTGACTTTGCATTCATCTCGGTGAAACAGAAGATTGATTACTTCCCCCTTCTATCAATACCTGACACAAGCTATATTAAAAGGAGGACTATAGGATGCATATCTGTTCTGGAGTTTATGCAGTGACTGGGTATGCTGTTTGTAATAACCAGCCAGAGCACTGTCCCATGATTGTTTTCCGGTAACATTGTGCAGCATGCAGTACAGTGTAGGGACAAGATATGCCACAGAAGCATTTTGGTTCACTTTGAACATATAGAATACTAGTTTCCTGAAACACTTGTGTGACTAGCATAGTTTATACCATAAAACAATTAGAAGCGAATAGGTTTGGAGAGTGTTTCAGCATTCATTCATCATCCTTCTCTTATTGTTAAAGGAAAGCTTCCTGTTAAGAACTGGGTGAGGTGCTGCCTTGCAGAAATCTTCACAAGCAGTGTGAGAGATTCTTGCTTTTGTTCCTACTGTGTGGGAACTTTGCAGAGTCTGCAGCCCAGACTGAATTTCTGCAAAATCCACACCTCAACCATGGAGACAGAACTTATTCTAGCAGGGGAGAGGACACTGGTTTGGCTTGAGTTGTTTTAGCTTTTCTATCCTCTGTCTCTCTTTCCAGGCACTCTGGTAAAATTTTCTATGCACTTTTTCTTTTTTTTTTAATTAGACTGACTTTTTGTGGAAAATTTAAGCTTCAGCAGTTTAGTTCTCCTCTCTGACTAATAGCAGAGCAAAATGTTAAAACTTGTTACTCTCTTTTTACCTATCTTGGCACGTGAGGAGCGACAGTTTACATAGAGAAAATTTGGCAAAGAAACTATCTTGATTTCACACAAAGTCTTGGAGTGTTGTAGTGAAAATGGGTTTTGATTAGACAAAGTCAAAAGCCCTTGAAGTCCTCATATATACAATATAACAAGTAGAGTCCTCTTGCAATTTGTCATCACTGCATAAATGTGAGCTCTTGGTACCTCTTTCACTGGCTTTGAAAAAGCTTTGGATTCAAGAGCTGCTATTAGGGAAAAGGTTTCTGCTGTGTGCTGGCTTACTTGGCAACATAATCTTTGACTGATGGACCAAGACAGAAGCACACTCACAGGTGCATCTCCCACCCCACTCAAATAGAAGCCTTCAGTGTGGATCAATGCTCCCCCAACCCACTCTGAATTTGGGATCTGCTTACTGCACACTCTCTCTGTTTGCAGTTTGAGAAATTGTATTTCTACTTCAGTTGAGGAATTTTGTCTCCTGTTTCCTCTGCCTGCTCTTGTTTTAATGGAACACTAAGAAATGATACTAACTTTAAAAGATATTTGGCATCCAAAATAACACACCCATACTGGAGCTCATCCAAGTTTACATCTCCAAATAAACTAATCCTACAACCCACTGGTGGCTTTTTTCAGTGACAGGGTGGATGTCCCTGAGGCCCTGGGTTACATCCTTGTGGCCACTCCCTGGATCATGGTGCAATGTTCAGCTCCTATTCAGAAGTGTCTCCAAAAGCCAGGCTCTGTTACATAGTTTCATTGCAGTGCTATGCAAATAGTGCAGTCTAAGCTGCAGAGCAGCTGGAAAACACCTTGTGCCACTTGAGTTTTGGAGGGCTTCCCCTGTATATGCGCATCTGTTTTGTGAGTCACCAGGACAGACCTTTCCTTGCAGCATGGGGTCTGGGGTGTGAGCTCAGAGCTACCTCCTTCTGCAGCAAAACCAACAGTGCTATTGTCCTCTCATGCAAGTGGGAAAGAAAAGTTTGTAAGATGAGTGTATTCCTAGGATCTCTTCCTTCTCTGCTGGGACAGATCATGAAATTTTTCAGTTTTAACAACAGGTGAATGAGTCCTGTGATTGACAGACAAAGAAATCAGATTTCCTAGGCTTTGTCTGGTGGTTAATGCAGGGCTGGGGTGGGTTTTTGTTTTTTGTTTGTTTGTTTGTTTCTTTGTTTGTTTTGCCAGAACTTTCTTTCCCCTACTGCATTATATTGAGTCTGCAATGCAATAATAAGCATTATAAATCCACAACAGAGAGATCCCCTGATGAAGGAATGGATTTCGTGCTAATAAACTAGTCTCCCCCGCTGTTACTTCTCTTACATCCTAGTTTTATAAATGTTCTCATTACGATTTTCTGAAATCTGCTAAGGCCCAGATTACTTCTTGAAACCTTCCCTTCAAGGAGAACAGGGCACTTGTGTGTTCTATCTACCTGGCCACCAGGCAGCATAAAATATCTAGAAAGGTATTGAGTATTTTGCTAAACATTTGTCAACAGCAGTGGGAACTGGCCAATTCCAAAAGCAAGGAGCCTATGTATGTTGTAGAGGGAGAGGAGGAAAAGCACACTGTCATTTTCTTTTAAAAACTTTCTTGCAAAGATACTACCACCTCCTGCTGAAACTTCTGTAAGGAGAGATGGGAGTCCAGCATTCAGATGCTGTTACAGTAAACCAGATCCCCAACAAAAGGAATTTTACCAGAGCTCTGGAAGTTCCCTACATGTGCTTGTAAGGATACAAGTGGGAATACATGCTTCTTTCTTGTGCTTGAGGAAATTGCTCAGATATTACGGGTCTGTCTCTCTTTAGTCCTGTCCTGTTCCTCATGTTCACACATTCTTAATTAGCACCACTGCGTGTATGTCTTATACAGAATGATTTCTATTCACTGATTCCCGGAACATCTTATAATGGAAGAAGAGTTTCAGTGTATGAATGCAATTGGCCTACAGACCTTACCTGAGCCAGCAAGTATCTCCCTGCTACAGCTATTGTTTGCTACTTTCCCTCTCTACTACCTCTTAAGGGGTGTGTATACATCTCCTAGTGCTGCCTGAATCCCAAGCTACAAGGATCTATTGAACCATCCAAAAAAGTCTAGTAATGTCCCTTTACTCTGTGCTGATGACATGGCAATTTCAAATGACTTGAGCATTTCACATTTTTGTGTAATCTCCTTAATGTGGGGACACTCTGGGAGCTCTCAGATTGCAGGGAGTTAAGGGTAATTTTAACTTGTTGGAACATTGCGAGTTTCCACAGATGTAGCATGGAGTTTTGGGGGTGGGGGTGGGGTGGGGTGGTGGTGGTGGTGGTGATGGAGCTTCAGTGTTGCCTGGGAAATGAGTGTGGGGGAGAGGTAGCAGGTCCATTTGTCTTTCTTCCAGAGCAGGCATTTACTGAATAAATAAGGATATTGGTTAGCACCTAACAGCTGCCTTGAAGAAATAAAGATAAAAGTGCCAGGGAGATGGGCATGTGCTTATTTGCAAAGGTGACATTTTAAACAGGACTGAATAGTGATGCTGTCTGTGAAAGATGATGTAGTCATTTGCTGGACAGTTAGATTTTATTTTACAAGGTTACTATTCAGTCATGTTTTATTGGCAGTGCATTGACAGAAAGCTTATTATGCACACTCTGTGAAATGCTTATCTGTTGTTTGACACTGCTGATCTATAAACAGGTAGAGAGGCAGGGAGATTATATCTGTCAAGCTTCAAAAGAATCAATGGATGAGCAAAGAAAGAAAAAGAAAAAACATACAGGAGTTTCCATAAACGAAACAGCTAAGCAGCTCAGGACTCCAACCTCAAAAAAGTGAGGGAGGAAGTATTTTAGTAGTCAGCCAACTAGTGAGTGGCATGGATAAGGTTATTTAGATCCTTAATGCTAACTTGCAGGAGCTGGAGTGTAGAAGTAAATAGTATCTAAAACTTGTGCTTTCTTTCCCCTTACTTGAGTTGCTCTTCTTGGCTTGCTGGGAACAAGTTATACAGTGTAACTGCTCAGAGGAAGCTACCAGTACAAAAAGCTTCTTCCAGTTTAAATTTAGGTAACTAATGAAAGATACATGACTGGGATAATAAATGCAACATTAACTTCTCTTGGGATCTCTCAGAGCTGGATAAAAATTACAACCTGGCAAAGTGTTGCAGGCAGGACCTGGTGAATCTGGTGTGCTATAGCACCCTCCCTTAACCCAAGGGTGTGCTTGGTCCCTCTCCCTTGAGCTTCTGCTCAGAATCAGATGAAAGACAGAAAACGTGGTAGGTGAATTGTTCCCTTTCAGCTACAGGATAATGAGGCTTGAAAGGCACCAGCTCACAAGAAAGATTGCTGTGATTGAGATTCCACTATCCTTGAGTGGAAGCTGTATATGACTAAGCAGAATCTCCATGTCCTTCATCCTCTAGCTGAAGCCCAGAGCCTAGGGGAATTTGTTTGTCCTTAAGAAACCTTGAAGAAGACAAATGCTGAGCCACGTTGAGTGTCTTCCAGCAGCCAGAGAAAGGGAATTTTTGCAGGGGTATGTGGAAGCTGGGGCTGAACACAGCAGTGACAAAAAGCAGGTCATGCTAAAACACAATGCTGAATACATGTAGTCTTGCTAAAGAGAAGTTAGCTCTCCCTGAGGCATTAGTTCTTGCAACAGAAGATCTGAAGTCCAGGAGGTTTCCTGTGTGCTGGCTGCTCCCAGGGCCTGGGGGCATTCTGGTCATACTCTATGCTCTGTGGCAGAGCCAGGGCTGCAGGACATTGCCAGCATCCCTGACTGCTGACACCCGGGAGAGGTGCAGGGAAAAGGAGCCAGTTACCTTTAATAGCTAGACTGCAGCTGATTGTTAAAGGCAGCCTAATTTAATTAGAGCTGCATTGGATCATTGTTTAATGAGAACTGAGACTAATTAATTTTTGGAGTCACAGTATGAAAGAGGCTTTGTTCCATTTGAATAGGTAATTAAGTGAGGCATACACAGACACCCCGTACTCTACTGCATTTGCAAAGGGTTTGTTCTCTCTTATCTCTGCCTTATTTCTATAAGCACTTTGGAATTAGGAATTAATTGGGTTGTTACTAATGATGTTGAGTATAATCATATTGCTTTAGAACAGCAGACTTTGTCAAAGTAGCAGGGCTTTGTCTACCAGAGGACACTCACCAGCCCAGAATCACTGTTTTGTACCTGTGACCACACCACAGAAGTCAAGATGTCCAGGGATGATAAATTCTCTTTGAACTTCTCTGAGCTAAAGCTACTTGTGCTCAGGAACAGGGTGGCCAAGTGGGAGCCACTAGAGAGTGGCATTTCACTATACCAGCTGTATTAAGTTTTCCAGAGTAGACAAGTTAGCTTCCATGTGGCTTATCCTTATTTCGCTCTGCCAAAGCAGTACGGTTTCATGGCAATGTTTAGCTGCCTGTATCTGGGAGGAGGAGATTCTGTCTGCTCTTACTGTGCTTGTAGTAGCCCTGTGTGCATGACTGTGCTGAGCTGGGTGGGAACAGCTTGGCTGTTTTGTTCCTTACTCCCAGAAAAGCCTCAGCAGTGCCAACATTTGCAAACACAAGTCAGCATCTCATTAGTTGAAGTAGCATTCATTTGCAAACCATGGATTAATATTTTGAGTTCCAATGTTTCTGCAGTAGTCTTGTGTGACTTGTTCCTCATTGGCACCAGCAATTAACCCACAATGTTTAATACCTAGTAGGAAATTTCCATTAGAAAGCAAACTTGGTGTCTGAGCCCAGCATTTCTTAAGATGTTCTTGATGAATCCTTTTCATTTGTGAAGTTCAATACAGAGAGTTTAGTGGTTCTTGGCATATGAGTTAGCACACAGCTGAAAGGATATTTCTCCATGATCTTTCTTGGGACATTCCTAGTTTTGCATATTTTGTGGTTCTCTTTGCTCCCTCACTGCACATTTATGTACATTGTGTATACCTGTGAGTGCTTCCGTAAGTCTGTAAGGGAACTATGTGACTTTTACAAGACTGTTCATCCATGTACATGTGCTTTCTGTGGTAAAACCTGTTGCAAAAGCTCATTCTTTGAAGGTCACAAGTTGATACAAGATCATGGTTGTCATTGATATGGAGTATGTACTAAAAAATCCAACACAACACCTCTTGCCCTACCTCATTAGTCTTATTAATATGAAAGAATAAAAATTGTAACTTCTTTGGTGACCCAGCCTTATTGGGAAGAAAAGGAATAGTTTATGCTGACAGTAGGTAGAAGCTAGCGCAATGTTAGTGTGTCCCCATCAGGATACTTCCCTGCCACACCCCTAGGTTGATTTTTTGTTTCTTTCTTTTTTTTTTTCTTTCTCCTTATTCATATCTTTGGTGATCCATTCTCACATTCCAATGTCTTTCTAGGATGATAGCAAAGACTTTTCAGAGGACTATTGCAAAGCGGTGCATGTTTCAAACCTGTTGCACAAATAGGGAATGCACTGTTGATTCATTTCTGCCAGCCCCATTTTCTATGCCTACATAGTCAACTTTGGAGGAGACCTGTCCTGAAATATGTCTTCAGAAAGCTTCTACAGCCTTAATTCTGGGACCCCAGCCTATCCCTTCTGCTGAGGTCTGTCTGTGCTGGGTACAATCTCTGCTATAATCATGCCTTCCTTTCTTTTGCTGCTTCAGGGATCCTATTCTCTGACAGAGTCATTAATCTTTTCCTACTCTTGTACATCTATTTCTATACCTCTCAGTGTCCAAATCCTTTTGATTTTCTTCAGAAACTCCTAGCAAGAGGCATTCTGTTGTTCTTAACCTCTAGGGCTCTCTCTAAACACAGACAATTGCCTATGTTAGCTGGCTACCAAAATGGCAAGGCAGTCCTGGCAAGATTTGTTCTCTGTTTCGTTGCTGCTGGAGTTCTGGAAAGCCATGCTGCTGGCCACACCAGTTGTGTGACTGCTGGGGGGAAGCCTGGGTCCATATGTCTCTTGCTGGGCAAGGGATCTTTTCAAAAAGGGCTGTTGCTCCCTTTGATCTGTTCCATGTGGCAACAGAAGCAGCAACTGCAGGGCTCTTTGCCCTTTTCCTTAACCTTCCCAGCTCCCTGCCCCAGTCCTGCCCCTCTTCTTGCTCATGCTCCTGCATCACTGGAAATTCTTAGCTGCCTCTGGCACACAGAGGTGTTTTGTTCTCACCTTCATGTGGCAGCAGGGAGAAGGTGAGATGAGGGTGCTGAGGGATGGAGCAAAAGAGTCTGTAAGCAGGTGCACTGTGGTTAGGGCAGATGACTTTATCTAGTTGCTCATCTCAGAGCAGGTCTTCACTTATTCCTCTCTCTCCTTTTCTGGAAAGTTACTGTAACTTGCATATATGTGATGTTTTCTGCCCCTGCAGGCAGGATGGCTTGTTTATTACTACCCAGTCACCTGCAAATCACCAGGGCATTAGGTCAGCTGCATCACCTAAGCACAGCCTGAATCTGCTGGATCCTTTATCAAGTCTGGTTAGTACAGTTCTTGTCCACTGTAAAATGCAAGTGGTTCTCCTGCAGTTTACAGATGGTCCAAGTTGAGATGATGCAGGATGCATAATGAGGTATGAGGCACACCCTAAGCACAGACCCTTACAGGATTAGATCTTTCTGGATGGAGAGAGTGGCAATGCAGTGCTTCCAGACAGATGTGAGCCCCTGTCAGGTCTGAACAAAAGCCAGTGCTGGTCTAAGCTGTATGGCCATGGCTATGTTGGTGCTGGGTATATAGACCTGGGTTTTCAGCCAGGCTTGAATAACTGCATGGCTTTTGGTCCTGAGCTGAATCTTATATGATTAGGGCAGAGCTTGTTATGTGTCTGCTCAGAAGAGCAGGGTAGAGAGTCTCAGCATACTTACCCACAGGCATGCCACATGTGTCTACAGAAACATAGTTGAGCCTATCCTGATTCCTCAACATTAATCTTCATCTTCATCTAGCAGCACATGTCTTGAGGTCAACAGTGTTGAGACCAGCCAAAATCAATAAAATTCTGCATTGTTAGTGTATCCTCTGTGCACTGCAGCTGTCCTTGCTATGCAGGGAGCATAACTCAATCTCCCAGTGTGACATGTTGAATTTATTGCTTGGTGATGTTCAGTGAATGTATAGTGGTGGGTGGGGAAAATCCTGGCTTTTGATTCAGAATTTGTACTATGTCTGTCAGTAAAAACACACATTTGATATGCTGACTCAAAGCAAACAGCTCCAGCAGTCTTTCATTGTGTTGCTTTCCTCCTTTCTCTGAGCTTACAGTATTGATCTGGTTGATTCTGGGTGAATACAGAAACTGACTGGGTGACAAAGAGGAAAATCAGAAACAGAAATCATTGAATAAAATTGATCATTGGTGGAAAGAAAAGTAAGCTGGTTTTTATCCTTTTATATAAAGTGGGGGAATCATTCAAAGGAAGAAATTAATTTCCTTTTAACTTAGCTCTTGAAGAGTGCCACAGTGAATTATTTAATCTCTTTAAGCAGATCCCCTAATCTATCTTCCTTGCAGGCATTTGCTCGCAGTATCTATGTCAGCCTCTTAGCACAGGGAAAGTTGCTCGCAATGCTAACTCCTGTGCTAGAAGTGATTTCTACATACCTGCTCCTCAGGCTTTTTTTTTGTTGAGCACTCTCCAGGGCATAAAAAGTAGGAGAATACCAAAAGAGGAAAGATATAGCTGTAGCCTGTTAATTAAACTGTGTAAATAATATCCCAGTGGCAAAAACCTTACTTAAGTCAGTGAGAATTCTGTTGTGACTTGAATAAGGACAGTTTCAGCCCAGATCTGGATTCCGTGTATCCTGTTAATATTGCTTTTGTGTCATTTGAACCTATGCTTATATTTGGGATTTGAACTTCAGGCTGCACTCTCATCCATGAGCTGCCCTTGTGGGAGTTCTCTCTGATCACTTCTCAGGTGGTTAATGAATGCAACATCAAAGTCTAAACCAAACAGGCAACTGTGGCAGAAAGGAAAGCCACCAGTTTCCAGGGCCCTTGAAGAGGTAAGTAAGACTGTGGCTTGCCTGAGGGCAAAGAGAACTCTGTATATAGCTCTGGAAAGCTTTAGGAAGTCTTTGGAAAATTTGAGACTTTGGTCTGCTTCTTCCTTGAGGTGAAAGCAAATGATACTAGTCTGCTGTTGCTTTCTGTATAAGCTGAAGTTGAGCTAGAATGACAGAACAGGACTTTCTGGCTTTAATTCTGGAATTCTCCATTACTTTAATTCTCCATTACTTCAAGGAAGTAATGGAGAGTCACTTCTTTTCATGCATGGTGTCTCCTGCAGTTATTCTCAGTGTGCATGTTATCACCTTGTGTGATATATAATCACCCAGAGGTTAGAACATGCAAGCACATGGTTACAAGTACCCACAGAAACACTGTGATCCCTTGCCCTGATGCCAGAGATAAATGCTTTGACTCTGGACTCTATATTCTCAGAACCAAACCACTCAGCAAACCTGCCTCGTGATTCCACTCAACCCTGTCATAATGATTTTAGAAGAAAACCACAAGAAACGCAGTGGTTTTGGGTCCTTGTCAAAGCACAGCTAGAAGAGCGTTGGTTGATTATCTCTTAAAATTAATTTTAACATTATATTTTAGCATTCAGAGTGAAAGTCTGGGCAGACACCTAAATGTACTGAAATGTAAAGAGGGTCTTACATATGATTGCGATAAGAAGCCACTTTACTTCATCTGCAAACTTACTGTAGATGGAGATAGTTTGAAATATAACTATGCGTAATCCCACCATGGAGTTAGTATGTGTGTCTGGCTTAGCCTACCCTTTCTTAGCTTTCTCTTTTGTCTACAAAGATCTGTTTTTCCTGGTACACAAACAAATATAAACATTCAAACTTCAGCTCTGCGAATTCAACATTTTTTTCTCCTGTCTACTTTTTTCATGCTTTCCCCAGAGACACGATTAAAAACTAGCCCATGGCATGTACCTGAAAAGGAGGTACCTTCCTCTTTGCACCTGGGGATGCATGCAGTTGCAGACATCCACTATGAAGTAAAATCTGTTTGTGATGACTAACTGCTCTAGAGCTCACCGGGCATCTGGCTATTCCTGGTCAAGGGATTGCCTAGGTCAGTGATGGTGTGTGTAATTGCAAAACACTGGGCAGTTGTCCAGGTGGTTTGTGTAGGCACAAGCACACCCTATAGCTATAAGCGTGCTTGAAGCTTTGAACTGGGCAGTGCTGTGGATGGGGGAGGGAGGTGGTGGTGTCAACACAGTTAGGCAGCTGTAGCTGTGTCTCATAACAGTGGACAGAGCTGTTGAAAAGGTGACTGAGGGCCTCCAGAGTCTGCAGCAAATTTTTCCTCTTGGGCTATCCACCAGCCTATGGCCAAGAGCAGCCAACTCCAGCTCTGCAGGGGGAGCTGGTAGCAAAGCTCATGCTAAGCAAGCTGTGTGGCATGGTAGCTCTGGTTGGTTAAAGTGCTATCACATCCTCATTTGATACTTCTCCCTGCCTAGCCATCATAGGATCATAGAATCGTTAGGGTTGGAAAGGACCTTAAGATTATCTAGTTCCAACCCCCTTGCCATGGGCAGGGACACCTCACACTGAACCTCACCCAAGGCTTCATCCAACCTGGTCTTGAACACTGCCAGGGAGGTGACAGGGGGTTTTGTCTTCAGCTGCTGCTGTTCAGAATATGATGTCTAAAGACTAACACCTTTTTTTTATGTGGTTGAGACATTGGCCCATGAAGGGATACAGCTGAGGCCCTCACAGGGACTCATTCTAGTAGGATGCATGTCATGTAGTAATAACCCCAGCAAGAGAAGGCAGATGGACATGTAGGGGTAGAAACATCTTTAGCCTTCACAGCCAGAAAAGCTCAAAACTTTATTTGTCAGAGTCCTTTTCAAATGTTGTAACTGCTGATGCTTTAGGGTATGAGCCTTCAGCAGGTGATCTGCATTGCTCATCCCTCTCATTGCTAGTACCAGCAACATCTGTGTTGGAGGCCACCAGCAAGGTAGCACTAGTGTGTCCCTCTGTGCCCTAGCAAAGGGAAGCTAGGAGTCCCTCCAAGAAGTGCAAAAGCTGATGCAGCAGAGGCTTTCTGGGATTAATAACAACAGCAGGCTTCTTTCCTGTGCAGAGTGTTCTTTCTTCTTCCCCAGTGCTTTAAATAAGAGTGCAAAGGGTCCTAATGAAGCTAACCTTGCATGCCATAGACAGCTCTCTTAGAGCTCTTTAACGGTTGGAATTGTGAAATATTCGTTGCATCTATAATTAGGGAGTAGAACAGATGGCTAGAGCTTAGTTATAATTAAAGTCTAATGCACAGTAAAATAACCCAATGCAGCCAGTGATTCAGAGGCAACCAAAGAATTTTAATTCTTTCTTTGCTGGGCTTAAGCTTCAATTGCAGGAATTGGGACTTCAGGGAAAGTCTATTGCATCACTTATTACATAGGGACATGGCTTTATATTAAAGGATTGTGTGGAAATTTTTGATTGCTATGTATTAAGTTATATTGTGTGGTCTTGCTTACCTTAGTAACTTGAAATCATGTGTGAAAAAGGCATGTGAATGGTTTTAACAACACAGAATCTGCATGTTGCAATCTGTTTCAGAAGAGAAATTCTTAAAGCCTGTCTGCCTAGTAATTGATTGTTAACATTTTAGGGTAGGATATTTGGAAAGAGGCATGAATTAGGTGCTCTTAGACAGGAGCACATTTTATTTATAAAACTTTTTAAAATGGTGTTATCAGTAGTATCACTTAATGCATATTTAACACCACTTTCAAGTATGGAACATTAGAGACCTCATGACATTAGGACTGGAAGCCACTGGATAAGCTTTTCCTGGGAGCCAGGAGCCAGTGCTAGGAGTCAGCATCAGGCAAAGATGCTGACACATAGAGGTGTTACAGTGATCTTTGCAGACCCATATGTCTAGGGATTTTGATGGTTTGGTGTGGTTGGGTTTTTTGTTTGTTTTTCTGTGTGTCTGTGTTTTCACTTTGGGTTGGGCTTTTTTTTTTTTTTTTTGTTTTCTACTCTTACTGTAGAGTCTACAGAGTAGAGTCTAATGTAGAGTCTACAAAGGGAGGTCTGTAGTACAACCTGTCAAAGGTACAAGATGCCAGCTCTGCCGGAAGGAGAACAAACAGTTCAGGACCATTCCTGGAGACTGAGAAGATGCAAGAGAAAATGTTATTATGAACATTCCCCTTCCCTGTCTTCTCAGATGACTTACTGAAGAGATTCACAAGTATTTAGATGGGATGTTGGGGCATCCATTTGTAGATTAGTGATGCACTTACCAGGGCTACAGCTGCCTGAGAGGTTTCACAGCTGTCCCCTCCTCCCCTTCTGGCAGGCTAGAAAGAGCTGTGTTAAGTGACAGGCTTTTCTCAAAGCTGAGATCAGCATTGGGTGGCACCTGCTCTTCCAGGATCTGTCCAGGAGGACTCGTGTGGCACTCTTACATGGAGGTTTATTGTTACCTGATATTATTACCAGTTACCTGATGTTTATTGTGGATTATAGGCAGGCAGGCAGGCAGCCAGCCCAGAACTGATCAGTGTCTAATGTGTGACAGCATCCCATGCCTTTTGCTTGTCCCTCTGGTGCTGTCTTCAGCTGTGGTGGATTTGGGTGCAGGAGTTTTGTGTATGGTAGGTGGGCTCCACAGAACTTGCAAAAGCTGCTGATTTTAGTAGAGGTAATGCAGACTGTGGATGATGCCTAGGAATCTTTGAGCTGGAAGTAGGTAGTGTTAAGGTTTCTAGACTAATGCTGTTCGAGGAATTTATACGACTCTCTACTCTTAAGAAGGGTGACCTTAAAAAAAGAAGGCATTAATGCTTGCCAACTCTACATGTCTCAGACTTGGGCATATGGACTAAAATTCCCTGGTTCTCCAGGGCTAGTGCACCCCTGCAAGACAGAGCTCACCTCTGCTTTCACACACACGAGACCATGGTCTCTAAGTGTATTTGGAACAGCCCCAGAAAAAGAGTATGGAAAGTCAGGGAGCTTCGGGGACACTGCAAAAGACAGGATTTGGCTTACTCAACTTTCTGGTTGATGGTAATGGAGGGACCTAGCTCAGCTTTGCTAAAACTCATGTTTGCATGACTGGGGAAAGCAACCCTCCTCACCCTTTTTCCTACTCCCAGATTGAGTGGTTCTCACCTGCTGCCTCATGAGATGACAGCAGCAACATTTGGCAGTGAGGCTTTGCAAAGAAGTGCCTGAGGAGCACCTCAGAGCCGGTCCCACGAATACGAGGAAGTTTGGGCGGCTGCCATCGACTGGCCAGCCGTCAGTAACGCTGTGGCAGGGATCACCAGATGGCACTGTTACGTACACTCGCAGGAACTTGCTCTCCTGCACGGCAGATGAGCGCTGCCTCCAAACATCTTACATCGCTGTGGTTTTAAAGAGGTTGGTTCCTGGAAATCGACTACTGTTTGTCAGTCTGCCTGCCGTGTGCTGCACATTGTACCAGCACTGCTGCTTGGGTCAGGCTTGATCCCCCAGGAGGAGGCACTGGGTTACTCAAAGTGTAGGGTCTCCTGTGTGTTAGGTACCTTGTGTAGCTGCAGTTTCCAGGATGGCATGGCGCTTCTGGCAGGTCTGCTTCTAGTGAACAGTAATGCTGGCTGCCCCATGGAAATTTGGAAATTGCCTTTGTCTGAAAAGCTGAAAGCTGAGTTAAGAGCTTGGGACAGAGGTTTAATCTTTTGCTCGCTTCAAGAGTGCAATGCATGACGTGCTTAGGCTGAGTCACAGCAGAAAACTGTTTTACTTTGGAAAAAGTGAGGTGTGAAGTTTTGATCATATCATATATGAGGTCTTGGTTTATTTCAAGGGTGCATATATGGGCTATTAACATCAAAGTACATGGATGGGGCTAATGCAAGAAACTCTTCTTAAATCATTATCTTCTCCATAAAGACATGTAACACTGGCTTGTCAGCTTTTCCTGAGCTTTACTTTGAGAAGGCAAAATAAAAAAGGTTTTATTAACTTTCACATGTTACTTAAGTGACACCAAACCCTTACTTTATCCCCACGTGTTCTGCTGTCACTGATTAAGTGGATTTTGTGCTCCATCCTGAGGGAAACAGACTTCACAAAACATGTCCTGTCCTTACTGTTTTTCAAGCTGTGAGCTTGGGAAAGGACCCCCATGTCCCCAAATGCAGGCATTCTCAGGCTGTATCTCCAACACAGCCAGGAAGGCAATTATTACTGGTGTGCATGCACCCTTGTTCATGGTGACCTGGGTACTGCTGGCTGGGGAGGAATGAAAGTGCAGGCTTCAGCAGAGGATGTGCAGGTTTGAAACCAGTGCTTCCATCGCTAGTGGCTAATGCTTTGGGGATTTTTGTTTTAATTGCCACTGCTTCTTGAACTGGCTTTAATCCCATTAGTGTCGGTATGCCTGCAGGACCTGTGCTTGCACCTCAGATTGGAAGAGAGACATAGCCTTAATGCTGGGAACTAGAGCTCTGCCAGCCAAGCAGTGAGTTTTTGTTGTATCCTGTTTGGAAATAAATTCTTTTGAGACCGATGCTTTTGCATGGAGGATTTATTTTCTGAAGTTGTCAAAAGGACAGAGGTTTCTGCTTCTGTGGAGTGTGCAGGAGATGGAAAACAGCAGGGGATGATAGCAGCAACAAGACCTTGATATGATTCAGCTCAGCTCTGACTCACAAGGAAAAGTTAGAGGGAGTGAAAGATGAGTGATGCAACCATATTCAGTCTGCTGCAATTGTGTCCTTCATTGAGGCTGACAGTAAATGTCATCCTTCCTAGTGACTTTCTGGGTGAATCTTTCCAGGTGGACAGCTTGCTGAAAGCTTTCACTTTGCTTCACGTAAAGTAAGTCTCTTCTTTCATTTACATCTGGTCTGGTGTTGTTGGCTGTCACCAGCACTTCAGAAGCTGATATCCTCAATGTCTATATATCAACCACTGAAGCTTCTGATGTGAAAGCCTGGGAGATCAGAACAGAGCGTGAGAGCACTCTGGGAAGGGTGTGTGGTGAGAAGATGAGTGTGAGACTGTGCTAGAAAACTGACGGGAAACTGCAGGGAGCTCCTGGTCCTGCCCTCTGTTGCCACCCACCCCACTGCACAGCAGAGCTAAGACAGACCTTCACCCATGAGGATGTGGTCACCAGTGTTTCTACTCCCAACCTGGGCTTGACCCCGTGGGGTGTGATGACACTGTGTGTATTTGTGGCGTGGTTCTCACCAGAATGCCAGACATGTCGTGTGGCAGCTGTACAGGGAGGCCAAGCCTTCCACCTACACAGCTCCTGCCACCCCTTTGATATGCAATCCCGACCCCACAGCGGGGTGTTGCCACCTGTCCCGGGGCACTCCAGCCTCCAGCCCAGCTTTAGCCCAGGCTATGGCCCCACTGTGTCTCGGGAACGCCTGGAGATGGTGGTGCAGCTGCACTGACGTCGGGGAGGGAAATTCCCTCTCTCTGCAGGTCCATGCTCCCTTGCTGCTGCCCCGGGTGGCAGGAGTTTCCCGTGGGAGTTGCTCTGTGTCCTGCCAGCACTCGAACACAGGGCAGGCTCTCCTGGGGCCAGAGCACCGCTGGGGAGCTCACTGTGGGAGGGGAGCCTCTTTTTGGCCTTGTTTCTGGTTTATCACTATAGTCACTGTCTCTGTCTCTTGCTTTCTTCACATGTGCATGAATACTGTAAGGCTTGGGTTTTTCTTTCCTGTGGTATGACAGGGAGATCAAACAAAGTTCTAGTTTGCAGTGTTGGTGTCCTGGTGTTTGTCTCAAGACTGGTTCCTTTTGCTTCCTCTTCACAAAGAGAAAATCCCTGGTGTTTAGTGACAGCTAAAAGAAATCCCTCCAGTGTTCACATCTGCTCTTCATCTGTGGTATTAACCTTACAGTTAGTTTTGTTTGACCAACTCTTCAAGGGTGAGAAGAGGACTGCAAATTCAAAAATTCGTGTTCAGTTTCAAGCCTGCCTCCATACCATCTCCTGGCTATGTGAAAACAAGGGCAAAACTTCCCACTGCCCTTACTTTTGGGAAAAAAAATTGAAACCCAAAACCAAAACAAACAAGCAAACAAAAAATGACCCAATGTGGCTCTCAGTGGTGGGAATGTCTCCAGAAGAGGGGGCATCTGTAGCTGTACTGAGGTTTTACCATCAGACCACACTGCTGGAAACTGCATCTCTGAGGATCTTGGGGGGGAGGGTCAGTGATATATAAAGGACAATGCATTAAAAATTAAGTCAGCCTCAGGTAGGCTCTTTGGCTCAGAGTGATCCCAAAGAAACCTGCAGAGTTGGCACTTGTGGGAGGCCTAGAGCACCATCACAATTAGGTTTCTGAGATGGGTTGTTCTGGGCTTGCTCCTAGCACCAGTCTCTGCCCTGACACCTAGGAAATGGAAAAGCCAGGAACAAACAAAGGAAGGCACTGACTATTCTGTGGGAGCTGGAAGTCTCCGTAAACATGTGGGAGAACTGGAGAAGAGTAAAAAGGGCTTTGCTGGAAGCTGCAGGGTTGGAATTAGAAGGGAAGCAGTGGGAAGTCCATGTTGTAGCTACTCTGGCTAAGTTGGAAATATGAATACTTTCAGGGTTGCTCAAGCAGAGGACTATGGCATGTCCTGACAGACAAAGACTACAAAGTAGGTGATGGTGAAGGGGCAGACATAGAAAACTTAATCTTTTCCACTCTAGGGTAGCCAGTCTTACAGTCCCTGCTGTCTGAGTCCTTGCTGAGACAAGATCCTGGAGATAAATGCTTAAGAAGGTTTGTGCTTCATTAAACCATTCACTGTACTTACAAAGGAAAACATCAAAATATACAGTCCTTCACTGTGACTGGATGATGCTCTATCATTATGAATATGACAGAGGAGATAACAAAGGCAACCAGAAAGCTCTGAAAGTAGTTCATGTTGTCCTGTTGAATGGGGCTGGAACATTCATTTTGTTTCTTTCTAGCTCTATATAACAGTTGATGGCCAAGATGAGGATAGTGTAGGGCTCCAGGTGCATGGTATCATGTGGACAGTAGATTGAATCTGGTGTGTATTTTAAAGTCCACAGTTGTTAGCACTGATATGTTCAGATTTAGCTGGAAGAGGAGGATGTGGGGAGTGGTTCATTAAGACATCTTTGTCAGCTTCTTTTTAGATGTGCCTAAGATTGTGCTGGACTGTTCACTCACTGAGTTGTCACTAGTTCTGGGCCCACGCTTAGCCATTGTTGACCAAGCACGTCCTGAGATGCAGACATTGCAGCTTTATATGCACAATGCTGTTCTAGAGCTGCAACTCTTTACATCCCACCAGCAGTTCTGAGCTCTCTATGCCCAGCAGTGTCAGCATGGAGGGGCTGAGGTATAAGTACATTTGTTGCTGACTTACGCTTGCACTAGGGACTCCAAGCTGGAGGAATAGGGAAGATTGTGTGTAAAATTGTGGTATTTGTTAATTTATTTCAGTTTGCTATTTTCCCTGTCCATTGTTTCCCAGTATGGGAGGCAGAGGAAAGTTTGTATGTGCCCAAAGCCAGAAAGCTGACACTTCTGGAGCAGTGGGATCAGAGACTGGCTTGCTTGGAAGCAAGATGTGAATTGTTATGGAAGCTTTTTCCACCATTGCAGCAGTCAAGTAGATCTTCCAAAGCCTGTGAGGGTCATACTCCTGTTGCCTCTTTCCCTTCACTGAAGTTACTGAAAAGTTTTCTTTCTCCTATTTCCTTCTGTTCACAAAACTCCTAAAATCTTCATATATTTGAGATCTTCAAACATCTGTAATATTTACTTACAATTGGAAAATGTTCTCAATGGAACACTGACATCGTGTCTTTCTGTTCCCTTGGTTAGCCAAGCTGAAGACATTTTATTGCTGGTGGGAGGAAACTATTTCCCTCTCTTCATCTTTTTCTAACAAAAAAAAAATCCCCAAATATCCCACAGACTTCTTGTTCTTAAAAGAAAATAATTTTAACTTTAAAAAAACCCAACCAAAACGACCACAACCACTCCCCTGGAAACCCCAAGCTGTGAATGAAACGTTTCATCCCCTGCTGCAAAGGGTGGGGCTGATTCCAGGCAAGTCATGAAGCCAGCAGTTGCAAAGGTGTCTCAGAGCAAAGCTGGCATCTCCCCTTCCCTGTCTTCCCTAGCTCCAAGCTCTTCAGAGGTCCTCAGGCCCATAGATTAGGACTGGAGCCACATAAATGCCAGGAAACTGTCTTTCCCTTTCACCCCTGTTCAGGAATGGGCTGGCACACAGGCATGCTGGCACTGGGTTTGGGTGGTGGTGGGGAGATCATTATAAATCCCTAGCAGTCTACTCCCGAGGATATAAATGTTTGCCTCTGCTAAAACATAAGCTTGTGGTCGTTTCAATGGAAGCTGTAGAGAGGGTGCAAGGAGGAGTAATGGGAGAGTAGTCCACAGCTGTTTCTTTGGCTGTTTTTCTCTCCCAGACGTTCAAGCAGCAGTGGCAGAGTGATGCCCTGCATTCTTGCCCACCTACACACATGCTTCCTCCACATAGCCCCATGCCGTCTGCTTACCACAAGCACTAGAGGCTCGGCTGTAAATCCGCTAGCCAGACAGATCCCTGACACCCAGGCTTCCGCCCTGCTTCTGCAGGACACGTGCCTGCTGCCATTTAGCATCACCCTTGCTCTCTCCTAGGGAGAGTAGAGGACACTGAGAATATCACAAACTCCTTTTCCTTTTGAGTTGGCTACCTTTGAGGTCTGCTACTGGAAGACCCCTTGCTTGTGCTCCCAGGTTGCCATGATAAAGTTTGCCAGTCCTCATGAACCCACTCAGACCATCTCTGAAATCATAAGCTCTTGAGTGTCTCAGGCTCCATGTTCCAGTAGATTTTCTTTAAGGCAGTGCAAATGAGGTTGGCCAAATACCACTGAGCCTTGAGAGCCTCCCAGCTATGTATGGGGTACTGGCGATTCATGCATGCACACACCCTGTGGCTTGTGTTTCCCCTGCATCCTGTGCTATGCAAAGGAGCGCCTTGCAGCTGAGAGGAGCTTGACACGATCTAACGGCAATGGTAGATATCTCTGCCTAAATTTATGGTGGATCAACCCACAGCTGAACCTGGCTGTGAACATGCAGGAGGAAGGAAACTGGGGTTGGGGAGAGAAATCAGGAGATTTTGCAGGTGGTTTTAGTGCATTGTCACCAGTGGGATTTCATGGCTCTGTTTTACAGCTGGGAAAAGTAAAACATAGGCCTTCTAAGCTACTTCAAAACATGCAGATTTCTGTGGGAGGCTGAAAATGTCCAGCTCTCTGGGAAAAACAGCCAGGTGCTGTGTGCACTGCCAAAATGAGGCAAACCATGAGAGATTTGCATTTGCCCAGCCCCAGGCATGAGGACTCTTAAGGATCTTGGACAGTTGGTAGTCCCTTTTGAAGCTTTATGGAAATGTCCTTGCTAGACACCCCTTCTCATCAGTGTCTTGTGAGTGAGAGCCCTGCTCCAAGCAACTATTTCTCATTACAATTATGTGGTGCTTGTTTTTAAAACTAATTGGGTTTAGTTGGTTTTTTTTTTTTTCAGAAGTTATTCTTTTGGTGTGAATTGTGAGCTGGAGACTAACTACCTGTTCTTGACTGTAGGGTTGCTAGATGGGTTCAGCACACACTGTGCAGAGCTGAGGTAGTGAAAACCAGAAGTCAGGCTCACCCTTGGAGGTAAAGGCCAGCCAGAGTGCCAGAGCCAACACAATGGAAGCAGGAGAGTGGGTCTGAGCCTCTGCATAGGAGTGGTCCAGCTTTCCCCTGCTTCCAAAGTGTTGGCTGTGGCACTCTGGCAATGCTGGGAAAGACTCCAGCTTCCACGGGGAACTAGATAGAGCAGGATTTCACAATAAGAGCCATTTTCACACAGCATTTCTTTTGCATGAGGTTCATGCCTTTAAGGCTGAAATCCATCAGAAAAGATGAGCTCTCCCAGGCTTTTTGGGAGAGCACAGAATAAATGTCCATTCTACAGGCCTGCAGAGGTAGTGGCTAGTCCCACCATGGGCATGGTAGAAGAAATCCAGCAAGCTTCTGGTTTGTATCTAGAAGAAAACATGAGGTCTCAGCAGTGTACCCACAGCTCAGCCTAGTACCTGCATATATCTCCACAGCCAAGCAGATTATACTCACACCCACAGGTGCATATTGAAACTGAGTCCTGGAGCAAGAGAGCATGAACCCAAGCTCTTGCTCAGATGGTTTGTCCAGGGAGAGGATATGCCCGCTGGGTCTTTGTTTAAGGGTGGATATCCAAAGCCTAGACCAGAGCCAGGCTAGCAGTATAGGCTAAAAGTTTGTGATGGCCCCTGGCCCTCCTTGCCCATTCCCTGGACATATTTGCCACCTCAGGAGAGGTGGCTGCACAAGGTCAAGCACAGTCCTGATCTCAGCAACAGAAGTGGATGTAGCTGCTCTGCAGCTGTGCTCCCTGGGCTGTATTGTCTGCACATGAGCCCTGGTGTGATTCCCCCTCTCCCCTCTGCAGCCCAGCCTGTCTTGGACATTTCCACATTTCTTTTCCAATGATGCAGGCTACAAGGCATGGTGTTTACTCCAGGGCTCAGCCTAAGAGAAGGAAGGTGTTTTGTATTACTGCTCCTCCACAGGCCAGGCAGGGGAATCAGTGTCCAGCAGTGAGAGAACCCTGAACTTCAGCTAATAAATATATACTTCTCTCTCAGCCTCTCTCCTGTGGCAAATGCCACTTATTGTAGCAAAAGCTGCTTGGACTTGGCTAGGAATCAGCCCTGCGAGTTTACAGGATTCACAATTCACAGATGTTGGGAACTATCAGGCTGAGTGTGGGTGGAGAATGTCAAGTCTGAAATAGCTCCCCTGCCACCCTGGCACAGGCAGCAAAGAAAATGTTTCCACATGACATTCTTCGAACCAAAATTTCCTACAAGGAAAACGCAGAGGGGGGGAAACAAGAAGCAATTGCTGCCATCTCGCACAGCTCCCGGCTTTTGCTTGGGAAGTTGGTATTTGTGCTGACACCGGCATGAAAGATGCACTGTAGGTGAGCTGTAGGGAAGCCCCTTCCCCTCTCTTTGTACACACAAACATATACATCTGCTTGAGGATGCAATCCCTCTGGTGCATAGATACATGGACGCTATTTTTTTCCTTCTGGAATCCATTTTAATTTAGCTCCTGATTCATATTTCATTCATTCTCCAAAACCACAAAACCAGGGTAGGTTTACAGCCTGTACTATTTGGATGAACCATGCAGGGGGAAAAACGGGGATAAAACAGATTGCTTTCCTGAATAATTTTCTGTGTTACTCAAGAAAATAGGTGGGAGGGCAGGAGCTGAAGCCTTTCTTCCTTTTATCCTTTATTTTCAGAGAAATTCAGTCTGCTTTTCATCTTTGGTAGTTTATGTTGGTGGGCTTCACTCTTGTTTCTTTAGATTTAGAGGCCTGAAAAATATATGATTTCTATTTTCTTCTTACTTTTATATTTTTCTCAAGACATTTGAAGACACTGAGCTATTCATATGGAAAATGTATATGTTATTTACAGAATCCTATAACAATGACAGATTTCTATATTGTCTCAATTCTCTTTGAAAATAAATAAGAAAATATAGAGAATATCATTAACAATCACAACTATAAGTTTTCTTGGGGGGAGGAGGACAGAAAGGGGAGGCAGAGGAGCAAAAGTTCACAGTTAATTTTAATTGAGGAATTTCCCCATATTTTGTCATTCAGCTTTTGAAACTGTGACCACAACAGACTGTTTGAACTATGGTGCGAGAGAAACTGAGAATTTCCCCAGGCAACTCTGCGCAGGTACTAGCCACAGAGCTGACAAGGAAAGCTTTCAAAGCACAGTGAAATGCAGCACGGGAGCTGCACCCAGAAGAGGAAACTCCAGCCATCTGGAGACGAGGATGACCAGCGGCCACAGCAGTTTGTAAAATTGCAAGAGCTGCCAAAATTAAACTGTGAAGTCAGGCAGGAAGGCAACCAATGACTGGTGAGATCAGAAGTTCAGAGATGCCCCAGATGAGCTCCCAACAACAAGTGGCTGGCGTGCACCAAAGTTTATTAAGGATGTTGAGAGGAGGGGAAAGTATCTGTGCAGAAGATGCCCAGCTGGTGAGGAGGGACTGGTGGTGATGCTCAGGTCACTTGATGAATCCCATTGGCCAAGCCCCTGGCAGATCCCACCCATTCGCAAGTGTAAAATAAATCTCTAAAGTTGTACCTCATGTACCACTTGACCTTATTGCTTTTAGCCTGCTGGCTTTATATCTATTTATTTATTTTATTTTGGTCTGTACCCGAAGAGGGGCTCGAAGGAAATGAATTTTGAACCACCACCTTTCACCACCTTGCAGTACTACCCTGATCCCTGCATCCAGCGGTGAGTCTCTGAGCGTGACGTAACTCTCTCCTATCACAGGTTTGATCTGAGTGTCCTGTGTAATTGTTAACTTTTCTGCTATCGTCCGGTGGCAGCTGGGCTACATGCAGAAAAAAATGTGCCGCTCTCTTCATGCTCAGTGGAGCTTATTATTATTTTTGGCTTTCTAACAGGTTACTGTTTAATTATAGGCATCCGTTTCAGATATCTCCCTTTTCCTCTTTGGCATTAGAGAAAAAAAATACCCAAGCTAAATAACATGAAAGCTGATAGTATCTTTTCCCTGTGTTTTGGAGCAGACAGGTACTCTGCTTTGGGTAGTGCAGGAACTGCTTTAGCTTTCTGTAATGTGTTTATTTATTCCTTTAAATGAAAAAGCTCCTGGAAAGAATATGAGCTGAACTATTAAGCTCTGAGATTTTGGAATTCAAAGAATAAATAAATCATTTTAAACATTTGGAGAAGAAAACAACTGCCTTTTGAGAGTCTTTTCCAAGAGTATTTTTTCATTCTAACAGCCAACCTCAGAGTCTGACAACCACTCTTATTTTAGCTTTGTTGTTATGCTGAGTTTTATAACTTTCCAGCAGATAAAAGAGCATGTCTGCAGGAGGTATCACAGTATCACATTGTCAGTTTGTTTCTCCCAATAGAAGATACTATATTTAAGCATGTAAATGACATGTAGATGGTATTTTTCCAGTCATAAAGTTCAGAGAGGTGAAATCCTCTGAACACAGTGATTTGTCAAGCTACTTTAAGGCTAGTTTCTGGCTGTATTTCGAAGAAGCCCTCCCTGGTGTCTCACTAAGGCATCTGATTCCTGGAAAGGTGAACTATTAATTCTGCATCTTCTGCAGGGTACCCGGGAAGGCTGCTTGTGTTGTATAGCTGTCTGTTGAAGAAAGGGCCACAGCATTACAGACAGCTTTATGATCTTTTTTTTACCCCCATAATATCATGACGTGTTGCAAAGGTTGTTGGGGTGTTTGTTCCCCTTCAGTCTGCTGGGTGTTTGGTGCCACCACTGAGAAGGTCCCTGGGGAGGAGTGTGGAGACCTGACAGTGGGGTGGGGCTATATTTGGGGCCAGCAAAGGGGAACGAGAGGAGGGGAGCTGGGAAATAGGACACGGTCCTTGGCTGTGCTGCTGTGGCAGAGGAATATGACATGAAGCCGGGGGTATTGGATTCCTCGGCAAGACCTTCCACAACACAAGCCCCAGGGCTGGCCAAGCACATGCAGCCATGCTTTGATCTCCTGCAAATCCACCCAGCGGGGATGTGCGTGTGTCTGGGAGAAGAGCAGTATGAGAGCCATGCCCACCTGGGAAGGCAGATTTGGGCTGGCAGCAGTGGGGGTCCCCAGCAGTCAAATAAGTTTCAGTGGCTGGAAGCCACAGCCAGGAGAATTCCCAAATATAAAATTTTAATATAAGAATAAATAAATCATAAAGATGCATTGGGAAGCATAGCTGAGCTTTGGGTCAGTTTCCCAGCCCCTGTGAACTCCTGCCAATCACATCCCATCCCATGTTAAAGAACAGGTTCATGAAACTGCTGCTGCAGCTCAGGCAAAAATACCCCATCCAAAGCAGGAATTAAGGAAAAAAATGATCCCTTGCCTGCATTCTGTAGAACTTCTTAAATGGTCCTTTCTCCCTTCAAACCTGCATCCTCCAGGAAGTCAGGCCTTTCACTAGAAATGCTGCTCCTTTTCACATGCCTTGGCAGCGTGATGAGTTTTTAAGTGACTATTGCAGTGTGGGAAGCCTTAAGACAGCTTGGGACAGATAGAGTTTGTGACACCCTTCAGTCATAAAACCTGATCGAGATGTAGCTCAGAGTAATGTGTCTCAGCTGTTATGCATGTCTGTTTGCATGAGCCGAGAGTGGCATTTGTCCAGTGGCTGAGATACTTTACTCAGTCTGAAGTTATAGATGGTCTTCAGCTTTAGGCTCTGTTGGTCAGATATTCATGATGTGCTGGGTGACATTTGTCTGACTGATTCAACAGAACGGAATAGTTTTATAATTGCATTTCTTTTACATAGTTTGAAACACCTTAGCTTCAATGTGGTCAAAGTGCTTTATTTAGCTAATAACAGTGTGCTTCTTTGGAACTCAAAAATTACATGTAGTAATAACCTAAACTGCAAACTGTAACATTGAACTGAGGCATGCTGGCAAAATAACAATAATGAAAGTGTTTGAAACCCTGTTAAAATGGGTGTGTGGGTGTGTCAAACAGATTTCCCTGTAGGTCAGTGTGGAGGGGGAATAAGTTATGAATCTCAGATAGGTCTAAGATCTGTGGCTTAAACTTACCCTTTGTCATTGCTTCATCTGTTAATCTCTTCACTTTGGGGGCGTCCAGCAGGGAGATGATATGGGAGCCAGCTGAAACATTTCCTCTGTCAAGAGGTGAATACAGATCATGCTTAGGAGCATTAATTAACATGCCGTTACAAGGCTTGTATACTTACTGCCTGTCATTTCACAGCAGTGGAACTGCACTACTGTTATGATTTATCCAAACAACACAGTAATTCAGTGATACAAACGAGGAAAAGCAGCTGGGTGCCTGGGCTCCCAGTACTGTGTGCTACTGTTTATGCCACTCTAGCCTCTGTCTCATCAGCCCAGCTCCCATTTAGTCCATTTACTTCCCTGTAAATGTTGGTATCAAAGCAAAGGACTCCCTGCATCACACAAAAGTACAAGCAGCTCAGCTGGGGTACAGGATAGCAGCCTCCTTCACAACCCCACTTGTCACTGTGGGCACTGGAATTCACTGCTGTAGCTGCAGCCCAGCTGAAAGAAAGGCACTGGGAATTGACAGGGATGTACATCCCTGTGCAGAAGTGAGGGATGCAAATGTAGTACATGAATGTCAGAACTGAGGTTAGAAAGGTATATCCTGAGTGTGCTCATCTTTCTTCCTAAACAGACAGAGATGAGATGCTAAAATTCAGCAATAACAGAGTTGAGCAAAACCCTCAAAGTTTTTCTGCTTCTCCTATAAAGAGATTTGCATGAAATGCTTGAAATCAGTGCTTAAGTATGCTCAGTGCTCTGAGCCTGGGAAGGTGCTGTTGTAAAGACAGAAGCACCTGCGCTGAAGTGTTAAGCCACTGACCCCCATGAGCTACTTGTTTGGATAGTACCATGGGAGCTCATCCAGTGCTACCTCTGAGTCATAAAATGAGCTAGCTATCTGAAACTGGCAGGATTTCCAACTTCCACAAAGTGCCCACCTATCTGCAGCTGAAAGCCACTAATGTATGATAAAGAAAGCACTGTAATTATGATCAAAGTCCAGCTGTTGAGTGCTATGTAATTAGTCCCTCTCTCCAAAGACCCTTTTTTTTTTCCCCCAGCTAATGCCTGGTTGGGGGAGTGATGTTTACAGATAAGTTACTTGTGTTCCTGGAAATAATGGTCATTAGGCTGTTTTACCCAGGAGCTCTCTTCTTTTGGGGAAGTTGGGAATGTTTCTGCAGGTGCACCAGACTATGGTCCTGCCTGCTCTGCTCATCCCTTACCCCATGGCCAGGCTAATTGGTGACCTCAGGATTTCACATCACTGATGTGTTGAAGGCATTCACTGTGGCTCACTCCCTCCTTTTGAGTAAAAGGCTTCTTACACAAGCTGTTCTTTCCTCTTTCATTTCTGGCTTTGTATTCTCAGCATAGTGTGGTATGGCCCAGCCTTGCAAATCTCACTAATAACAGAGGCTTCAGGAACAGCCCTGAAATCCTCTAGTCTCTGCAGTATCTGCTGGAAACCTGGTTTCTCAGACATGGTTCTGGATTTGGGGTGTTGCCCAAAAAAAAGAAACCAAAAAACCCTCAAAACAATGCAACCAGTTATGTAGAAAAACATATATCTATTTTTAGATGAGGATGAGGAAAACTGTCAGAAATGAGTTGGGGCAGCATCACCTATTGGGTGCTGTATCTGGTTGGATTTTGGTGACCAGGGTCTAGTTCCAGCCACCCAGAGCACCTAGCTTTAAAGGGATCTTTTGCTGAGAGCACTGCATGTGTCACTTCATCTTTCTCCATTGGCTCCCACATGTATCAAACAGGGCTGGTAAATGGACTGCAGTTAACAGATAGGAGTCTTGCCAATGTTAATGCTTGCAATGCAGCACAAAGGTGGAAACTCACTGTGCCCAGTGCTTGTCATTACTGATAGACAATAATGAAACAGCAGGTTTCCTCCCTTTGGGTTGGGAGTGGGCATGTACAAACAAAACCTGCTGGCTATACTTCCTGATCACAGGCAGCAGCATGCTATGCCCCTTCATTGGTCATGAATCAATGCTGGCATAAGCAGCTCTCCTTTCACTTGGATATTAGCTGGGTGACATTGTGACAGAGCTTTGCTTAAGCATCATAGGGTAACACCTTACAAGAGTATTTCATCCTGTGTGCAGGCTCTGCAGAATCCTTCAATCTGGGCAACTGCACACTTTTCCCATGCCTTGCTGAACAATAACTGAACTCCTGCTGTGACAGAACAATAACTGAACTCCTGCTGTGACAGGGTGGACAGTATCATCTGCCTTTACCTTTGAGATGGGAGCCCAAATCTGCTGTAGGTAGAAAACCTGAAGCCAAATAAGCAAAGCCACATGACTTGGTATAGATCTATTTGCAGAAACAGACAGTGATAAAGCAGGTACTTTCAAAAGACTCAGACAGGAGCCAGAAATTGTTCTGAGCAGCTTGTGGTGTGCTCAGAACAGCCGGTGACTTTTGGAGGAGAAGAATTGGCTCCATGCAGGAAGGAAAGGTGGAGGAGAGATGGGGAAATGCTTTTTTAATTGGCCTTGGTAAGCTCTCCTGTGAGGTGGTGGTCACCTTCATGGCTGTAGTGTCCCCAGTTGGACTCAGACACACACAAGAGGACAGCATGGGGTGTGCCAAAAATATAGTTATTTCAGGGTAGCTTCATGGGTGGGAGCAGCTCTGCAGTGAGGACTTACTGCCAGCATGGGACCTCTCAGCTGCTCCCCCCAGCAACTTGCTAAGATGTGCACTGCTGCTGGTAAGGAGGGGAGGAGGGTATTTATCTCGTCTTTGAGGTCTGTTCTTTGGTTGCTTTCCTGTTCTATACTGCAGTCTTATCAGAAGATGGGATTAGAAGATAGATCTTTGCAAAACACTGCTCAAGTGCAGCATTCTAAACCCTCTTCAGTTCTTCCTGGCAGAGTCCCTGCAGTCTGCTCATCCCCACTGCTCTCCTCCATTTTGTTTCCGCTGGACCTCTTTGCTCTGTGTCAGACTTCATTGTCATTGCCAAAGAAAGGACTTTTTTCCTCTTCACAAACAGTATACGCCCCTCAAGAGTGTTATTATAAGAAAACATTTATCTGCTTGCAGGTGTTTTTAGTACTGTTTATGGGATTAAAGTGGAACCAAATCAGATTTTTTAACATCCCAAAGGACTGTAAGGAGAATATGTGAAGTCTTTTATGTTGTCCTTTCTGCTTTAAAGAGAGGATATCTAATTCAAAGTATCTTTCTCAACTTCCGAAAATACTGAAGAAACTAAACAAGCAAGTTCTCAGCAGCTCATCTGTTCAGAGATCTTCAGGATGTTCATAGTACATGTTATAAATTATAATCCCTTGCTGCTTTGCATGGTACCTTCTGCTACAAGCTAGTTTGCAATGGCTCTTCTCAACAAACACAAGTATTTCTGGCTTGATACAGAGCAGAAATGCTCGGCTCTGATTTCTGGGGAAAGTAAAACCCTCTGACATCCTGTGAGAGGCCAAGAGAGTATTGAGCACATATAAAAAATATCCATAGGTGCCACAAGACAAAGGGGAGGAAGGAGGGTCTTCGATGAAGAAAAAAATTAAGGAAACTTAGTTTTTAATTTAGTGCTTGGCTCTAACCTAGTTTTGCACTTATGTGGAAATCTTCTTGTGAACATGGGCATTGTAGAGGGAGCCAATGGTTACGCTGCCATGCAAATGTTGATTTCTGTTTAGTTCAAAATTTCGTAGCCCATGATCAAAAGTGAAATAATCAAGTGGAAAATGCCTTATTATAATAGATTTCTGAGGTCTGTTGGACTAGGCATGCTGATAATAGATAGACAATATTCTTTCATGTACTTAGCTTCATGAAAACAGATGTTCTCTTCCTGGGACTTCCTTGGGAGTTTTTGGTGCATGTTTGTAATCACTTCCTACTGTGTAGTAAGAGACCATCTCCCCATAGGATTTTGCTGTAGAGCCTTGTCCAGTCAGGTCTTTAAATGCCACACGTGGCCTGATTTGATAAATACTGATGCACGTAAGCAAGGAGAATTCGGTTAATGCATTTAAATACAAAGAGAACAGCCACCTCCAAGAGTGAGAATGGGGAAACTGCAAGTAAGTGACTGGAGGTTCAATAGGTTTTTTTCAGCATGAAAAAAGTCTGCTTATAAAACCTTGCTCAGGGAGGTTCAATGTCTGCTTAGTTTAGTAATGTTGAAATGATGAAAAATGCATGCTGACAAAATGCATGGAAAGAAGTTTGTAGTGTGCTGGCGAGCTAGATGCTACAAGCAGCAGCTGCTCAGCTGTGTATTGCCAGATGTGTTTGCTTCTACACTTAGAAGTAAGAGTCAGAGCTGGTGGGGCAAAACAGTGGGATTGCAGGGATTGCTTTCAGTGGGGTTTATGAGGCAGTTGGGACTGCTGTGAAATTATGGTTCAGCTGGTTCTGAGAGCTAGAATGGACATGAGGTGGTCAAATATTACAGGATTAAAACTCTTAACAAAATTCCTTTACACTGTCTTGCAATTTTGATCAATCATATTTGTGAATTTTCCTCTTAAAATATGCAGGCTGCAACCTTCTGGTTTTGATAGAACAGGAGACTTTGATGTATTCATAGCACTCCAGGAGCTACTGCTTTAAGATAATCACAAGAAGAAATAATAAATCACATTAGGTGTGGCAATGTATTGATGAAATTATAGGGAGCCAACCCTGTAATTTCTTAGCACCAGGCACAGTTGCAAAAGTAAAGATCCTGTGAACACCCCAGGTAGTGTTCCCTTACACATCAGCAGTGTTTCTGATAAACAGTTCACTTGTTCCTGTCTTCCAGGACTATAATCTGCTCTTAATTCTTTGTCCTTCATCTGCCCTGTCTTGTAGCTATTTTGTGACACAGAGAAAGGTTTTTGAAAGTGCTCTTATTTGAGGATTCTCTGCTCTAGGACTTAACAATAGCTGGCCTGTTACAGAGCTGCTATCTACTGAAAAATACAGCCAGAATGGTATATAGTAGAAGATTTTGTTTTCCCATAGGAGTATCCCTAGTGTCAGGGTGGAGAAAGGAAGCTGTTGTTTGTCATCTAAAACACATGAGATTTAGCCTGTTGCCTGTGGGGTAACAAGTAGGATCTTCAACTGAATTCATATTACAGGAACCTGCAGCTAACATCTGCTTTGCTGGCATTTCTGTTTTGCATTTTAATTATTTACTGAAACACAGGAAGTTGCTGTTTATTGTTTCCTGCTTCTAAAGAGTTCTGGGGACTTTTTGTATCATCATGATGATTTATTGAAGATTTTTGTAAAATTCAGCTTTCTGGAGAGAGTTTGAGAGAGGGGATTTAGATCCTGTGAGTAGCTCATAGACAAAAGAATTTGTGTAACTAAAGACTAAAGCAACTTTCATAAGAGTAGGTGCCTTAGGGATCAAAGAGTTTTAACAGGCTCATTGAATCATAGAACAGTTAGGGTTGGAAAGGACCTTAAGATCATCTAGTTCCAACCCCCCTGCCATGGGCAGGGACACCTCACACTAAACCATATCACCCAAGGCTTCATCCAACCTGGCCTTGAACACTGTCAGGGATGGAGCATTCACAACTTCCTTGGGCAACCCATTCCAGTGCCTCACCAACCTTGCAGTAAAGAGCTTCCTCCTTATATCCAGTCTAAACTTCCCCTGTTTAAGTTTTAACCCATTACTCCTTGTCCTATCACTACAGGCCCTAAACTCAACTCAGAATGTCACAAGTCTCTTGCATTAGACAGTCTGAGACCTTCCTGTCCTAAAAAAGAACCACATATTTCATATTCTCTGCCTGGGGAAGCTGTCCCTCTCCTCTCTGACTATATTTGTACGACTAAATTCCCTGCTATGCATGGTATCCCAGGGCTCAAAATCAGCATGGGCTTCATGATTTCTCTTGTATTTCTTCTTCGTGCTGGGGGCCCATGTTGCGACCTATGTAGGATGTCCCTGCACCAGTCTCTCCCTGCAGCCTCCGTATGTTGTCAAAATTTTGGGAATGCCCATCCTGTATGAGCTGGGACAGCAGCAACTCAGCACCAGCTGCTCAGCCTGCAGGGGTGCCCAGCATCTTCCCCAGGGTTGTAGCTGCAGCACACCAAACACCTGGGGAAACAAACTCTAAGAGTTGCTGGGGCAACTCTGGCAGGAAGAGGATCTGATTCCTTCACACATCAAACAGGTTGAAATCTCAGTACGTTTAAAAGAAACTCAGTTCTTGGTAGAATGAGTTAGCGTCCTGAGGGACCATAAGCCATTAATGCTACTGATGGTGATATGGCACAAGCAGGGAAATGACTGCAAGAAACAAGGCTTTAAACATTGCTCAGAGTATGAGGCAGGACTGCAACCACAGTATGAGCAATCGGGGCTGCAAGCACAGCCAAGGGCTGCTGTATACACCTCTGCCATGCTGCAGAGTCTGGTCCAGAAAAAGCACACTCAGTTCCATGAATACAGGTGTAGAGGTGGGAAGGAGATGAATCCTGCATCTCTTATTTTGTTTGCTTCTGAAGTGTTTTGGATGGTGGAAGTGCTTGGGAATGGTTCGGAGGGAATTAAAACTTCCTTACCAGAGAGCAGATGTAGAAACCCCTTACTCTTTCTCTTGCTGTCTGGAAACACCACAGTGTTTAGTGCAGAAGACAAGTGGTCTATTTAGCCCATTACCAAGATCAGATCTGAGAGCACAGCCTCCTAAACACCTCACTCCTGACCCACAGTTCTACGCCCAGTATCATCATCTGAGGGACAGGAAGGGCAGTCAGACACCTGGAGATTTGAGCTGGGCTTACCTGGTTTTCCAAAGTCCATGGTCACATGCTGCAAAAGTCTCCTCTTTTCCCACTAAGCCTCACAACAGCATGCTGAATGAGATGCACACAGCTCGTGATCAGGAGTGGCTGCATGCCACAGTGTCACAGCTTCTGTGGAGCTGCCTCAGAAGGATTCTGCATAAATGTATCATGTCTAATAGCAGAGTCGCCACATCAGTTCCTATACACTATATTTTTATGTGTATCTGCCACTAAATGGAGAATACTCTGCTTGAAACGACTTGTCTGCTCAGCTGGGTACTATCTCTATGACATGGTCTTGAGCATATAAATCAGCACTGTAAGGACTCCTCGTATGATTGTTTCATCCTTGCACTCCCTGGGAGCAGCACTGAGCCTGATTTCATCTCTGCTGGCATTAGCATCACATGTGAGATGCTGGTGGTTTATGACTGTGTTTTAAAAGAGGCACAAACTGATCTTTGGTGTGTGATTTTTTTCTGGGTTACTGTCTGGGAGAAATGCTGCTCTGGCTCTGGTCCCTAGCCTGTAACAGCTGCTCTTCGCACTATGTAATCTCATTTTTATTGTATTAAGAAGTAATCCAGTCAGACCTACCCACAACAGTGCACGTCCCTGTTGTGGGGGACTGGCCATGCTCATGGCAAACCCTTGATCTGGGATTCTCTCAGGTTTGCTTGGCAGTGTGCTACCTGTGGCTGGTGCTTGCTCTGATGGCACACAGTCCTCAGGAAAAGATGACCTCAGGGTATTTGGTGGTGGACTGGACTGTGGAAAGCTCAGCCTGGACCATGCATAACTGGATCATGCCTAACTTGTCCATGCTACATAAAACAAGAGGTTGAACTCAGCAGTGCTCACAGTCATTTCATCTCTGGACAATCCAGAGCTCAGGATTTCAGAGCTCATGTCTGAAAAAAATGTGCTTACATGTAGATAAGGAGTAATACACAAACCAGACTTTGAATCTGGGCCGCACTGTCAGTGTAAGTGTTGCTAAGGGCTTTCCTTGCTGCCCTGGATGCAAGTGGAACTTTTCTGCTGGGCTTGGTTCTTTCCCACTAGCTCTGGCCTCTTTCAGAGCCCTGTAGCATCTAATGAGAGCCAGTCCCTGACATGCTAACTGCTTTTCTAAAGCTCTGATACACTCGGCTGAATTGTTTTATCATCTGTAACAAAGTAATTTCTCATTCTGTGTTGTGGTCTCTGTATTAATGTGATGGAGGTGGACTAGTGAAATGAGAGATGCTAGTTGCACTCAACACTGCAAAATTTCAGCAGACAATAGTTAAGAGCCTCATTTCCTGTGGGAAATACTGAAAGCAAGTTCCTTGTAAAAAATAGACAGCAGTGAACTACTGTAGATAATGTTATTAGGTAAATGCTGTGCTCACAGGAAAAATAACTGATGAGCAAAGCTCAAATGCAGGAGTTTTATTCAGCAAGCCTCAGGAAGGTCATATTTGTGGCCACTGCCTCTTCAGAACTTTTCAGTTTTCCTTATTTCATACCTAAAATTACTAGAGGAGAGTAGTGATGAAGGCCAGTAATAGCTGTCTTCTCTCGTGACTGTCATCTCTTGAAAATGATCTCACCTGTTTTCATTTCTGGGGCTGTTGCTTTCTTTTCTTTAAATATTCCCTGATGTTGCAGAGATCTGGACAACTGGAAAGGATGCAGGTAACTGTTTTAGGCTGCTTTGGGGATTTAACACTTGCTTTTTCCCCCTCATCCCCCAGGAAGAACGACAGGTCTCCCCATACTGTGCAGCACAATGCAACAGAAGAGATCTCTGAGTCTCCTTCTTCCCAGGCAGCTTGTGGAAGTGCACCAAGGCACCAAGAGTGGGATGATTCTGGTGCAGGCAGTCCCCTTGGGAGGCACAAAAGGTGGTCTCTGCTGTCTTTAACTGTAGCTGCATCTGGGCAGCAGAGGCTGCCATGTGGCAGCAGGGCTGGTGACAGCCCTGACCCAGCAGGAGACCTCTTAGCAGAGACTTTGTGCTCATCCTCTCCTGCACAGAGAGGGGATTGTATCACTCCATTTGTCCTGCCACAGAACTGTCCGGCCTGGCTGGCTGGCTACATAAAGTCTTAGATAAACTTTGAAAGGTAGACCCAAATGCATGTTCTCATCTGGGTGTCTAAAACTGAGTAAATTATGTCTATTATGTAGACTAAAGGGATTTTTATCTTTTTTAGTGGACTTGAAAATGTTTTGTGGCCTCGAAAAAGTTTTGTGGCCTCTGAATAGTTTGCCTGTAAAGTTTATCTTACGGTACTTATTTTCGGACTTGGCTTAAAAATACCTCAGAACTTTGAGGGCTGGGCCTGGATTTTCCCGTGTTGTTTTTGAAAAGCCTTTCTCACTTCAGTGAAAGCTCTCATCTGTGCTCAGAAGCATTGACTCCTCCCTCTCCAGATGGGCACAGCTTTTAACCATCACTGCAAATAGCTTTGGGGAAGGGATTGACTGGTTTTGGTTTAATGTTTCATAAAAATGGATGGAGGTTTAAATTTTCTTTTATTATTTAAATTTGCAAAGTCTGATGACCTTTTTTCACTGGAGGTGGAATGGTGGTGGTCGCTGTGTGCTTTACAAAAGTGGTGGCACTGCTATATGTCAGGAACAGAAAGGCAAGGATGAACAGGTCACGTAAGGACCAGGGGCACTGCCTCTTCAGGATGTCTTGATCTCCATCAGTCTTGCGCTCTAACTCTGGGCTTCCCAACATGGGTTGCTCAGACTCCTGGGTAGTCTTCTGGAGCTTATGAGGGCTCTGTACCCCAGACTAGAAAGCATCAATTGCAGTGGGCAGGTGGAGGAGCTGCTATGTCCGTGCTTTCACCTTGGCCAAAGCTCCATCTCTCTCAGCCTCTGCTGAGAAAGGGAGTGAGTGTCACAGCTGAGAAGAAGGGGAGGGGATGTTCCTGGCTGAGTGAGGAAGTAGTTTCCAAGGATGGGTGAGAAGGGGAAGGTGGAGAAGAGGGTGTCCAAGGTTGAGTGGGAGATAAGAGAAGTCTTGGAAAGTTCACAAGATGCTGAAGGTGTCCTTGGAGGGGAAAAAAGGAGAATAAAGGGTGACTTGCTCCAACAATTAGGGGATGGTGCCTCTGAAGCCCTGAGGACAAAGAAATGCCTCTGTCATGTAGAAGTGGTCACTGTTGTTTCGCTGGTAATGATGACATGTAGATAGCAGACGTGATGAGGTATAGATAGGAGATGTGGTGGGTTCCTGGGCTGTAGGTGTCACTGATAGTACTCTGAACAACTTTTGCTTCCAGAAGCCATTCCCAGCAGTTTGCAGGGAGCAGGCCATGCAGTAGCCAAGCTGGGAACCCCTCACCATGGTAGCAAAGGGGATGCAGAGGGAGCCTTTTTCTCCCAGAGGAGCTCTGCTGCCAACACTAGAGCAGGGCATTGGTGTGGGGCCCAAGGCTGCACTGCTTTGAGGGGCTGCTGCAAATGCTGCATCCACTTAGGCGGTTGCATAGTCTTACTCACATGACTCTAACTGAAAGAAGGTGATGAATGAAAGAAAATCCCCCTTGTGTTTTTCAGTGTGGTGATTTGGGAGAATCATTCTGTGCAGCCAGTTTCACTTTATTTGATATAGGTCAGTCTTGCCCATGCACTGAAGGCTTGAATAAAGAGGAACCAGAAAACCGCACCATCCCTTCCTACCCCTTTCCATTCAGTTCACACACATATATTTCCAAAAGGGAAATCTAAGTCACAGAGAGATCAGGTTTCACTTTTACAGTAGACTTTAGCAGAATACAGAGATTTTGTAAGCAACACAATCAGCATTTCTCTGAGAGAAAATTGCTTTAATTCCGCTAAATGTCATACATCTCACAACTGAAACAGGGCATGCTCAATACAAGTGTAATTTGGCTAGAGAATAGGAAGAAGCCAACAGTCATCCTTAGACTGTCATCAACAGATGCTATAGGACACCATCAGTGTCACAACCCTTTGCCGCTCACACTCTGACTTCCTTCCTGTGTTCCCTATATTTCCTTAGTTGGTGGCTACTTCTGAGATTATGCTTTGGGCAGTTAGCTTCTTTCATTTTCTAATGCCCATCTCTGTGCTACTGGACCATTTTTCTCTCAGCTGCCTCTCCCCATAACCCAGGCTGCTCTTCACATCCTTTTTAGTGAAATATCAGATCTGGGAAATATGTGAAAATACAGGATCTGGTAAAAAAGAATGGACATTTGAACTACAGGTGAAAGTTACAATCTGTCGCAAAAAAAGTTCTGTTGGTGTTTGTTATTCTTTACATTCACCCTTCCAAACCCATGCATCCATCAGTCCTCTTCCAGAGGTATTTTCTAGGACCAACACGTTAAACAATGTTATATGGTAAGGCCATCTATCTAAGAGAAGGATACTCTAACCAAACCTATGACCTGAGGACCTTGCTGTCACCATCCAAGCTCTCTAGGCCCTGGCAATTAAACCTCAGGTGTAAAGGGTGGGGCCAGTTCTGTGCATACTGTGCCTCACCTAAAAACTCCACTGCACAGGTCCAAAGGGTCTACCCACACTTGCAAAGCCCTGTGGCAACGGGCGAGGGATGAAATGGCAGGTGATAAGGGGCACTGGAAGTCGCAGACCCAACCCTGCATGCAGGCAGCTCAGGACATTGGTTGCTCAAGACTGACCCAGGAGATGACAGTCTTGTTTGGCAGCATCCTGAATGACCAAGCAGCCTTTTTCTCAAGGAGAGCACTGCTTCTGTCCTTGAACAGACAGGAGTCACCAGTATCGAGGCCATATTGCTGAAATTGCAGCTGCGCTGGGCAGGGTACGTGTCTAGGATGAAGGATCATCGTCTCCCTAAGATTGTGTTTTACGGTGAACTTGCCACCAGTTGCCACAAGAGAAGTGCCCCAAAGAAGAGATATAAGGACTCCCTGAAACAATACCTTAGCCTTGGCCATATTGACTACCATCAGTGGTCCACGTTGGCCTCCAATCGGGAGACCTGGAGACACACAATACATAATGCCGTTGTTTCCTTTGAGAACATATGCAAATCTAGTCTCGAGGAGAAAAGACAATGTAGAAAGAATCGTGCCCCATCTATACCACCCAAAGAGACCTTTCGTTGTGTTTTTTTGCAACCAGATTTGCCTATCCCACATTGGCCTTTTTAGCCATCAGCGCGCTTGCAGTACGCGTGGGCAAAACCCTTCCCAAATCTTCGTTCGCAAAGTCAAGCCATGATGATCATGATGATGATGATGGTAGGAAAATCTGAGGAATTTAAAGACATTGCTGGAAGTCTAGTTTTAAAAAGGTAAACCTGAAAGCTGGGCTAGAAATCTAAAGGATTAGAATAAATACTTGTGAGTGCAGTTCAGCAGGACCTGCTTTCTCTTCTAGGTTCACATGAGCCAAGACCTGTGAATATAGCATCAGGCAGAGAAACAGAAAAACACGTAGTACAGTGAAATTCCTGCTGGGAAAGGGACTGTTTATTGATGAAGAAGATACAGACAGAGGCATAGATTGGGGTTCGATACAGATCCCTGAAATTTAACATCAATCTCCTCTCTGAGAGGGTTGAGAGCCTCCTTGTTTGCCATTTGGCTTTCATTTTGGCTTCCTGCTTTGGAACCATAAACTTGTTTGATTACCAGAGGTAATGGGTACTTCCAGGGTGTGCCTTACCACCTTAGGGTGGCTGATGCAGCCGTGGGGCACAAGCGTGCTCCACACTTTGGGGAATTCCAGATGACAGTGCCTGCGAGACGCACACTTGTCCTGTGCTGCCAGACCCTGCTTCCTTCTCCTCTTGCACAGCTGTGAGCTCCATTAGGTAGTGATGTCTACAAATCACTGCAGTGTTAAAATGCATAGCAGGGGGAATTCTAGCAGTATGTGGGTTGCCAAGTTCCTCGAGTTTTAAAGGTACGATCTGAAAAGGAGCTCACTCCCTACTCAACTAAAAATACAACCCCAAGATTCAGGCAATTAAGTGTAATGGTCATGAACTTTAAACCATTAACCATTGCTTCTGATGCATGTCAAGGTCTAACTGGAGAAAGCAGAAAGCACGTGGATTAGGATTGCTGGAGCTGAGGCTGCCAGCTTCTCTGCTCTGTGACTCTATCCAGCCCACATCTCTTGCTGTTTGAGGTTAATATATTAATCTATGCACACATTAAGGTCTGCTAAGGGGTTAACTGCTGTAAGCATTCAGGAAGAAAGATTAGTTTTTAGTCTGGGTATATGGATTTGAATTCTGCTTCCACCCTGAATTCTGACTGTGGCTTAAAGCTAATCACAGCATTTCTGCAGCCTTTATTTTCACTACTAGGCACCAGCATTTTGGTCCCTGCAGATAAATTAGGTTTGGAAGTTTCTTGCTCTAGGAAGTGCAGTACATACTCTACCTGAAGAAATAAAGGTCTTTCTGAATTTCTCTATCTAGACAAACACAAACTCCTTTTAGAGCAACACCAGACTGGGATTCAAGTGACCAAGGTTGTATTTCTGGCTGCACAACTGTCTTACCGAGTAGCGATGAGCAATCCTATGACCTCCTGGTACCTTAGTTTTCCCACAGGTAAATTACACTGCCTTCTTTTGTAGAGCACTTTGAGAGCTATGAATAAAATGAGCCATATTAGATATTATTATTTAGACATTATAAATTATTCTTTGGGTACATTTGTATAATGTGGAAGTGCTTTCTTCATAAGAGTACATGTTCTTCTTTTTGCATCAAGGTTTCCTAAATACTTCACGAGCAGATCCTTTAGAGGAATATCTCTTGTGGGGGAAAAAAAAACAACCAAAAAAACAACAAACAAAAAACCCCAAACAAACCACCCATGAAATCTGTAGTTTACAAAGAAGGGCTTCTTTGACCCCCATCTGCTTGTCCACTGACTAAGGACTACAGAGCAAGTGACAGCAAATTGTGCACTATTGGTAGCCATTTGGTGGGGAGAAACAGAAAGCAACATTCTGTAACTTTGGCAACAAGCACAAAAAAAATTACAAATTATTTTGCTCATCCCTCCTGTGAAAGATTTCTTCTTGCAAGATTGTACACCAAGCCATGAAGTTTGGCATCTATAAAAGACACTTAGTTTCCAAGAGTTTGCACATCATGTGGGAGAAACACAAACCACAGCAGGGCTCCAGCTTCCCTCAGAAGCTAAGGAGACCTGAAGATGCTTGGATCTCTTGAAACCCAACACAACAGCTTTACTGAGATACCTTATTTCTGCTTTCACCACAAAGTCTACTATTCACCCAGGGGCAGATCAGAGTGTTGAAGCTCCAAGCCTATTTTGGATTTAAAAACAGAGAAAACTATACCATATCTTGGTTGAGACAGTCTTTTGTGTTCTTGGAAAAAGTTTGCTAGACTCACATGCACCTCAGTGGTGCTTGAGCTACACCCTACCTCAGATCCAACCCTGTATCAGTGAATGCAGGTGGCATCTGCCTTTAAGGTTAAAGCTACAGAGGAGGGGCTGTGCATGCTCAGTATCAAACCTAGGTCTTGGTTTCCACAGGATCTTGTATCTTTCCCCCAGTGGTAAGTCCAGCCTTGGTGTTTTGGGTTTATCCCTTTCTAAGAATGGTTGGTTACAGTGAAAGTTGGCTTTTGGGGTGAGAATTGTTGCTACATTGTAATAGTCGAATTCAATAGATTTTTATCACTTTTCTGGTGTGGAAAGCGGTTTGCTTTTCTTTAATGTCTTTGATGTGAAGGTGGGAAGGGGGGAAATGTGGTGAAGAGTGGAAGCATGTGCTTGCAGTAAGATAGTGGGAGCAGAAATGTCTTGTTTTCTCTCTGGTTTGCCACCAGTTTATGTCACGCTGGGCTAAGCAGTCAGGACTTTGTTTCCACATGCATTGGGACACTTGGCTCCAGGGAAAGGTAATAGCAGTACAGATGGGCTAAGGCTCATGAAAGGCAAATACTATACTTGCTAGAACTGTTTTGTTTAGTTGTTGACTTTTGTAGGGGTGGCCTTTGGTTCAGGTTTTTGGTTTGGGTTCTGGTTTGGTTTCTTTGGTGAAGTTTAACATTCCAAACTTTCTAGGAAACCCTGATGTTGAGTGCTGTGCAGATCCAGCTGTAGGGGCATGTTGCTCTCATTGCCATATTTTGCAGAGATCTCACTCAGCAGTGTGATGTCAAACTGAATCAGCTGGGATGCAGTCCTACTCCAATGGGCTGTAATGCAGCTCTTATGAGACTTCAGCTCACCAGGTGAATCTGAAAAGTGGTTTCACCTGGAGTCTGGGCTGCTCTCCCTTCAGCAAAATAAATAGGATGGAGCTGAGCTAGACTTCAGTGGGAGTGCATGGTTGGCTGAAACTTGTCCTGGGATTCAATGGCTCAGGAGCAGTGTCCCAGCACTGCTCAGGGAAACATTGAGGTTTTGGTGAGGGGTTGGTTTTCAGAGAAAATTTAACCTGCAATTTTGTTAATTAATAATCCCCTCTTGGTTTTTAAAGGAAGAGATTGTGCATGCAGTGTTCTGTTCAGCTTGGTATTTCAAGGGTGCTTGAAATCCCTCTGCAGTTCCAAACTAGTGCAGTTAGTGCTCTCTGCTTGTGGCAAGCTGCTTGCTAACTATTTCAGCAGTTAGTGCAGGAAATTAGCTTGTAGACTTAAAGTGGAGGACAAGCTAGACTATACTCACTATATGCTTTGTTCTGTTATAGTAGTTGGTGTAACAGACTGTGTTTGGTAGTGCCTCCCACAATGTGCTTTGTGATGAGTTGTGAGTAAAAGTGATGTTGTTTAAATGTCTTTTAATAAAAAAAGCAGCTGGTAGGAGCAGTTTGAACAAGGTAAACTCCTGCTATCTTGTGATTAACTTTAGTCAGTCACTGGTTATTTTACTGAACCTGAGCATTTGCTGATGTAGGAAAAGACAATTAAAGTAGTGAAATGCATACAAAGATCTTGCTTAGGCTTTAGCTGTTCTTGTGGAAGAGCAAATTTGGGTGCATAGGTATTCTGTAGAGGAGTACCCAGAGGCTACTCTTCTATGTTGAAAGCTCTTAAGAAAAATGTCACTAGATTTAGATTTTAAGATCACAGGGAAGGAGACAATTCAGCTTGTGTGAAGCTTTGTGCTGAACAAAAATTGTTTTTCTTGCAACTTGGTAGCTTTTTCCCACCTGAGAGCAAACAAAAAAAGCAATTCTCTCTAACTCTGTTATACTGTATTCTTCCCATAGGTGCCTTGCTGCTCATAGGTGCACCTGATCCTGCAGCCTGCTTTAAAAATAAAGCTGTATGGGTAGTAAAGGTGTTGAAGATAGTGTTGAAGGAGTCTCTCAGATTTTGCTTATGTAAAAGTATTAATCGGGGAACTTCTTTTGTATAATACAGGACGACACACCTTTTTGGCTACAGGGTAGGATCTGGTAATGCTTTCCTTGGTAAGCCAGGAGTTTTCAACTTAGTTTGGCCAAGTTGAGTATAGGGATAAAGATAACACAGCTGGAAAATGCCTTTCTCTGGAAAAAATTTGGGGCTGTGTTTAGTATAGGCATAAACTGGTTGTATCCTTAACTGGTGTGACTCTTTACAATAGCCCTGTTAGCTTCAGAGGCATAGAATTACAAATCTGGCTACATCAGTCTATGCAGCTAATACCTCCTTCCTCTCCTGTGCTGCAGGCTGTGGGCACTGTGGGGAATGCTTGCTTGGGATAGGCTTATGATAACCAACTTCTGCATTGCTGCTGAGTAGGACCAGACTGGGTAGCTTTGCCTTCCTGAGAGCTAGGACTTTGTTCAGCTGTGAACCAAATTTGGGCATGTCGTGGCACTGAGACTTTCTGAAAGGAAGGTCTCTGAGGAAGGTCTGTTTTGTAAAAAGTCATTTTGGTGAAGTTGGTTCCTGTGTACACAGTAATGAGCCTCGTGTGGATACCTTGGCAATGGATTCAGAAAAACTGATTCTAGTGTTCAAGTCATGGGCAGTTATTGTAAGTGGTAAATAATCAGCACTTTGGTGGCATCTCTGTCCATTCCCTGGAGGTCAGGACTGGGTGCAGGGTATTGAGCAATGCCTGGGCTCTGTGGGTTGGAGCATGTACTCCCTATTACTGTCCTCTAGAGCTTGTGGTAGTGTTGATTTGCAGGCTTGGGTGAGATCTGTTCTGGGTTTCAATATGGCACTCTTGCAAGTGCCTTATCAGACTGAAAGCTTAAAAGTAGTAATCTCTGGTACTCTGTGGGATAACTGCTGCTCTCAGAGGATTTGTGATTATTTATTCATATGTAGTGTGGGTATGTGCTCACATCTGTGAGGCAGAGCTATTAGCTATGACACTTCTGAATTTTATCGCTGGCTGTTCATGAACTTTTAAAGGATGTTGGGTTCTTAATCACAAAAAGCAACTGAACTGATACTCTCACCTATTTTGAGGCATGCCCAGCTATGGCTCTGGGGGCTGAAACAGCTTTGATTTTTGTTAGCTTAGGAAAACTGCTCTTTTCAAAGGGCTTGCAGTTCCATGGGCAGCATAGGTGAGGAAAGCCACGCTTTTTGCAAACCAGACACATCCTCAAAACAGAAGAGGCCGTACAAATTCAGTAAATAGAGATAGATTCCTCTCTGACAACAGCCAGAAATAGATACTTCAGGAAAGAGTAGAGGAAAAGAACAACTGTAGTATGATCTTCCCTCTGAAACACCCTTTCTTAATTTTAGCAACTTAATAATTTAGGGTCTTCCATGCAGCTGGTTAGACCATTGTGCTGAACAGCACCAAAGTGAGCCAAACCAAACGTTAATCCAGTTCTCTTTGTAAACCCTTTATAGCCCTGGCTCCTACCACAGCCATTCCCCCAGCATCACCAAAACAACTCTTTTGTTTGAACGTTTGCAGGGTGCCCTCAGCCTTGTAGCAGGAAAGGCAGTCACCTGCCTCCTACTCCAATTAAGTCAAATCCGGAGATTTTGCCAATTGTAAATACACTCGAGAAATTCCTCCCACCCCCCACCCCTTCCATCCCTGCAGCCATTGAGTATTTTGACATGGGTGTAAAAGCTGCTGAGTTTGAATTTAGAAATTGGCCAGTGGGATGAGAATGTGCAGCTGTGGAAAGCGCGAGTGCTCCAGCATCGTCACTGCTCCTCTTGGGCCCACCTATTTCTGTGAGGCTTGTGGGAGCTTAAGGGGATAAAAATGGCTAAGGTAATTAGCAGATCTGCCAGAAATCAGCTGGCTGGACTAGGAAATAATTGGAGGGAAGAAGGCAGTAGAAAAGCCATCAGATATAGTCTGATGTGGTGGAACTTATTACCATAGAAAATAAAGCAAAAAGAGGGAGGATATTATTATTGTTGTTGTTGTTGCTATTCATTTGTTCAAAACCAACCCCCTCTTATTTTATTACAAGACCTCATCTGCAGTGGCTGGGTATAGGAAAAGTCAGCTAAACCATCCAAAGGCATGCAATCTAGAGAAGCAGCCAGTTAGGGACAGTAAAATTGCATGAAGGTGCTCCACCTGCTGCAAAGGCTGCCCGCTTTGTGTGGAAAGTTGCTTATTTGGGGGTAGTTGCTTTTGTTTTTTTTTTTCCTCTGGAATTCTTATGACACAGCATCCCAGTGAACTCTACGGGGTATTTAACTTATTGGGCAGTTTCTCCTGTCTAAATACAGCATCTGCAGCAGTGTGGAATGTGTGGTGTACAGCTGTGAATGTTCTAGGCATTCAGTGTGTCTCCTCTTTCACACAATAGCTTCTATTTATGGGATTTCATTGATTTGGGCTCACGCATCACATTCAACATAACTCTGTGTGTGCATTTTTTTTCTTCTTTTTTTTTTCTTTTGTTTTTTAAGGTTTGTAGAAACTCCGAGCCACTTCTCCTGGAAGGAGAGTTACTACCGATCAGCCATGTCCCAGAGCTCGCAGCCCAGGGAGTTCCTCAGCCCAGAGGTGCTCCAGCATATCTGGGACTTCCTGGAACAGTAAGTATCCCTTACACAGAACCTATAGAAGAAAGTGTTTTGAGATAGGATGCCCCTATATTTAGGCTGCTCAGGGGACTGATGCTGGGGTATTTGAAGTCTTCTGCACCTATTGATTAGAAGATGCAGGTGAGAGTCTGTGATGACTGACAACTCTTGAGCTCTTCAGAGCCTCTACATCCAGGCTATGGGAAACGGGTGCAGAGATAAGTGGTGACAGTGACTCTCTTTAAGACCTCTGGTGGTTGTTATTTTCCCCTAAGGAAATAGATTCATTGCTCTGTGTCCAGGCTACATGTTTTCCTGTCTTTCTGATGCCATGGAGGGACAGGAGATGGAGATGGTGCAGAGTTCATCTGATCAGGTCCTTTGAATAAAACCAACTTTTTCCCCATTCCTGACTTGCCATGACTGATGCTGAGACAGTTACTGCTATAAATCCTCCACAAGTTCTGTCTTTCAGTGATTTAACTCCTGTGTTCCTATTCATTTTTCTGGTCAGACAAGTGAAATGTCCCTCCAGGCTCTGTCCTGTTCAGGAACTACTGTTAGCATAGCAGGTGATAAGGTAGCTGTCCATTAGTAATTACTTACTTTGTCCTCAGTCTGGTCTGTGGTCATGCCTGAGTCCTGGGTGACACCCCAGCATGAAGGACAAGGTGGGGAATGGGAAATGGAATTTGGCCAATTTTAACCATGTTACTCTGTTCTTTTCAGGCCAATATGCTCGGTTCAGCCAATTGATTTAAACTTCATCGACAGCCCATCTGAAAATGGCCCTACTAACAAAATAGAGATCAGCATGGACTGCGTCCGGGTGCAGGACACAGAGATCAATGACCCAATGTGGGTGAGTAGTGAGAACTTCCTTAACCTTTCGGGACAGATGAAGAGTGTTTGCAGCATTGCCCTGGGGTCATCTTTCCCCTCTTGATGGAGGAGCTGCGGCCACTGCCTCTGACCCAGGAAGTTCGTTCTTGCTTTGCCTGTGGTGTCCCACTCACAGAAGCTGGTTGGGAGTATGGCTTTGCCAAGTGACTGGTGGTGGCGAGCAGAGGTTCTGTACGTGTGGCTAAGCTGAATGGTGTGTGGCCCCTGGAAAGGCTTCACTCCTCCATGCCTCCCAAGTGCTGCAAGGAGGAGCAGGCTGGCTCCTTACCTGTTCCTCTTCTCCTGCTTCAGCAATGGTGGGAGAGAGGGATGAAGCAGCTAAACAGGCAGAAGAGCTGAGGAGTCTCTTGCACGTGCCTGATCACTCAACTGTCATTGTTCTTCCCCTGCTTAGAGCTAGTTTAAGTGACCTCAGGGATAAAGTAGCTAAGACAATTTGTTTTGTGGGCGCAGCTGCAATTTTGCTGACCAATGGCAGGGGTTATTACTGGGTTTTTCTTCTCTTGAAGGTCAGATATGAAAGAAAACTTGGTTTCAGACCACAGCTGGGTTTTGTATTTTTTTTTCCTGTTTTTTTTTGTTGTTCACTCCCCCCCCCCCCCTTTATTCCTATTCTGTATCTCCAGATAGGCAAAGCTAGAGAGTGTTTGTAGCCAGCCTTGGCTGTGGGTGTCTCACCAGTATGGCTCGAGACTAGAATGTGGGTGAGGCACTGGCAGTTCATTGCGGGTTCATTGCCTTTGGCACAAACTGACCAGCTTTTTCTTAGTAATAGCTTTGAAGAGGCCAGGAGCTGTTCTTGCAGGCTGGAGCAGGAGGCAGTTCAGGAGTCTGGCCTTTTCATGTTCTCTTTTTGCACTTCATAGGTTTTGTATATGTTGGGGTAAAAATCATGTCTGGTTTGAAATTTGTGTTGGCATGTGTAAATTTTCCTGTTCCTCTGTGTTTCCATCCTGAGAAACTCTGTCAATTAATTCCCTGACTAATCAACCACTGCTTTTCATGTGGCCAACAATGGCTTGTTGGCAGCCTGCATCCTGGCAGTTACTAACCTGGAGGACATCACATCTGCAAAGAAATTGCTCCCAGGTCATGCTGATTGCAGTCCCCAGTGACAGGAGGCTTGATCTGGTACTGCTGCTCCTTGTGTGCCAGGGAGACTGCAATGCTCTTCTCTTTCCTTGTGATGTCACAAAGGGTAAAAAGGCCACTTTGAGGTTGGGTATGTGCTTGGCTAAGGTGGTGGAAGCTAATCCAAGTGCACAAAGAGAGGTGACTGACAAGTCAGGTTATCTTTTGATTCTGCATTCAAGTTGGGCACAGGTAGGTGGTGTATAAGCCTTCAATTAGCATCTGGATCTCAGCTTTTCCCAACAGCATGGCACAGCCCCAGTAAAATGGTGTCTTTTCAGTAGCTAGTCCAAAATACTCTTCATGTTTAGAGGGACTCCTAATTTTCAAAGTGGCTGGTAATGTTCTCTTTGAACAATGTCCCCTTAAAAAACAATCCTTGACAGTTTAAACATTGTCAGCAGAAACTTTTCTCCTTCCATGCTCTAGCACTAGCTATGCTAAGTACTAGCAAAACCTCCCCATCTCCAGCTCCCCTGAAATGCCTGCAGAGCACTGTGGTAGCTGATGAGTTCACTGGAAGCTCTTGTTCAGAGTCTTTTTCTTATCTGTGGTTCAGTGAAACATGAGTGGAAAATCCCTTCCTCTTGTCCTCTCTGAGCATGGCTGAAGTGAGCCCTGGGGCTAGGAGAGGAGGGCAGGCAGTTTTTGCTATGCAATTACCTCTTGCTTATGATGGATTTGATCCCAGCCTTGCAGGAGGTATTTCTGGAAAGGCTGAGCTGCACATTGACTTCTGTAAAAAGGGTTTTTCACTGACATGACAAGCTGAAGGGGGAGCAGGGAAATTCCATCCCATCCTCACCCTTACTGTAAGGCAGTGGCTCAGAGTACATTAAAGTATGTACATTAATAAATGTTCCAGTTTGTCTTCGGTGGAAGACAGCACCTTCACTCAGTTGAATGCTGGACAAAAGCCTTTACAAAGCAAAATATGCACTGCAAACCTGTGCAAACAGCCCGTCTTTTAAAATGAGGAAAGCTCCTTTTTACTCCCCTTACCACCACCACCACCTCCCTATAAATTTGCAAACATCCCTGACAGGTGACAACTCCCCCTTACAGAGAAGTCCGTGTTTGCTTTGCTGTTTCTGGGGCTCGAAGCCGCTGCAGCTTGCATTGGCAGAGAATGTGTAGCCTGGGGCAAGGTGTTTGCTTTAATCTGAAATACCTTACAACCCTCTTCCCCTGCAGCTTCTCTTTTCCTTTGGATAGCTTGAGGGCAAGAGCTCCCTTTCCACCTGTCTCTCCTGTAACCCCAGTCATGTCACTTCTAAGCACGAGGTGCTGCATGCAGCTGATCGCAGCTAAAGAGTTGAAGAGGGCAGATAAACACAAAGGAATGCAGCAGAAACAGAGGGGCCCTGGAAGATGAACAGTGAGATCAAGGCAGAGAGCTTGTTATTATCACATTTGTCTTAGGAAAAGAGCAAGGACAGCTTTTCTCCAAAATGTACCACCATGTGAGACTGAAATAGGTGCAAAGCAATTAGGACTGGTTTATTTAAAGCAATTGTCCTTAGAAGGACTTCAAGGCAATCCCAGTCAGTCTTTAAAATAAGCTTTGCACCTTCTTGCAACTTATGACTGGAAAATTAAACTTTTAGACTTGAAAGATGTTCACCCTTGATTCCAAGAGTTGTGTTGGTGAGAGAGCTACTATTTATTATTTAATTTTGTAGTGGGGTACAGCTGTTTGTTCACAACAGAGCTGGAAGTGGGGAAGGAGCTACAGTGCTCAAAGCAGTACCTGAAGAATCTGTCCCACTGGTGGGCTGGAAACTGAGCATGAATCCAGCCTTGCTGAACCCACTGGCTGTGTTTGTTGCCTTGAAAATGCAACTATCTGGGGAAAGAGCTGGAAGAGAAGGTTGGGTGGCAATGAGACACCTCATCTGAGTTACAGCTCTGGCTCGTGCTGAGCCAAGACCTTACAGTTCTCACACTCTTGTTTATAAGGAAGAAATATTCTTCCGGTGCCCCATATAAGAAAGATGTGAGGGTGCTGATCATCATTTTCTACCTTGGGGTGAAAAGACCTGAACAGGACAGGAAGAGGGTTTGTGTGTCTGGTGTGACATTAGACAGTCAGCAGCCTTCCCCAGCTGTGTGCCTTGTGACCGACTCTTTCACAATGTCCTGGGACATGAGGCTGATGGCTGTGTCCCTTCCTCTCCCATGGCGTTGACCACAGGCAAGCTGGGAAATCCCAGCATAGATCTGTCTTTTTGCATAACTGGAGTAAGGGGCTGGTGGTCCTTGTGGGTGCAGAGAACATTTAGTCTCTGTCATGGCCCTGGTGTGGGAAGGAGCCAGGAAGGTAAGTTGAATGTCTCTTCCTGTGGGCCACCCTCTATTTGCAAGTCAACCAAAAAGGTGGTCCTCAGCCTATTTCCTGACAAAGGATGTAGCTAGCAACCATGGGTGTTACAGGAGTTTTTGAATTTGGCTTTTTTTTCCTCACTGACTAAATACCCTGGAACTACAGGGAGGAGCAGTCTGGAGACATCTCTAGAAATGAGCTGTATGGTGGTGCAATAACCCCTGCATTGCCCTGGAGGCCCTCGCTGTGTGCTGTCAGCCTGTCATACCAGATGCAAAATTGCTTTCCCTCACCATCTCCCAGAAGTCCTTAAAATTGCTCACTAATGCTAAGAGATGCTAGTTCGGACCCAAACAAACCTTGTTTGGGCTAAGGACTTTAGTGGGCAGCATGCTGATAAAGTGTTGAGGGGTTTGCAGACTCTAGAAGTCTTCCACTATCATCCCAGAAAAAAGTCCAGGGCACTGGCAACCTTGCTGGTGGGAGCAGGAGTGCAGTCCCCAGTGATGGAGCAGCTCATCCCCCTCCCCCTGCACATACCTTCCTTTCATGCCCCTGAGAAAGCCATCCTCCCACAGCCCCTTGCCTAACCAGTTCAGTGGAATGCCTTTTCCCCAGACAGTCGGCGTGGTCAGAGTTTTCTTAACCTGGATCCTTCCTTCCCCATAAAAGGGAGAGAGAATTCCTTGCCCTTTTTATTTTTTTTTTTTAATTTTTTACTTTATTTGTCCTTCATCGTCTGCAAATGTTGTGGGAATTTGCTGTGTGTGGCTTGGTTAGGCATCACTGAGCTCTCCATGGGGTGGGCTTCTGCCCTGGGGATGATGGTGTAGCTGCCTCAGACAGGGCTGTGTCTTTTTGGGTTTGAGTCCTCAGCTTTGTTGGCTGTGGATTTCCCAAGCCTGGTGGCTAAAGAAATTTTGGAGGTGCAGTGTGTGTTTCATATTTTCAAAAGTGAGAGTTTCAGCTCTGTAACTTTGCTGTTCTCCTTTATACACAAAGATTGAGATACAACCAGCCTGTAGGGAGAGACTGGATGTGGCCCGTATAGGACAGGAAGGTGTTGAGGCTCTCCAGCCCTCACACTAATGACTTGGTATTTGATACTGCCTAATGGAAAGAAACCTTTCCCAGGTTTAACCTGCTGTAGGCTCATGGAAGGGGTAACCCAGCCAACCTGCACAGAATACGTTCGCCATGCTGCAGTGCAGTGAGCTACAGAGGAGTGGGACTGACAACCCTACAGAGCTACCTTGTCCCAAAATGGCTGCAGCTCCCTGCACATTCTTAGCCTTCACATCATGTAAATAATCTCAACAGTTCATTTAGTGGTCATACACTGAGTTCCTGGGTCCCTTGGAGTCCATCACCTGGGAATTGTGGTCAGGATCAGGTGTGCAACAATGTGATGGACAAGCAAAAGAAAACCCAACCCACTGTCCAGAAGGATGTCTATTGAGCCCAATCCAATGCTTTAACAGAGATCAGAGCTTGCACTTCAATATTACTTTTAGTTGCTTACTTTAAAGTGTTTTTCTGGGTCAGGAGAACTCCATTTGCTGCAAGGTAATGGTTGAGGAAACAGCTGACAGCTGGATAAGGGGTGGCGGGAGTGCAGGGCAGGGAGGGCATCCCTGTGTACTGACAGCAGAGCAAGGAGCTGGTGTGGCATCTGTGGTGAGGTTGAGCAGTGCAGGAAGAGTGTCTTGATGCAGAGACTGACTATGCCTGGTGTGTGCTTCCCAGGTCTGTGGCAGGTGCCACAGCCCTGTGTTTTGTTGGGAAATGCTTTTGCACCTGGAGGATAAGGCTGATTTGATAAGTAGATACGGCAAAGTGGGTTGTGTGGCATCTGTTTCCATGCCTAAGTATTCCCAGCTTAGCTGTAGAAAGGAAGGAAGGGCTCTGTACAGCACAGGGATGTGATCAAAGCTTTTATTACTGTCTGGTTTGTGCTTGAGACAGTTTGTAGCTTGCCAAGTTTCTTTGTGGGTATTTGTTCGTTCCAGAGTGTGCAAAGAAAGTTGAGAATATGCAAAGGCATTTCCATAATGAGCAAATGCATTATTCTGTTGGAAGTTTCCCTCCAGCGCCTCTCTTGTTTGCAGTTGAACTCATAAGCTCTTCTAATTTAGACTTGTCTTTGTAATCCTGCTGAATGTTTAATTTTCTGCAGTGTAGCCCCCCCAAATGATCTAATCATCTCATTTAGGCTTGCAGATCTACATCCAGAAATGGTCAGTTCTTTCAGATAAAAGGTGCACTTAGAGAATGCATTTGTTCATTGTTTAGCAAAAGTCTAAAGATTTCTCTCATTCTGTGTGTAGGAGGGCTCTAAAGACATATTTATGTTTCCTTAAAGTAATTTTTCACTAGCTCCCTTTCCTGTGCTGTTTTGCCCTAGCTGTGGCTGCAGACCAGGGCTGGTTGCTTTTCTTTAGTAATGCAGTCACTTGATGAGTGTCATTATACCAAGTGGTTAATTTTTAATGCCAATTCCCTAAATTCTCGATGGTATTGGAAGAAAACAAATGGGTGTTCTGTCTGCTATGCTATATAAGCGTGTATATTGCTTTGCATTCATCTTGTAAGGAATAAATTAATTTTAAGCTGAAAATCACAAAGTCTTCTGGAAGAGAGCAATGTGTGAGATGGGGTGCTTTGTGTTCAGTCTGGCCTGGCTCCTCTGGAGGGCTGGTTTTAACTCCCCGACTCGTATAGTTACAAGCACTTGAGGTGGAAGAGTGTTGCAATTGAGAGACTTGTCATCTGCCTACACGCAAATGCTTCCAAACAAAGGAAGCAGTCGCTTCAGAAGATGTCTTCCCCAAGCAGCTAGGCCTGCCTCCAAAGGTTTCCATCATGCTGCACGTGCTCCTTGCTTAAGTATGGAGCAATAATGCATTAGCACTTATTTTACATCTTTAAAAGGTGTGCACAAACACTTAATTAAAAGGCATCTTGATCTTGTAGGCACTTTTGCCTCTGGAGTGAATTCATGCTGTCTGATGAGAACTTCACTCTATGTTTCTATCTAAATGATAGGAGCCCTTTCTTTTCTTTTTTTTTTTTTTATTTTTTCCCCCCTCCTCCTCAAACTATAAATATAATTCCTACATTTGTTGGGAATACTCTGATTGGATTAGAGCCTGTAAGTGATAAACCCCTTGAGCAACTGGTGTTTCAGCAAGCCACAGAGCACATCTTGAATATCAACAGAAGTGGAGTGATCATCCCAAAAAATTAGCTTTCTTCTGGACTTTGTGGACTTCATTATTTTGTTCATTTTGAGCAAAAACCCAGCAAATGGGGTTTTAGGATTTTTTTTTAGTAGCAAATTGCTGGAAGAAGGAAGATGAAGCCTTTTTCTCTTGTTAGTTAGCAGTAGGGTGACAAATTGAGCTGCCCATATCCAGCCAAATGAAAATTTTGCTGAGCTTTGTGGTGCTGAGCTTTGTGGCACTCCACTTTGTGGGGTGAGATGGATGGAGAGCTTCTTGCAGCGCTGTTGCAAGCTGCAATGCTGTCTGTGCTGGGAGAGTGGCTGGGCACATGGGACATTCCCTTTGTGCTAAAACAAACCTAGAACACAGCCCTGGGAGCATCTGCTCCCCTTCTTTGCCCAACATGGCCAAAGTAAATGTGCTGCAGTGAGCTGTGTAGTGTAGCTTTTGTTTTCAAAGCCCTCTCTTGCATTAATTGGGATTCTTGCTTTGAAGAAAGTCTTATGCATCCAAAGTCTCACTGTATATGTTGCTTTGTGGTTCTGCCCACAGTCCTGTTAATGACTATTATTTTTCCTCCAGTATTTCAAGAGGAGACTTTTAAGTAGTATTTTCTTCTGAATGTCTCTACCATCTGCTTTCCATGTCACTGTTGCTGATTTGATAGCATTGAAATTAATGAGGGGGTGAATTGTCAGGCAGTCACAGAAAATTAAATCAGTCTCTGTGAAGTGTAGATTAAGGAGTGGTTTGTGGCCTATGTTAGTTTGCTTACTGCTGAATAAACTTTTGCTAATCAGTGTCTGAATTTTCAGAGATTAATGAAAGATCAAAGGAATTTTCAGTAACAAATGTAACTGTCACTCTAAAAGCATGTCACTCTAAAAACACCGTATCTCCAGGCTGCTTAAAAAGAAAGCAAAGAAAAAGATACCTTAAAGCTCTCTTCTCTTTGAGGGCAAGGATGGGTACAGTGGACCTCATGGTGATGTCCAGGCTAGATTAAAATTATTCAAGTCAGAAACTAAAGTGTTCTGTCTTCTGGAGAAGGTCTCTGGCCACATAAGTGAACCCTACAGCTGTTCACCCTATGGTGGTCGTTCAATATGGTGGCTGGCTGAGGGTATCCAGATGAAGACCAACACTGTAAAATACAACAATTCTGCATAGGAAACAAGGAACAAAGAGGATCCCTGGTTGCACTGGATTATACCTTGTGGTCCAGTACATCAGGGCAACATAGGATAATGGTGCTTATGTTATGTGCTCATGTGAGAAGCTCACATGAGGAGCCATCAGTTGCAGGGTTAGGGTTTAACCAGAGGTTTGAGAGACTGTTCTCAAATTATTGCAAATGGATAACTTTTTTTTTTTTTTTAAATGGATTATTGTACAAGGTGGGAGGGAGTTGGCAGCATAGCAGAGGCTGGCTAGAAAGAGCTGCTGTGATTGTGCATTTATGAACGGTTGTGCATTTCCTGAGAGCAATCTGTAGTTTATACAAGATAAGGGAAGAACAACACTTTCCCCTCAACTGCTTATGCAAGAACAATCCTGGTCTGTCAACAGTTGCTCCTCTCTCATAATTAAAAACAAAGACTCTAATCTGTCACTATCTCCTGTTTTTTCCTTTGCCCGGCTGGAACAATCTGTCTCTGGGATGCAGGTTTGTGCCATGACCCTGTCCCACCTCTAGCTGGAGGGATGAGGCTGTTCATGCTGCTGAGAAGCAATTTTCGTCATTTTCTTATGTAAATTATTCTCTCTTACTTTTACAAGTATTGGGGGTGGGGATAGGGAATTGGATGGAGTGAGGACAGCAGTGGCACAGGTCAAGCATGCTCGGTTCCAAAGATCCTCATCGGGGAAAACTTGCTTTGAATGTTGAGGGTTGTTAGTCCAACAAAAGAGCTGTTGATAGCAGAGGCTTGAACCCCTAAGATCCCCTGGTCATTTCTTCATGCATCGGTGTCTGCTGACCCATAGTTTTGCACTCATCAGTGCCTAAGTGTCTGCTGACCTCTGGTTTTGCAGGTTTATCAGTTGTCTTGCAAAGATCTTTGTGTACAGACGGTTCCTTTTATCTCTAAACTTTTTTAGTAAAAGCAACTGTTCTTTAGAGTCACTAGTGTACATAAAAGTGGAAAAATCGGGTAAAATGAGCAGCAGGAATAAACAAACAACACTTTCTGATAAATCATCTGTATGCTCTGTGCCCATCCTGTCATATGGTAAGTGTGGGAAGTGAGTCCCTATTGCCACGTGGGTGGAAATGACCTCCCTTGATGGGGTTGGAGGGAGTTTGGTTGTGAAGATGGCAGGGAAGGTGTGGATACCTTGCATCATCTTGGCTGGAGAGCTGGATCTCTTCAGAGGATTGTTTTGCTCTTAATAAATGGAACTCTGCAGCTGAAGGGCAGAGTCCCCAGGGGCTGTGTGTGCCCTTCCTAAACCAATATTGCTTTGTGGTTGTGAAGGGAACTGGTTTTCTTTCACAATTCCTTTCCACCTTCCCTCTCCCTGCTCCCCCTTTGTAGCGTTATCTCCTGACATGATGCCATTAACTCTCTAATTAGCCCTAGGGGTGTTCTGGGGGAGATAACGAGGCTGTAAGAGCTCAAATAAGCAGCGTGCGCAGATGTTTACCCAGGGTCGGAGGGCAGGGCTGTTGTGGCAGACGATTGCCTCGGGGAGAGCATGCTCCCTGGGGGGAAGGAGAAACCGACCTGTGCGGTGGGCAGAGCTGGGCTCTCCTGCCCTTGGCGAATCCGTCTGTTTACCCTGCACTTCAAAACTTGGGAGGGGGGGGTCGTCACACCTACTCCGAGCCAGGAGGGCACTGAATCTGTGCTTGTGGTTGCAGCAGAGCAGTTAACTCTGTGAGAGCTGGAGGTGCCCGTTCCTCCGCTGCATAGGGATGACCTACATTTCCCATGCAGTGCATGGAGCCAGCCTGCCGAGGGTGCACAGAAGGCTGTATCCAGTCAGCAGTGGGCAGGATGCTGCCTTCCAGCAGCATCTCTTTTTTGTTTTATCTTGCCATAGATGATTTTATTCTTTTTTAAGGGGAAGTCCCTGTTTCAGTATGAGCTGGACTCTTTCCCTCATCCTTATGGTTTGAGCAAGGAAGATCAGCTTTGCCTGAGTTTTCAAGAAGGGGGGTGACTTTTACGCTTTAGAAAAGCATTTTCTACTTGCTCTCAAACCCGGCTGTCTGCTATTGCAGTCTATCATATCTGTCCCTGTGAAGTCTCCACTGGAAAGACTCCCAAAGCCAATTGGCAGAGGCTTGTTTTTTGAGCATTCAGCAGTTATTCAGATGTAACAAACAAAAAAAAATCCAAACCCAAACCAAGCCCCACATTCTATTTTTTCCCTCCTCATTCTGTTATCTCAGTCCGAATTTGTAAACATGTCTGAATGAATGTCACAGTCCGTGGTGACGCTGTTGATCCAGATGCTATTTTTGTAAGAGTGGAGAGGTCTGAGCAGACGATTTTATTTCTTTGATCTGACGGAAATTCTGCATGAGCCTCCCAACAAGCGGGCGGGTGCGTGCGCACACACACCCCTTCTGTGAGAAATTACACAATGCCCAATTAACACTACAATTGGAGCAATGACACTTTTAATCATCGTGAGTTAGCGCACTTGCCTTGCGTCCAGGAAGGGTTACTGAGAACTTGTGAGAGGTACTAGTGAGAGAGGCTGGGACGAGCTATAGCAGCATGGGGAAAGTGCGTTCAAACAAAGAACCTGAATCAGCAGTTTGATTTGGCTGGTGCCTCATTTGGGAAACGTAGGGGTCTTGTGTGCGTGTTACTGCCTTCTTCAGCATACCAGCAGGAGTCACAAAGTATTGCCAGAAGCTTTCTAGAATATCTGAGTCAGACCTGGGAGGGTTGTTGCTGAAACTTTCAAATCTAAGTGACAATTATTATTTTTACTTCAGTATTGGAGGTATATTATTTTAAAGAGGTTTCCTTTCCTGAGGCTGAGTTGCTCTGCTTCAATCCAGTCCAACTGAACATCAGAAATGTGAAGTGCCAGGCCTTGCACAGCTCCTGATGCTTTGGGTTGATTTCTTTATTTTCTAGTTCTTTTCCTGTTTGGAGTGGGGGAGAGCTAGTTGGACTAGAACAGAGTCAAACTTGTTCATCTAGCCTCAATAAAAATGAATTAATTTTAACATGTGAGAGGGCCTTTGCCTGAATCTGTTTACTTTCTCTGACTAGGCTAATTGGTATAACAAGGTATAATCGCTATTTGCAGATTGTCTTGCTATGACTTTCAGCCATCACAGCTGCAACAAGATCGATGCTGGTGTTTCCCTCGGAGACCTGTCCAGAAGGCTCAGATGAATAGTAACTGTCACTGTCTCATTGCTGAGAAGTGAGTGTGCAGTTTGAGGAGGTGAGGGTCCCTTTGGTTTTGTGACTCAGCCATTTAAGCATGCATTATTTCAGGGAGTCACATTTTCATCTGAGAGCCTCTAATGATGCTGCTTCACTGCCATTACGTTGTTGGACACTCATCTATGGGAAATATTTGGCATCTGCAAAAGGAGAGAATCAAATGAGACTCCAGGAACTTTTATTTCTTATGGTAAAGGAGAAAGGCAAGTGATCAATCCTCTTACTCTTTTCTTGCACCATCAGTGCAATGTGAAAATTCAGGGCATGACACCAGCCCATGGAATGGGGGGAAGCATCTTATGAAGGGGGTGCATTTAGGTCTGAAGCCAGTGAAAGAAATTTTATAGCCCTGGCATGATGAGAGGGTACACTTGTGCCCAGACTGTAGGAGCACTGGGGGGTGCAGTGTCTTGTGTGTGCTCTGTTATCTCCTGTCACCCCTGGTAGGGTGGTGGTGGCCTCCTTTGTGTCACTTGTGAATGACTGATTTGCAAAAAGCCTCTCGTCCAACATCCACTTCAAGATGACCACACAGGCTAATGCCTCTAAAACACTGAGCTGGGTCAGTGCTGTGTGTACAGAGGGCAGAGATTTGTGCTGACGTGTCAATTTATTCATGCTATATACACTTCTCCTCATGTCTGACATGCAGATCTCTTTGGATAAACTTCCACATATCTCTGTGTATCTGGGTGTTGCTTCACCCACAGCCACCTCCAGCCACCTGTGGGACAGAAGATGCCTGATACCTAGCACAACAGTGCTGCATAAATGACTTGGAAAAGGGGGATCTTTTGAGCTTCATAGCACAGCTAATGAAAGAGGTTTTTGCAATGACTAGCTGAGGTTGGGGCATCTGTGTATGGACCTTCTCCTCCTCATTCCTTCCCCTCCATAACTTTTGAACTCATGGGCCAGTATCAAAAACCTGACAGAAGTCAGGAGTCAAAATGGTCCTCTGAGTACAGCATAACTTTTCCTCACTGTTAGACAACAGAAAACCTACAGGTGATTTCCAGCTCCATGCAAACTTTTCAGTGGTGCTGCAAAGCTCAGCTGTTGGTACTGTGGCTGCTCACAGTAAACCTTGCCTGTGTCTCCAGATTACTGCCTGTGTGGCTTTTTGGCTTGCACCCATCTTGGGTGAGATCAGGTAAGCATGCAGCCTTACCTGATTTCACCCTAGGCTCATCCAAAGCATAGCCTCTGGTGTTAGGTGGTGCCAGGGAAGATGTAGAGGAGGGGAAGGGTCTGCAGCAGTGGTCTACTGAGTTGCTGTGATGTAGGAAACCTGCTGTGTGCTCACCAGGCTTTTGCTGGTAGTTCAGGAATGCTGAAGGTGTGTGTGGCCCCAACCCAAGCTGGGATGTTGCTGGTGGTGGTAGGTAGGTTTCTACCTGGGCTGGGGAGGGCTCAGCATTCCTCTCCAAAGCCTGTTCTTTGAAGCACCTCCTTGCATAGTCCTCAGTGAGAAGGCATTGGAAAGGTGCACTGGGAGAGCTTGCAACCTTTCACTCTTGTGCCCAGCAGTGCTCTGTTGAGCTGTGCTTGCAGTATTAGAGGTAAATGAGATCTACCCTGCTCCTCATGGTGAGGAGCTGTTGCGGGCTAGAGAGGGCACTGCAATTGTGCTGCTCTGTGTTTGTGCTTGTGTTGGTTCCTGCCTGGATGGTTTTGCCCCGTTTTATTAGAGGCAGTCTTTTGCCTGTTTCAAGCCTGGAAAGAGGCTGGTGTGAGCTTGCAGTGTTCTTTAATTCACAGATTGGCAGGAAGTCAGTGATGGCTTCTGCTGCAACTGTGCTGGAGAAGGCAGCCTCGAGAGCCGTTAGCACCCTAAGCAGCACATCCTGCTCACCTTCATCTTCCTGTGAACCTGGAGTCCCCTCCCTTTTGTGCCCAGAAAGTTGGGGTTAAATGATGCCCAAAGGCAAGGGAGTCAGCGTGGCAGGAGCAGTAGCAGCTCCAGGGCAGAGGCTCAGTTGCAGAAGTGTTGAAGCCACTGGGTGGGTTTCAGCCCTGACCAGAACCCCTCTCCCCCCTGCAAAACACCTGTGGGTCAGTTGCTCACTACCCGCGGAGGGAGGTTTGGTGTTGACTGTGAGCGCTTGCAGTTCATGGGGGTGCTCAGCAATTAGGCACCGGTCTGCTTGACGACAGGTCCTCAAATAAAAGTCTGAAGCGCTGTCATTAGGCTGGGAGGGCAGGCGGCTGTGCTCTGATCTGGATGTTTGGTTTCCTCTCTTCCCCCCTCCCCACCCCTTAAAAGGTGTTTTGTTTCCCCTTGCTTGATGGCGCTTACCCTGCTCCTTGGGAGCAGGCAAAACGAGCCGGCTTTTGTTCTCGCCGTACATCCTGCTCGCTCAGTGGGATGGCGGTGGACCCTTTCTAGTGGGGCGGTTCAGAGCGGCTCATGGTGAGCCAGCTCTGCTCTGAGAGGTGTGCCGGTGCTGGCGCAGCCCAGACCTTGCACTGCCGGTACGCTCCTGGCATCTCTGCCGGGACAGTGTGGAGAATCTTGTCTGCTCGTTCAGAGTAAAATCACAGTGAGGCCATTCTGTTCTGCCTGTTCTCCCATAGGTCGAGGCTCGGCTAAGTCCTTTTATCTTTCAGTTTGCTGTGTGCACAGAATCCAGGTAGTTTTTACTGAGCAATACTGAACAACTTCTCCCATATATTAATTAAAAATTGTGAGTCCTTTTGGATGAGCCTTTTTCCCTTTCTTTTTTTTTCTTTTTTTTTTTTTTTTTTTTTTTTTTTTTTTTTTTTTTTTGCGTGCTGCAGCAGCCAGAGGCTCTCCTGTGTCACTGTGCTGCCCTACTCAAGCATTACATCTTATTCGTGCCCCGAACAGGTTGGGCTTTGGTAGCGGCAAAGTCCATGCATGAAAACAAACCAAACCCTGAAGTCTTCTCAGAAAATAAGTAAGTTGGAAGTTTCTAAGAGTGACTCCTTTGGAGCAATTCCATAGCTGTCTTTTGAGTTCCCAAATTCGTAGAAAAGTTACAAGGAAAAGTTATAGTTTCTTTTCTCTTTTCTCTCTCTCTTTTCCTTTCTTTTTCTTTTTTTTTTTTGTGTGTGTGTGTGTGTGTCATTCCCCCCTTTCCTTCGCTTTTTAGAGATTGGTGATAAGGAATTCTAACTACTTAATGAGCTGGGAGAGGCCTCTCTCCATTGGAGTGGAGGACTCCAGGTGGCACTTTGACAGATTGGACAGGTAAAGCAGGAGAGCCCCACCTCCTCCTCCTTGCCTATAGTTAGGTATATAAGGGAAACTTCAATTATGCGGAGAGGCACACTCTGAGTCCTGTTATCTTCCAAGTAGCATCACATATTTTTAGGGTCTTCTAGGGGGTGGGAGGTGTTTGTCAAAATCCTGGAGCCAGAAGAAAGAACAGCAGCATTGATCAATTTGACTGCTAACATGTTGTACCTGGAAAACAATGCCCAGTCCCAGTATAGCGAGGTAAGGATTCTAGGATTGCATTCTATCTTCATTATATTTTTGTGTTTAGTGAATTCATGCGATTTCTTCACCCCCGTAGTCCTGACATTAGGTGCGGAATACACACTTGCTTTTCTGAAACTTTTGCACTTTACAGTGTGGAGTTTGCTGGGCTAGATACCTGTATGAGAGTGATCTTTGAGTCTTCACATCTGGGACAGTGAATTTGTTTTGGGAAGCTTGATGAGCCAAATAATTCTCTTCACTGGAGGAGCAAGACAAAGCAGTCACTTATGGGCAGAGCATACAGATAGTGTTCCCCTAGCAGTCGGAACAGTATCTGTGATGACAGCATAACCCATTTACTAGTCTTTAATTGCTAAAATTGCTGCTCATGGTTAAAAGTGGATGGTATATAAGAAATAACAAAAAAATCATTATAAATTCCTTCTTAGATTATCTTTTTAAGTAAATCAAGGTTCTCTGCTGCGAATGTTGCCGTAGCTTCCACACCAATAACTGTTTTACTCAGTGCTGTTAATACCTTGCCTCATGTCTAACAGCAGCAGTGAGATTTTATATAGGGTTTTGTCTAAACATATATTGTATGAGGATGGATGTGTGTACAATGGATGCATTTTGCTTTCCACTGCTCTTTGCACTGCATGGGCACCCGTGGAATGCAAACTACAGTTGCAGCTTTGATTTTGTTTCTTTGTGTGGGTTTTGTTTTTCTTGTTGTTGTTTAACTGTCTTTAACCTGCTGGGTTGATGTCTTGTAAGGTGACAGTGGAGAGAATTGCCACACACTGTGCAAATTTTTGAGGAAGTTACCTGGGGTTGAGAGAGATCTAACAACAATATTGGTTTACATTCCAGTGGAGACAGCAGCTGTGTTGACACTCATCAGAATGGCAATGCAGCAAAAGCTCCCCTATGTGAATGTGATTGTATGCTCGTGTGTGTACTCCTGGTCAGAATGCTTCAAGTGGGGGCACAGAGTGTGAGACCCAAAGCAGACAGAAGCCCAGCCACATGGAAAACAAAATAGGAATTGCAGGGCTGAAAGCCTGTCTAGGAGATATGGTAGCTGGTGAGGAAAAGCCTGTTAAAAGTACACTTGGGGCTTGCGTGCCTGGGATCACAGTTTTGCAATTCGGGGATAGCAAGGGGTAAACTGAAACCATCGTGCTTTCCCTGTCCCCTTCTGCAGAGAGTACAATCTCCCTGCTTATGCGTGGTCCCTTGCTGTTTCTGCTGTATGGAAGACCCAAATTGGCTGCTCCTTTTCTCTTTTTTTAACTCTTGGTTAATTATAAACTCTTAAATGTGGAGAGAGCACTTCTTGGAGTGTTTACTTGGCGATATTTGTCTGCTGCTATCTGATCAACTTTCACTGAATAGCAGCGGTGGGGCTGTGGAGTCCTTATGGTTGACTTGCTGGGCTCATCTGTCAGAAGCAATTCATTCAGGAGCGTTCTCGCTCCGCTTAGATGCCGCTCATCACTGTTGCTGTCAGAGGAGGGTTTTTAAAGGCTTTAACTCTGATTTTAACTCTCCCCAGCCCTCTTTTCACATCTTGGATTTGAACATGGTCCACCAACTTTGTTCACCCAGTGAAGTGTTTGTTGTATTCTGGGGAAGAAAAACTCAACATTGACTTGGCTTTATTTCTGAGGACGAGTAACCATTCTAATGACTTTTCTCAAAAGAGGGAGACTTGTTATTGCTCAATTAAAATATATTGGTGATGATGAACCTCACCCATTCTAAGTCTGAAAACAAGATGTAGGCTTTGGAATAGTTTCCTTAAAAAAGAAAACAAAAACAATAAAAATAAGTAAAAGCCTCTGTGTTGAAATAGAAGTAGCAATTTGTTGCATCTGGTGCTTGCTGGAATTTAGGTTTTTTGGAGCTGTTACTGGACTGGGCAGGTGGAACCCATAGCAAATCATTAAAAACTTGGTGTACACTGTAGTTTGGGTTTAAAACCAGACAAAATAACTTAAGTATTTTTTACGTTCCTGTAATCAAGTTTTAATATTGAAAGCAGGGAGTCCCTTCCTACCTGAAACCCATGTCTTGGGTGCTTTGCCCAATTGCCCCAGGATGCTCACCGCTGCTTGCAAATGCTGAGCTCTATCTACCCTTAGCACCCAGTGGTGGTACAGTGTGTTCCACCCTGCAGACTGGGAACCAGCTCTTGTGCAAGCCCCTGCATGGGCTGCAGCGTCAGGGTGGTGAGCTTGCACCATCACCTACGGTGCTCATGCCCGCAAGCACGGTGCCAGCTGCCACGGTGAGATGATGAGTTCTTCCCAAATGGGCAAAATCTGGTTGAGAAAAAACTGTGAAAGGGGAGAAGGGTGTTGAAGTGAATCACAGCCCTGAAAGGCTGGAGGTGGAACCTGCCCCAACCACTTTTCCAGATTAATCTAACCCTGCATTTGATCTAGGTTAACTGTAAGAACAACTAAGCTCTTTGTTGGCAGAGCACTGGACTTGATGACCCTGGAGATCCATTCCTGTGTGTTTATGAGTAGGAGATGTGAAAAGGAGAGAGGCGCTGAGGTGGTTATAATGTAGTGATGAGGTACTGATGAACAGAGCCCTTTGGATCTCATTGTGTCTTCCTCATATCCATACGTGGAATTTTAGGTGTTGTGCACAAATGATTGCGGGGGAGCATGCACAAAATTGGGTGTGAAGTGGGTATCAGCAAGTTTGTCCAGTGTTGTCCAAGTGTCCTGTGTGCTAGGAGGGGAGGATGTGAGTGATGGGTTCCATTTACAGACTTTGGATTCTGCACTTTGGCTGAGATGATGATGCAGAGTTTGGAGTGTTTGCTGAAATCAAATTAAAGCATTGCCAAAAGAATAAACACGTTTTGTTCAAACACTGATAAGAAATGTGTGCCGTGACTTTGATTATATCTTTCAACCTTCTTAAAGATCTTCCTGCTCTTTGTAGGAGAGAGAAAAATTAAGGAATCTCTTTCTGTTAAGGTGTTTATCACAATTTGGGAGGGGAGTGGGGGAAAACTACTTTTGGACTTAAGCTCTGTTTTATGGCTTTTTGGCAGCATTCCTTCACACTGGAAATTAAGAAAAACTGTGTAGAGACTGCTGAAAATATCTTTGAGGTTTAGGATAGCCTGTTTAGAAAGGTGCATTTTTGGTTATTTTTCTTTTCCCTCTTAGCTTTTACAATAATAATTCAAGTGTGTATTTGAGCTGTAGTGCCCTGGGTGCGAGTCCTTCCTCTTTGCAGGAGCAGACGTGTATGTCTCTGTTGGTGGCCTGGAAGGATGTCCTGAGGGAACATGACCTCCTCAGGAAGAGGAAAATTCCTTACACCTATCTTGAACATTGGCTCAGCAAACCTTAATTTAAGGTTGAGGAAACTGGGAATTGAGCTGTAGCTTTTTTTTTTAGCATCAACTTCATTAATATATAGTGCATGTGTGATGGGCTTATCATTGCTGTCAGCGTGGATTTGGCTGTGAGACACCAAAAAGGACAAAACCATGGCCATTCTGGTGCTGCTTTCCTTGGCTATTTTTGGCCCATGGCGTCAGTCACCCTAACTGCATTTGGCAAAGGCTCTTCTCCTCATGCCATCCTTTTTCTGTGGCCTTCAGCCAAACCTGGGGCAAAGGAAATGGTCTCTGAGGGATGCTGCCTGGTCACTGCCCAGGAAAGTAGCCCACTCTCTCCCATTCTCTAGTCTGGAGATACTAGGGAGAAAGGCGCATCTGTGCCATACCCTCTATAACCCACAGCTCATCCTATCCCAGGATGAAAGCACTTGGATAGATGCTATATGAAGCCTAGTGAGTTTCTCAAGGTAGGTTTTGGCTAAATCTGACCCTTTTCCCTGGTTCTTCTTCCTCTTATTTGTGACAAAGTCTCAGGATTCTGCTGGCTCCTAGTAGGCAAATAAGTCCTGATCCTCATGAGGAAAAGTCTCTGAGCTATACCAGGTTGAGATATGAGTGCTGTGCCTTTCAGTGGCCTCTGTTGATTGAAATGCTATCGACACCCTGCACATTTGGAAACAGTCTCTCATTAGGAGCAAGAAATAGGGAGATACATTCAGGGTTGTGCTCCTTGACAGTGTCCAGTTGCAATTCCAGATGTATTTATGTGTATCCATCCTGTGCTTTTGCTGTAATTGCACTCAAGGGGCTAAAGTTTTCGTCATGTGACATCTTCTGTGCAGGCTTGTGAGGCACACGTCTTACTCTTGGGCTGCAACAGTCTTCTGTAAGGACGTAGAGGCCCTACATGGCCAAGTACCTTTTTCTGTGATATGTTTTAAAACTGCAGTTCATTTGAGAAGGTTTAACCTGAGATAGAAGAGCCTGAGGTTAGATATGCCTGTATCTGTTGTTTGAAAAGACTCAGGGTGCTACTGCCCTTTTTGTATCTGCCAATGAAGAGGTTGAAGTAGTCTAGAGAGATAAGCAATGGGAAGCTAAGACCTGCCGCTTGCCGTGTGCTCCCGTTTCTCTCCCAACTTAAATAAGAGGGCCACTCTGGGGGAAAAACACAAGGAAGTGTAAGAGTTGAGTATGCTTCGGATGAGGGTCCAACCACTTACTGGAGTGAGTTTGTTACGCATGGATGGTCATCTGTTGTTTCATAATAGGTTAACGAAAAATTCTGGTGATGTCAGTATTGGCAGTAGCGGTAATCTGTCCCCCATGTTGAGCAGTGAATTGAGGATGTTACCTGGAGAAATCCTCCTCCTGCTTTAGATGGAGGAACTGGACCTTTGGCAGTCTAAGGCTGTGGGTGTAGCTCAGAAGTAGGTGATTGTAACCTGTGAGTGGAAAGAATGAATGTGTCTTTTACAAAAATGAAACCTGATGAGGTTCTGCCCTTCTGCATGGCATTAACTTCTCAGTGTGTGGTGTGAAACACTTCTGCAGAAATTAGGATAGTTTGGCCATGTGTAAAATGTCATAACTGCTCAGTAACATGTTTTGTAGTTTGCGCAGTAATGCAGTTACGCTAGACAACATTGGAAATTACATCTCCGTTTTACAATTTTCTGTACTTGGAATGAAGGTTAATAAGTAGTATGAAATTAGGGACAGGGGATCTTCTCAGTTGCTGGCAAATTGTTAGCTTGCCTCCTTTGGCAAGAAACTAATGCTAGATATTTTCTAGAATGAAAATGTTTTCACTGTGAAAGATGGAAAAGAGCTTCCATTGCAGCAGAGTGAGGATGTTTTACGTCTTGAACTGGTGGTTGTAACGGATCCATTTTTGTTCGCTGTAAAATGGTCTAGTTGACACAGGGTGAAATTATCCATACACTTTCTGTTCAGGATTATCCCTTGTGGAATACAGGAACTGCTGTTTTGTCTGGTTATTTTTATCAATCTAATGGCTTGATCTTCCACAGTGTCGCCAACACCTGAATTCTCCAGTTTCTTCTGACACAGGCCTGGTTATGTTACCATATAAATCCCTTGGGAGCTGTTATTCTTTCTTTTTACTTTGCTTTTTTTAAATAGCAAAGTAATTGTTTTAAATCAAGTGAAATTGCTTTTCTTTTCTTCCTGAGCATAGAGAAACAACAGAAAGAAAATTTCTTTGCCTTGTGTGTTTCAACCCATCTGACAGCAACCTTTTGGGCTGTGTCTGCCAAGCTATGCCTGGTGGAAGTGTTTATTTCCATCTGCAGCTCTGTTTTCTGTGAGACACAAACTTCACTAGCTCCATGAGGAAGACATGGCATCTGCAACAGGAAAGCTGTGGATATGGGATTTGAGAGGGTATAAATTGTGTGCTTTGCACTTTCTGTCCTCTGGAAGATGTTGGCTATAACTAGTGGAGAAACTACTTATTTCATTATCATGAAGGGCTGAATAAAAGCGGGTGTTGCCTGGCTCAAGGCAAATTTTAAATTCTATTTACAAAATGTTCCCACTAAAAAAAAAAAAATCTGGAAACGCTTCAGAAAGGAGCTCTTGCACCGATGGATTTGCGCTAGACACTGTTAAGCCCTGTTATTTTTCTGGCACTGCCTCCAACGCCTCTTGAGAATGTGCAGAGTAGGCAATAAAATGAATGCAACTCTTTTAAAGCAAGGTTGCATAAATCATCAGAAACTAGAGGAGCTTCTCATATACCATCATCAACACTCCATCTATCCTCTCCAGTGGAGAAGTGAGCTCAAGCTCTTTGTTTGTGCCCCTTGGCCTGGATTAGTGTCAAGTCACTTTTGGTATCAAGTGGAATTAAGAGGAAAATTATTTCTCTCTAAGGGTGTTTAACCTCAAACTTGTTTTATTGTTTGGTTGGTTTTTTACTTGCACGTGTTTTCTAGGCTCTCTGCTGTGTTAGTGCCGTGATCACCTTGGATGGAGTCCCTTGATAACTAACCAAAAACATGATCTTTAGAGTAGTATGTGAGCTTAGCCATGGTTATGCATGTGGGTGAGTCTCTCCAAGTGAATAAACTTGCTGTTCTTCAAAAATTCCCTGTGTGGTTTTTTTGTTTCTGGTTTGTTTTTTTTTTTCAGTTATAGTTTTAAATGCTTTATGTGAAATATTCCAGTTTTTAGTCTCCCAAATGGAGCTTCCCATCCAAGTTTTGCTGTAGTGTGAGAAGATGCTGTAACTGCTGGAGGGATTTAAGAGCTGCTTTCCACTGGAGGCAAGCCATGGGATAAATTAAAGCCTTAGAAGAGCAGCCCAGGCCAAACAATAGTTTGCAGGTTGTGATTTGGCTGTGAGCTACTAAGAAGGAAGTGCTGTGAAACATAGGGTGAACCTATCAGAAACAAACTGGCTCCCAGGCAAGCGTCCCAACTCTTTTCTAAGGAAGAAACTATAAGAAGCTTTCAAGATTTAGCATAGCTGCTTGCAGTCATCTTGAGCAAGGAGCAAATAGAGCAGGATGAAATTTAAGATAATTGGGGTTTAAATCTGTGAGGTTTTTAACACAATGAGCAAAATCAGTAACAAATGACTGTTCAGGAAGTCTTGGAAAAGGCACATGAAAGCTTTAGTTTATTGGCTTTGGTGAAGTAAATTTGAATCCTTTTTGGGAATTTGAATCTAAACTTGGTGATTTTGTTTGAAATTACTGACCACTGTTATGAGCTCTGTCCACAAGCAAACAATAAAAACATGAGATATGTGGGTTTTGGTGGCTTGATGTTGGGTTGGGTTTTTTTCTGTTTTTTTTTTTTGTTTGTTTTTTTTTGTGTGGTTGTGGGGTTGTTTTTATTTTTATTTTATTTGTACTATCTTTGAGTCGTTTGGGAATTGATCCAAGAACAGTCAATGATATCTTGTATTTTTTTGCAAATCCCATGATGCTGCTGTTTAACCTGAAATCTTCATGGTACAACTAAACGAGCAATGTTTTAACCAGCATGTGTGTGTTGGTATCTAGAATAGATAGCTCAAGGTGTGATGTATTTCTGTGCTTGTGCTCAGTTGTCCTCTCTGTTTGGAAGTGGACCCAAGTGGCAAGGCTGGGCATGCCTGAAAATTAATGCATTGATGGAAGCCCAGCAGCCTCTTGGAATTGATTCCAGAGTTTGGATCCGGATTAAAATTCCCCTTAAGGACTTTGGGAAGTGGTATACAAGGAGACCTGGTGAAACTTGAGATGAGTCCAACTTCCTCAAGATGGCAAGAAGATGAATGTTTTTACCAAGGGCAAGAGAGTGGGAGGAAACGCCCAGTTTAGGGAGGGAAGGGGAAATATTTTATGGTGGGGTAGTGTCTGGGAATGAAAGGGATGAATTGTGTCTCGGCAGATGTGAATCTTTCTGTTTTAATCCACATCTAGGAAGTAAATACAAAGAATCTTGCCGAATCTTCTGGGAAGGGGGAGAGGGGAGGAGGTGCAGCACTGAGCTTTTTGACTGTCCTGCTGAGGAAGAAATCCTTGTGCTGCAGTCCAGCTACGTAAAGGACCTGATGCACGGGGCTGGTACATGGTGCCTCAGGAGAGGAGATGAACAGAACAATAGGAATAGGTGGATGTGCTCTCTCAGCCTGTAACTTTATAGGACTTAAGCATGCTGCCAGCAAAATTGTCAAGTCAGCAAGTAGTCTCTACTGCATGGGAAACGACTTAAAGTATTTAGTAATTTCACTTGGTTTTGGGCACGGGGCTTGTTTTTTGGGTAATGTCACAACATTTTTGTTCATTACAAATACTTCTTGGGGGTGTGATTGCTGAAAGAAAAGAATAAAATTCTGACTGACTTCTCTGTAAAATTTGGATCCTGCAGATTTAAGTTGAATCCGTGAGATCCTCAATAGCCTCTGCAAGCTTTTCCTGTTATTTCTTACTGCTGCAGTTTTACTCTGCATTTTATCCATAGCATAAGACTTGACACTCTCAGGAGCACTGGTGGTGACTGACTAGAACTAAAGAGATGAGTGGATTTCCCTACACCCTCTTTCAGCAGCAGATAAGTGTGCAAGAAGTACGTAAAAATGAAACTAGAACATGCACTGGCTGGGTGTGAGCTAATATTTTTGCAACAGGAAACTACTACTTGAATATTAAGGTGGGAAAGCAGTCGAGATGAGTGTTTGACAGTCCAGCTGAGTACATCAAATGTAGATCTCCAAAGCTGTGCTCTATGTAGGTGACTGTGGTACCATGTGTGTTAATGTTTGTTGAAGTCAGCAGTATTAGATGGGGAGGTAGTGAAAAGTGGATTTGGTCATGCTGTTAGACACCAGAGGGCCCATACCAGAGAACCCTGTGGAAATCCTGGGTGTGGTAATGTGATATAAATGGTTGGAGAAAATATTCTTGATGGTTGTAAGTCTGGTGGAGTGAAGTCACTGTGGAATAACTACTGTTTTTACGTGCACATTGTGTCTAACACATACCCTCCCCCTCTAAATATCAGCTTTTGGATCTGGTGTGTGCACAGCTTGGTGTCTTTGGAAAACGCACATAACTCCTGCTCATGTCTTAGAAGTAGGTTGCAGCAGTGACGTGAAGCTGTGCTTCTGACATGCATCACAGAGGAAGGGTAGTTAGGATGGTCTCTCCATTTCATGCATCCTTATGTACTGAACCCCAGCAGATCCTTGGGTGCAGGCAACACCAGCTTAATGCAGGTCAGGAGCTGTTTTAATACAAAAGAGAGTGTTGGAAGGCAAAGCCCTGTCTCCTTTTATTCTCTACAGTTGGGGCATAATCAGTTTGGCAGCCAGCCCTCTTGACTCCCCACTCAATCTTGAAAGATCCTCAGTCTGCTGTTTGGTGTCTCAGGCTTTTGTGAGCATCATCCTGAAGTTTTCTCACCTGGTTTGGAGAGATGGAATGGCCAAATAGAATAGAAAATGCAGTAGATCTTCCTTTTAATCTGTGGGGACTCTCATGCTGCAGTGTAACCCTTTTCCTTTACTTGCTCTAACTTGTTTTAATTTGCCCTTTGCCCTCCTATAATTCTTCTTATGAATTCTTATATTCCACAGTTGCACCATGCTTCAAAGGGTGGGTGTGGGGGGTTTATGTGTGTGGCTTTTTTTCTTTTTTCCTTTTTGTATGTGCTTAACTGCTTGGCTTATTTAATTTGCAGATGATCTGAATTCTGAATTTCTTGTTCTGACTAACATGCTACCTAACTGGAGTATTTTACCTTGGTAAAACTAACTATTTAGCTAACTTCAACTCCTGGTGCTATTCTGACCCTGATTATTTATTGTCCTTGTGCCCTATGGCCATACTTTGGTGGTTATAGTGTCTGCAGCCTTTCATTGTGCATGACACACAGATATCCTGTCCAGCCTAATGCTGCCTTCTCAACGCAATAAAATGCTGCATGTCTGAAATGACTGATAACCATCGATAGTTAGTGTCCAGTAAAGAGGTCAAGAAACAAGGCAGCTTTAATCAACTACTGTAGTTTTTCTCTGCAGTCCCTGTTTCTCCATCCCACCTTCCCATTTGTATTTTAATTGATTCTTCTTATATTTAAAGATTTTTTTTTTCTCTTCAACTTTTCAGCATTTCTGTACAAACTCAGCACATAGGAGGATTTCTGTGAACCTGGACAAGCTATGATCCCACAGTTCTCAGACACGGAAATCAGGCAAAAAAAAAAAAAAAGGCATCTTGCTGAAATCTTGCAGTCTGTCTCTAGTTTTCCTGATGTAGGTCTTCGTCTTCCATTAAGTTTACATCTCTTGGGAGCATGAGGGGGTGCCTTTCCATATCGTCTGTACTTATAGCTCTTCAGATCTTTGTTGACACTGTGTTGTCCAGCTGGTAACAGGAGAATATAGGAAACTCCCAGTCTCTATTTTAGTTTTAGGAAGCTGAGTGTTTGGGTTATTTAATTAATTTGCTCTAAGATCATGAAGTTCTGATGTCTCATGATTTCTTGCATTTCATTGAGATGATATTGTATGATTTTTCTTTTTTTCCTCCTCTTTTTGTTTGTATGTTTTCCAGTTACACGTCAAATAAGTTGCTGTGCAGAGGTCTGGATCTTGGACTTTTCCTGTTTAAAATTGTCTGAATTTTCAAAATAATTAAGCATAGCCTAGATACTGAAATGAAAGGTCTGGCTTTCAGAAATTAAATTGTTTCCTACAGAAGGAGATCTTTTCTTTCAAGAGCCCAATTCAGGTTTTTTAGGAGGTTATTTTTTTGTGTGTGTGGGTTTCTTTTTTTGTTTCTTTTTTATTTATTTATTTATTTTTTAAAAAAAGCCTAAGCTGCTCTAGGTAAGTCAGTGATACTGGTTTTATATTAATTGGAAAATATGTAGAAATATTTACACAATGCAGGATGTCCAGATTTGATATTTGTGTGAAGTGGAAAGCCCTGTCATTCTGACAATCCTCGAATTAGACAAGCTTTTTTACATGAACCTGTGGCAGGTGGTAGAAGTCAGGAATTACAGGCATTCCTGCTTTGGGCTGTGCTTGTTTTAAAAGGAACCCTGCTTCTGGCTGAAAAACACTTCTTGCTGAGTTAAATGAATTAACCAAGGGGCAAAACTCAAAGCTTTAGCTGAAAAGGGAAAAAAATTACAGCTGGGGGAAAACAAGGCAACTCCAATGCTTACAGACCTTATGGGTGGACAGAAACTTGTCTTCATATTGCTTTCCATTAATTTTTCATCTTCTCCAAACCTAAAAATAGCTGCATATGTGGACTTTATCTTGAGCAGGAAGTTCTGCTGAGTCCAACGGAACAGTGTCTCAATGGAAACAAATGGATTGCAGCCTTACTGGCCATGGCTCTTAAAATTGTTCTGATTTTGTAAATATAAGAGTGTGGATGAGGTATGGCGTGCAGACTGGAATAGCTAATCCCAGTAAAAATTGCCCAGACTTTCTTCCCTCACCCCAATATACAAAGCACAGCATTTCTCAGGTGTGATGAGGTGTGTTCACAAATTACTGATGTGCACTGCTTTCTCCTGTTTAGCTTATGTAGTGTGTTGTCTACCAAGCTGGCCGTGGCCAAAAGGCTGATTGGCAACTGCTGGAAGGGAAGGGATGCTCTGTAAAGTAAGCAGATCAGGCAATCTTTTTTTAAACTTGCATGTTTGAACTTCAAACCTGAAAACCATGCCATGATTTCTGTTGGTCACTTACTGTTGGCTGCGGGGGGGGGGGGGGAGGAAAGATTTTGTTTTGTCTGTCTCTAATTTTTTTTTTATTGTTTTTCCCCTTCTCCCCAGCTGGGTAAAATGAAGGACTCTGTTTTCTTTAGTTTGTGCTTTATGTGTTTAGGTGGTGTTCAAAGTTGTCCAGGCAACCTGCTGGGGTTATCCAACTACTTAACACGAAAAACGCATGCAGGACAGTTGTGGAAAGAGAGAGATATGCACACTCAGTTCATTTTTTTTCTTCCCTTTATTTTTTTCTTTTTCCTTTCTTTTTTTTTTCCCTAGGAGACTTGCCACCTTTGGAAGAAGATTATTTCTTTCTTTATTCTTGAATTTAGTGTCTTAAAATTATTGTGGTTGTGCTTATTGAACAGCTTTGTAGACCTCAAATAGATCTCCTCCTAAATAATACAGGAGACAGTACACAGATATATTTGTGCTCCCAGGTGGAATAAAGCTGATACATTAAATGTTTGGTTGTGCTGCAGCAGGTCTAATAGCTAGGACAAGAGTTATTGACTCCAAGACCTTTTCTAGTACAATGTCCTCCACCATGATGGAAACCTGTAATGCTACTGGGATGTGAAATAGTCTCATCTTTTCCTGGAAAAATCCATGACACAACAGTGAGATTAGTCAAATCAGACTCATCTGTTACAGTGTTAAAAGTCATGAGCCATAGTAATTAAAGCTTAGGAGCTATAGTGCCTGTGGGCCTATCTTGGTAATTGTTGATAACTTTGGTTCAACCAAAGTTATTTGCTCCCTCTCTCTTCACATTGAGTACATGGTGCACACTGTCATTTTATCTATGGGCTTCCAAATGTTTGATGTGTTTAGCTGTACAGTACCTCTGGGGAAAAACCTCTTCAAAACAGATCTACAGGATTTATTTCCATTTTAGAAATGGAGCTATAGAGAGTGCAGAGGCCAGGTGACCTGCTGTTGGCTCTCTCTGGGGATCTGGGCTTGAGCTGATGTAGAAATACCTGTGCATGCCTTCCTCTCATGGCTTGGACAAATGTCCAAACTAAGCTTATTCCTCCTGAAAAGAGTGCAGTCCAGATGTATGCGAGCTGAGTGGAAAGTCTGATGCATAAAGTTTTTCAGTCTTGCTTTTTTCATGAGAAAAGTGGCTAGAGATGCAAACCAAATCACACCTTTCATTGCGATGAGTGAATTAGATATCTCCTTGGACTTCAGCCCTGATCTTAGCTGAGGGGCATGGGTGGGGCCTTCATTTCTTGGCACTTTGTAATGGCACAAGCAGTGCGCCTACATCGGGTATTGTATCAGCTGCCTTCTGAGCAACTGGCAAAGATGCGTGATCTTGCAGTCAGCAATATCTTGATTAATAATTATGATAGAAGCACTTCTGTTGAGCTGAAGTGCTATATTTCCACCCACTAAAATCCTTTGCAAGAAGGTCTGAAAAAACAGGTTGATTTAAATTTTTCTTGATGTATTTGTGGCATCTGTCTTCTGATTTTGATAGGCATTGAGCACTCTGGAAAACATTCATCCTGCTGCTCTTGAGAGCTGCTCCCCAACAGGAATCTGGGTCTCTACCTGGTCCAGCACTGAAATAATGCTGTAAATTGCTCTTACTGGTGCACCAGGCCTACAGTCCTGCAGCTGTTAGCCCTGGTGCATCAGCTGTGGTACAGTTAAGGACAAATCCCAGAATTAGCAAACTGCCTTGCAAAATCTTCTTGCTTGTAACAACCTTGGTAGTTTATTAGTTTCATCTCCTCCTATCTTCAGAGAATAAGCACCAGCGGTGAGGTTTTGCAAGGCTTTTTCAGTAGCTGGACAATGCTTTTAGCCACATAGATCTGGCAGTGAAAAGTAAGAGTTTGTTTGTTTGGCTGCACAACTTGGATGTGCATTCTTTTGTTGATACGGAGAAGGGTTTTGGTAGGTGTGGAAGCATCTAAGTGTTCTACACCTGAAGATGGTAACTTTCCCTTTATTTTCTCAAGTGGAAAAACTCTCACAACTGTCTTTGAAATGTTGATAACTGGGTGGTTAAAAGCGGGAGCTGTGTATTTTAGGGGATTTTTAGCATGGAAGTCCCCTTGAGAATTTTTCTTCACTTGTGTTACCTCTCTTGTGCTTTCATACTGGGGCATGCGTGTCTCTTTGCAGATCTCTTATTGATTAATACAATGGCTTTAAAAGCGGGTTGTGACCAAAGAACTGGGGTGAGCTTTTGCTAAGGGGCAGGAAAAGAAGGGCTCCAACTTGAGTGGGTTGGGGAGTCTTCCCTGGCACATCAGAACCTACACGCATGGTGGAGCATTTGCATTGCCCTCTTGTGGCAAGTGACCCAGTGCTGCTGGGGTCAGAAGGATTTCTTCTCCACCACATTAGTTACGGAGATCTGTCTTCCCAACACCAGAACCAAGATTAAACAATTTTGCAGTTTTCAGTCTGGGTTTTAATTCAGCAGACTCTCCAGCAAAACCATGACTTTCCCAATCTAGAAGTGTGAATTAGCATGAAAACCTGAAAGTGAAGCTGGTGGGATGTAGGAAGAGAAACTGAAAGCTCAAGATGGTATTTTGGAACATTGTTTCAAAAAATTTTAGTCTTCGATCTAATTGTAGCTCTCTAATAATTCGCAGTTAAGCTTGCCTGAAGGTTTCTGTAATGCCTCAATGATATTAACAGTTTCATAAACTTGATGGTGAGAACAAAGGCACTGAAAATTAGATAGTCTGTTCTCTCAGCTTTGCATGCATTTCTCATTTCTCTTCACCAAATTACATTTTCCTTCTGCCAGAAATCGGTGGTGGGACTACATCCTGCAGTTGTTTAAACAACACCACAGCAAAACATGAGCATGTGCTAAATTTTGGGCTTCCATTCTGTTGAGAATTGACTTCTGAATGAAATGCTGTTGTGTTTCTGTAAATGGTGAAAGGAGGCTGTGTGTGTGCACACACCCTGCAGACCCCTCTTGGAGAGCAACGCCTTGCAGACGTGCCCGCAGCTTCTTGTTCTCTTTGTTCTCGCCATCCACAGTGTGGCTGGGGCTAAGGGGTTTTATTGCAGCCGGCGAATTCCTGCGCACGCCTTTGCCGGGCCTGTTGCCCCTCTAATTGTTGTGTTGTCAGAAGGCGTGTGCCTCCAAAAGCCTTATCTGATTCCTCCAAAAGCCTTGCAAGCAATTCAGATGTTGACCCCTTGAGCGCAAACAACTCTCCGCCTGCCTTGGCGCATAGCTTCGAGACGAGGGTTAGTGCTCGTGTGTGTGCAAACCCGGCGGCTGGCTTTGTCACTGGGACAGAGCACCTGCCTGGGGAGGGGAGCAAGGGGCCAGGCTGGTGGGACTTAGAGGGGGAGAAGGGGAGTCCAACAGCTGCTTATGTCAGAGTGAGGATAAGTGCAAGGAGATTAATAGTTATTTAAAGAGTAAATGGGGACATGGCATTCGGCTGTGGCATGTGAGTGTATTAAATGCAGTGGAATGGCTGCTCCACTGGTAACATTTAGACAGATGGTCCCTGGACTGAAAGGAATGAAAAGGATCTTTGATTCTTTTAGGGATAACTTAAATTTTAATGTGGTGCTTTTTTAATTATTATTTATTTGTTTAATTATTTGTTTTCACTTCCAGGCAGCACCTTCAGCATTTCCAGGCTGTTCAGTCCTGTTAACACCAGCTGCTCATTTGACGATCTTTCTCCATCATCTTTAGTAGCCTGGGCTTAGAAGAAATAGTTTTTAAGTGAAAGCTGAAACACTATTGTTTTATTGTCTGTCTGAGCTGTTTTAGGAGGCTGTTTTCATCACAGCTGCCTTTTCATTATTTGCTGGTTAGGGAGTGTGTCTGATAGCAATCTCCATGAGGAATGAAACAACTGAGTGATACTTTTACATTTTTGAGAAGTCTTCAGGTCTTTTTAGAGTATTCTAGGGGCAGGAGGGCAGGGAGATTTGGTTTTTTATTAAATACAAAATTATTGAGCTGGAAAAAGACTGTTCCTCATGCAGCACACTAGCATTCTGTCTCCTTCCATACAGAATTAGCTTCAAGGAAAGACACATACCAGAAGTCTGTTAAATAGGTCTTGGCTGGCTGAATAGCCCGCAGGAGGTGAGACATAGCTGTCATCTGCATTGCCAAATCTGCAGTCTTCTTTTGGAGAACCACCAGTCTGGATTGTTTTCTCCTGTGTCAACCATTTACCGTACTTTGAGTCCAATTGCAGATACTTGCTTGCCCATCAAACAAGGATGCTGAGCATCTGTGACATCCCCGCTGCTATAGATGGGGAAACTGAGGCAGGGAGGACAAATGACTAACCTGAGGCAACACGCAGAGTCACTGGTTCACCCAGGATTAGGACTCAATATGTAATTGCTTTTATTACTCTGCTGCCTAAAGGCCTCAGACAAAACAGAGGCCCATTAAGCAGGGCACTTTTTACATAGTAAGGTGCAATCCTTGCCCTGCAGACTTTGCTCCCTGAAGTAGGTTGAGGGTGGAGAGGGAGGTGAGGTGGCTTGCCCAAGGACACAGCCCGTTGCTGACAGATCAAGGGAGGGAACCAGCTCTTGCTTCTCACTGCAGACCATCCCAGGTTCCAAAATGAAGTCCCCTGTGCTGTTCTCCAGCAGACCTCCTCCTTTCCAGCACAGCTTATAGGAGCAAGCTGATCCATCTCTGGAAGGTCCTGTGTGCTTCACTGAAGACCACAGAGCCTCAGCCTCACCTTGAGGTTTCAAATAAAACTCCATAAAATATCAGCCTCTACCAATGAAACAGACAGTAACCTAAGGAAGAGCTCTAGTTGGGAGTTTAAATTTCTCTACTTCCTCCTTTTGTGGAAGGACAGCTGAGATCACAGTATCTGAGCATAGGGAGGGCACTTCATCCTTGCACAGGGATCAGCGTGTTTCCTACATGGCTGAAATGATTGGCAATGCTGGGTGTTGAATGGCTTGTCCTAAGTCCCTGGGGAGCTCAGATGATAGCTTCTGCCATTTCTTTTCAGGGCCATCAAAGAGTGATGGTGTGTTTCTCAAAGCTTCCACAGGGCTGGTGGGATTCTCAGTATTGGGAAAGCTTTTTGTTACAAGTCTTGCAGTTGGTGCTCTGACTCAAGGAACCTTTGCTGCTTGGCTGATAATATCAAGTTGTCTCTGGAAATGAAGCAACTGTTGGAAAGAAGAGGGAAGTCAGGAGAAACTGGCTGAAATACTAAGATACATGTGAGCTCTGGGTGGGATTGAAGCGGTAGGATGTGGAGGGAAATGAGGTACATAGACAAAGGGAAGAACCAGAGTCCCTTCTGCCATGTCAGATGCCAACAACAGAACCAAGTGTGTTTTACTGCTATGTGTTCCCGGTTGATCCCAGAGCTGTTGGGGATGGGTACCACAAACTTGTGGATGCTGTTCTCCCTGAGCTGTGCACAAGCTACACCTTCTGGGCACACACAAGAATGAGACTAGTGTACCTGGCTGAACTCCATGTGTACTGCTCTGTTGCTGCCCTGTCATAGTGGCTACTGCCGGGTACTTAGGAGGTCTAAAAGCAGGGTAGTTGTGTAACTTTCTTTCCCCAGAGAACTTTTCCAGCTTCCAACTGTTTGTGGTTCAGAATTTTAAAATCAGATATTCTTGTCTTGATATATTTTTTTCTAGCAAAACTTGTCCGATGCCTTTTTGAATGTATGTAGACTTAATATCTGCAGCATTTTGTGGCAGAAAATTCATGTTTATTTGTGGGCTTTGTGAAGAACAACTCTGTGTTTTAACCAAAATCCTGCTCAGGATGTCTCCATGTTCTCTAACTCCTCTATTAAGAGATCATGAAAATTAATTCCCTATTTGCCTTTTCCCATATAATTTATAAGTTTATTCACTTCTGTCATGTAAAGTTCCACCTCTCATTTTGTTGTCTTTTCCAGGCTGAAAAGTCATAATCTACTGCTGTATTACAGGAAGGAATTGAAAGGGTTTGCTGATTCTTGCCACCTTTTCCTGAACTTTGTTCCCTTCTCATCTCTTTGAGGTGGAGGACCAGGGCTATGTATAGAACTGAGGGCATTAGGCATGTTGTTTTTCTGCTAACCTCTCCTTAATCTATCCTTCACTTTTCTGTGCTTTATTCCCTAGCCTTTGTTTTTGATGTCTTCAGTTGTTTCATATGTTCTTTGTACCCAGAGGCTACTTTTGGGGCACAACCATGTCTACTCATTTAAGTGTTACACACAGTGGAACTGCTACTTCTGAAGTATGTGGGGAAGGCTTCCATGCTACTTGATGAGACCTTTAATTCCTCTCTACTGCTGTCTGTGACCAGTCACTGGGAATGGAGTGCATAGTGCCATCTGGTTAAGTGCTATGAACCTTTTCTCCAGTGAGCATTCAGTGCAGTTACTACCTGAGTCAGAGGTCCTAAATGTCTATGTGCATAGCAGGATCAGATCCGCAAAGAAGAGGAGAGCAGCCTGTGAAGAACTCAAGACCATCAGATGTAGCCTTGTACAAGTTAGAGGCAGTTGCACTGTAATGAACCCAGTAATTTTTATCAGGTCCCTCCAAAAAGGTCTCAGTCTGGGTGTTTCCAGACAAAGGGACTCTATCTCCTTGAGATGACTTGCTGCCCTGCGAATCACATCCTTGTTACGTGCAAGCTCTTTTCCCGATTTGGCTGTTGATCCATTGTGTGACTGTGAGACGCTGTACTTTTTATGTTTCAGTCACCAATGTAAAAATGGGTATAGCCTTTGCAAATCTCCTTTCTGCTAGTGTGACACATATACGGTGGTGCTGAGATTATGCTGTGTATCCTCCATTGTGAAGGCCATGCTGTAGCTTGCCAGCCTGTGCTAATGTTTCTTCTGTAACATTCTCATGTATTTCTTTACTTCTAGCCGCAGTACACGAACCTGGGGCTCCTGAACAGCATGGACCAGCAGATCCAGAACGGCTCTTCCTCCACCAGCCCCTACAACACTGAGCATGCACAGAACAGTGTCACGGCTCCTTCGCCTTATGCCCAGCCCAGCTCGACTTTTGATGCCCTTTCACCTTCCCCAGCCATCCCTTCCAACACAGACTACCCAGGACCTCACAGCTTTGATGTATCATTTCAACAGTCTAGCACAGCAAAATCAGCAACATGGACGGTAAGGTCATAGCATCACTTTGCTCCTTATCTGGCTTCAGTTCTGATGCCAGTGGTGACATTATTCATATGATACATAGCCAGGCTTGTGCAAGAACAGAGTGACCCATGTCCTCTTCAGTGCATGACATGTCACATACAAGAGAGGTTTATCTTGGCTGCTCTGGGAGGGTGTGGTGGGAATTTAACCCTCAATAATAACACTAAATCCCAGGTGAATAAAATGCCTTGCAAAATGACAGTCACATAAAGTCCATGTGTGATGAAACAGTGGCTCTCCTTTTGAGTCTAGGATGTATGCCTGAGTAAAACATGAGGCAGGCATAAGCATGGCTTCAGCACTTGCCTTGGATTTCTTTAGCATCCATCGGTTTGCATGAGGTCAGGCATGTGGGCTGTGACACAAGGACGGAGGTGATGCTCCTTCCTCTGACCCATGGAGTGCAGGGCTTTTTCTCCACATCCTTCACTCTTGCAGCTGGTGCAGGAACCCCTGTGAGTTTTGCTGAACTTTGCTCAGCCTTGTGGTATTTAGGTTATTTGCATGTATGTTTATTACTTTCTTAATGCTGTGCTCTTGCTGTCAGAATAGTACCTTTCTTACGTAAAAAAGAAAAAGTAGGGAGCTTGAAATGTGAAGCCTAGCTCTTGATTTTTGGTGGAGCCAGTTTGGTTGTTCCAGATCTAGAAACTTCACAGCCCAGGACATAGTGTGTCTGGAGCCAAATATTCTCTTGCAGTTCATGGCTCTAGACTAGAGATGCTTGCAGTGGAGAATATTGCTGTCTTAAAAATGTTTAATATTTGCCTTCCTCTTCTTCAGGTGTTTGGAGTATGTGCTGTGAATGTCTTACCCTTTGCTACCTAAATAAAAGCAGGGACTCAGAGACTTTATTAAGTAGAAAAGATGCACTTTCTACCAAAAGCTAAGACCATTATTTTTTTCTATTTCTTTTTTAAACTGAGGAACTACTTTCGGTTCACATTTAAAGATACGCTAGCTGGTATTGCAACTAGCAAATAAGCTAGCCCACGTGCTCCAATCTGCCACATAATAATAAATCACCAAGTTATGCATATTTTAAAAGCTTTTTCTGATAAAATTTATCTAAAATTGGTAACAATAACTTTGTTCAGAAAATTGTGTTAAATGGGCTTAAAATTTGATAGGTCTGCTCAAGACCTATTTTTTCATTTGTTTACATGTCACATGGTGAAGCATTTTTAAGCAAGATTGAAATTATATGTTTTTGTGACAGTGATACCCCACTATAGTTCACACTTCTTTTCATGTCCAGGTTTTCATGTCCCTTGCGCTGTATGCTGTGTTTTCGCTTACCTTTAGGTAAGGAAAATGTCAGTCAGCTCTACTTGCTCTTTCTCAGAGCAAGAAAATGCTGCCCTGGGATTTTTGCAGGCTGTTCTGAAGGTCCTTTGAAGGAAGTGTGAAAAGTTGTTCTCTTTTGATACATATGGTATAAAGAATTGTCTAACGCACCTGCAGGGAACCAGAGCTTTTGATGCTGTCCTTTCAACTACTAAAAGCGGTCTTTTGAAATGAGGTTTGAATGTACGTAGTAGGCTGTTCCAGCGAAGCTGAAGACAAGTGAACTACTTGCAGGCTTAAAGTTAAGCAAGCACTTCAGATGTTTCACTGCAGTGATAATGGCTTTCTGGGATAGAGGTAGTAGTCAAAGATCAGATTACCTGCTGTCTTTGAAAAATAAATAAAATTACTCCTTGGTGACTACAGTCACCAAACATGTGCAGCCTGGGGGAAAACACATTTTGCTTCCCCTCCTTTTCTGATGTGGAGCATGCTACCAGCAGATAGTGTGCTCCCTGTGCCTGTTGCAGTCTGTCTAGGTTTAAACTTGTGTATTTTACTAAAGGTATGGGCTCCCAAACAGATCTCTGATTAGGAATGAGTGAGTGTGGTCCAGGTGTCCCTGCACTGAGCTAAGTGACCTAGATTTATCTGCTCATGCAGGAGCTGGTAGTGTGCTCTATGTTGGCAGTGGATGATGACAGTCTTGTGGTGGTGGCTGGGGACCTTCAATCAATACGCCTTTCACAGTAGAGCATCTTTCTATCTTCAGAGCTCTGCCCTTCTGCTAATTAATCCACCAACTCATTTCACATGGGCTCTTGAGCGGTTGGTAATATGCGTTCGACAGCGTTATCAGTGGGGTGGGTGGGGAAGGACGTGAAGGCTCTCTTTCCCGCTGCCATCCTGAGAAATGTGGAAACATGCATGAAATGTTGATGAAAGGAGTGATTTCCCCATCCTCTCAGCAACAGCAAGTTCTCAGAATTGCTCATCCCCCCATGTGACTTCATATGCTTTGATTAATGCCTGTCGTCTTTTTTTAATGATGGATTAGGAACTTACTCAACTGGAAGAGTTTCTTCCATTGCAGTGACCTATTAAAGGTTTAATTACTTGATGGCCCCACCCTTATTAAGAGTCCAAAACTTGAAAGCCTTGTTTCTTGACTCCTTTTTTTTTTTATCCCTCTTGCCATTCCCCAGGGTAACAGTATTAAGTAAAGGAATCCATTGTATTGTATTTTCCCCTTTTTGGGAGAGGATGAGCCAGGCTGACCGACTTTGCCATGCTGGGAAGGTTTGGTGGTAACTGGCAGGGGATCTACTGCCCTGGCTCATAGTATGCTTCACTATAGTTCATCTGAGCTTCTGGGCTGAGTCATGTCAGATTAGGTCATGGGAGTGAAGGTTGTGGGCTTGGTAAAAGGGCTGGTTTATTTCTCTAAAAAGCAAGAGCTGCTTTCATGGGAAGATTAGAGACCTGTGAAGATGCTTCAAATTTCTCAGCTGTGCATTTAGCTATTTAACTCCCAATCTCTGTGCTTTGGAGGTGGTAATCCGAAATCATGTGTAGATCCCAAGGTTGCCTCTTTTGGAGGTGGGGGAAAACAGACAGGATACTCACTGAGTACATGCTATGTCTCCAAAAACTGCCCTGAAATATTTGTTTCCCCTAATTCCCCTCCAAGTTCTGCAGACTCTTTCTATGGGGCAGTTTTATTGTCCCAGGACAGCAGGCACCCTTTGCCAAGTCAGCAGTATTTGTATAGGATAGGCTGAGAGGGAGATGAGTGTAACATCAGGATTCTTTCCTTGCTCAAGTTTGTGATGGGCTCCTAACTAGGGATTAGTGTGGAGGAAATGGCTGAAAACCGTGCTTTTACACTAGCTACAGTTAGGTGAGAGGATGATTCCATATGTATGAGCAGCTCGCTTTGATAATATTATAAATTTTCTCTCTGAAGTCTTTCATGACCTTAAGTAGGAATTCCAGTAAAACATGCTGTCTAATCAGGTTAGGTCTTCATTTGTATGCAATGTTGAACTAATTAATGATGACAAATTGAGATTGGATTGCAGAGGACTTTATAAGCATCCTTGATTATTTTTTTTTTAATTGATGACCTGGGAACACAAGTATATAAGCAGGTTAATCAGTCTTTTCAGAAGGAAAATCTTTAACAATTAAAACTTTACTGAAGTGTTTAAAAACAAAAACCTTAACAGGCTAAATTGAACAAAGTTTCTCACAAGTTTCTTTCATAGTACAATAAAACCTTATTGTAAATCATGCTGTGAAGGAAAGAGCCATTATCATTTGTAATACTGAGATAGAGAGTAGGTTGTTGAGGTTGAGTGAGAAACTCTATGAATTGGGTGCAGTAAAACCTCAGGCAGAGCTGTGTCTCATTTATTGTGGGATATTTCCTCTGTGGATAGCCATATTCCCATGCCTCGCAGTATCTTCTGTTTCTGTAGCAGAAGAAAACCAAAGCATTTCAAAAGTTTGTCCCTCAGATTTCTTTTCTTTGTGCAAGTAAGTTGTGTGCGGATCTTCCCCACCCACTCTGAATGCAAATAAATAAATAAACAACTGCACTGGCTTTTCCCCCTAAAAAAAGGTTTGGCAATCACCTGCCACTAGTAGAACCTGTTACATGGGGAAGAGCACGATTGCAGTAGGAAAGTAAAAATTAAAGTTGTATGTCAAGGTAAGTAAAAGTTAACGTTACTGCCAAACACGAGCTATCAAAAAATTAATCAGATCCACCCATCCCCATAAGCAAGATACCACCTTATAAGTCATTAGACACTTCTTAAAAGACAAACAGGTTCTTATTCTCCCCCAGGTTTTTGAGCCTTTGGGGTGCATCTACTAAGTTTTGTTTTTTTTTTTAATTTTTTTGGTCATCATGAGGTTTAAGGAAGAGAAGACAGAAATTGCTTTAAGTTTTTAAATGAAAAGAGAAATCTATTTGCAAATTTTTGATTCTGCTGAAGACAGACACCCAGCCCTGCAAGGCTTGCGTAATTCAGGTGTTGGCAATACCTGAGTTTAGCAGTTTATTCTCATGCCCTGCAGTAGGTTGGAGCTGAGCTGGGTTAGTCCTTGCACAGCTTTGTTATGAAACACAGAGCTCTGCAAAGCTGCAATCTGTGTTCCAGTCAGGATCACTGCTTCTCCTGCTCTGAGTAAACTCAGTTGTACCTGCAGATGTGAGAAAATGCTCAGATTTTGGACTCTTCTTTGCTAGCAAAGCTGGGTAACAGCCTGTGCAACATTCATGAGAGCAAGTAAATGGATTGTGCTGGCTGGGGTTAGTGTATTTGGAGAAGCTGCATTTTAAGAAAGCTGAAAGGAATGCACTTAAATTAGGCCACATGAGCAATAACAGGTTTTTGTGGTTGAGAGTACAGATTCCTTGGCTGGGCTATCTCAGTCTTTTTATTTCAGATTGTTCCATTCCATTTTAATTTTAAATGTGTTCTGTGTCCTGAACTACCTGGTAAAACTGATTTCCTCCCACCCTCCCATCTCTATAGATGAAATTAGAGGACTGTGCACAAGGACAGTGAAGCACTGAAAAGGCAATTAGATGTGCACATCACCTTGACTCAGCAGTGCTTAATTATGTGTTCATTGTTCTCTACATAATCTGTTCAAATAGTGCACTGTTTCAGTAACACTGGTAATGTCCAGTACTGTCCTGGCTGCTGATTATCTCTCTGTATCATACATCAAACCTTTGTTTTCTGTTGTTGTTTTGGGTGGGGTTTTTTTTTAAGGCTGGTGACTCTCCCAGTGAACATACATGTGGGGCCATGCTAAGTGTTCATGTGAAATCTTAGCTTTGTTATTCCCTGGTGGTATGCTGGTCAGTGCAATCTGAGCTATCCAATTTCACCCTTTAATGTTATTTTTAAAGCTGTCAGGAGAAAGGGAGTGGAAGTGGTCTTGTTACAGGATTTTGAATTTCCCTGTCCTCAGAGGCTCCTAGTCAGCAGTGGTGTAGGCTTTAACTGTTTGCACAGGGTGGCTGAGAAGGGTCCTTGTAGGAGACTCATTTGTGCAGAAGGTCTGCAGACCTCACCAAGAACTGAAACTGGTCACCTGCTAATCCTTTCATGCCTCTAAATGTAGGCTTTTTCTGGTTGCCCAACAAAGTCAATGCTGATGATAACACCACTTGTTGCAGTAGGAATGAAGAAAGGAAATGATGCCTGTAATCTGAAGGTAGAGAATTGATCTAGGAGAAGATGGCAGAGAAGGACATCTCCTTGGTTGCAGCCTTCGGACACACACACCACAGGCTGTGAGAGCTGATGCAATGATGTGAGCTAAGGGCTTGGCTCTTTCCTGATCCCAGCGAAGCAGGAGCATTTCCATATGTGGGCATTTGTCTTGGATGAGAAATAGTCAAGGTTTGGCTTTCTCAAGCTCTCTGCAGCTGTGCCCACCTGAAGAGGCTGTTTCCAGTACTCATGGAGCAGGCAGGAAGGGTGTGAATTGCCACCACAGATCTCATGCACAGAGAGGTGGTGATCCCACTTTCCTGCTTGAAGATAACTGCAAAGTGTTTCCCTCAGTGTGATATTACAAGGCCTAACACTAAGGCTGTTGATGCATATGTAACTTGGCCTAGGTCATCTGCCTGGAAAGAGAAGAGCTTGTTGTCTTTGAAGGAGGTGCCTTTCTCACGGCAGGGAGGTGTTTTCAAGCTAGCAAAGCTGGGAAGAACCAGCCCACCTGTGAGAACCAGCCAGGAGGGGCCTGCTGGCTTCTGTTTGGGTTTTTATGCTTGAGTAAAGGGAGATCTGAGTGCATTAAGTTTCCATTAGAATGTAATTGTGCTTTTTTTCCTCCCTAGTTTCTTTGTCACATATATTTTGTTTTTATTAACATTTATCTTCTTCTGTTACCTCTTACAAGCAGCTATACAGAGCCATGTAATACTTTCCAGAAAATGTCCTAAATGTTCTATGATATAAGCTGTCTTGTTTTGGTTTGGGTTTTTTTCTTTTCCGTTTTGTATCCCTGATTGCTTTTTAAATCCTGTCAAGGCACTATAGACTCCCTGTGTGAACTCCACGTAAAGCATGGAATTTTGCTATATGCTCTTTATTAGACCAGTTTCCTCTGTGATGGCAGAGCTGTGCTGCGGTGTAAGACCATGATGTCAGGGATAGTCTGTTCCCCATACAGGAAGGATGAGATGGGAAGTTAGTCACTTATTATATGAATTAGTATCTGCCAGCACTGGGAACAAAAAATGTGAGTCTCCTGCTTTGTGATGGCATGTGCTCTGCTCTTTAAACAGCACAGTCAGTGTTGGGCACCCAGAATGTCTGACCCGCTGAGACAAAGCAGGCTTCAGATGGTGTGAACATCCTTCTCTTTCAACTAGGATTTAGCCTCTTGGTTGCTATGTCTGTGGCTGATTCTCTCCCAGTGTAACAGGAGAGCAGTTAGAGCTTGCCACAGGTCTCCCAGGATCTGCAAGTGGAAAAAGAAAACAACTGAGACATTAGGGGAAGCATAGGAGCATGGAGAAAGTAGACATGGGAAAGGGGTTGTGTGTCCCCCAGGGGCAGAAGCTCTCTCTGCTGTTTTGCACAAGCAATTTCAAACTGTATTGGCATTCCTTCCCCTGCCCCCTTCAGAAAACTGGTTTTAAGTTAACTTTGTTAGTTAACTTTTTTAGTTAACTTTGAAAAAAAAATCAGAGGGAGAGAATTAACTGCAAGAAGCTTTTGTTTTGGTTCTCAATGAGATTATTTGTCTATGTGGAGAGGAAAAAGTGTTAATTAAACATAATTTTCATCAATGCAACTTGCACAAAAAGAGCCCCACCTACTTTCATGAGAAAGGAATAAAGAGAATCGTAATCCTGGATTAGATATCTTTCACTGCGCATATATAAAAACAACACCGTGTGAAAAGGGGGAAAATATATATGTGTATATACACACACACCAAACATACCAATGTGCCTCCAGCAGTATTACTAAAGGAATTAACTTTACAAGAAGCAGCCACAGCCTGGAAAGAAGCCATTTTTCAAATAAAACCTGAATGAGAATTGTGGTTTCAGAGAACTATGAGAAGGAAGGGTTAAAAAAACATTTACAGATAAGAATAACTGATGCTGGGAGATGAGTGAATGTCTTGAAGTAGGGCAGGGTCCCTATTTAAGCCACTTTTTTTTTGTTTTGTTTTCTCTTCTCTTAGTTAAAAATTGGCTTCTACTAAGAACAACATGTAGGATTAATGTAGTATTTTAAATCTTCAAAGTGCTGCACAAATATTACTTCCCTAATCAGCAAACACCTTTGCTTGGTAGGCAAATCAGTAGCATAGTAGCCATTTTAGAGAAGGGAAACCAAAGCACCAGAATAGAACACAAAAATTCTGGACTAATAGCTTTTAAGAGTTCTGGTGTTTGTCTGGTTGTTTTTTTTTGTTTGTTTTAATGCTTTTTTCTTTTATGGTGGGTTTTTTTTGGGGGGGAGGGGTGGAATGGGATTTGGGGTTTTTTTTTTGGTTTTTGTTTGGGGTTGGGGTTTTTTTTTGTTGGGTTTTTTTTTTGTTGTTTTGGGTTTTTTTAATGCTTTGAGTTTTGTTGTAATGTTCAGCATGGGGACTGCCTCCAGCCTGCCTTGTAAAAGCTGCTGAGCTTTCCTGCATTTCACAAGTGCTAAGCATGCAAAGCAGCTCAGCAGTGCTCAAATGAGGCATCAGTGGAGTCGCCTCCTTACCTTTCCAAAGGTCATGGCAGCCTGGGCCAGAAGGGAGGCAGCCTGCTCCAGGGCAAGGAGGGTTTCCTAAAAAGATGCTGGTTTCCCCTGTACCATTGAGCTGTATAATTTAAACTGCATCACCTGGGCACTGTTAGAAGATACTTCAACCCTAAAAGAAAAGGTTGTGCAAAAAAACATTTCAGTGGCTTTTTAATAAGTTACTTTTGTGTAAAGTTTTTCAGGTAAGCTGGCACAACAGGTATTGCTCACCTTGCAAAGACCACCCTTAGAGATGATCATTCCTTTCCTCAGATAAGCTGAAATATCATAGTTGTCATAGATACTATGTCCTTGCCAGCTTGATACAGAACCAGCAGCAGTTTGGTGGTGTGCTGAAGTAAGCCTAATTTTGTGTGTGTTGCATTGGTGGTGCTCTCTATGGTCAAGGTTCAGCTCCAGTGCTTGGCAGACCATGTGCTACGAAGAAATTCCTGCTTTAAAAGAAGTGTCCTGGGTAGGGATTGCTTCTGCATAGAAAGAGCATGAACTGTATTATGCAATGGAAATTTTTTCATGAGGTTTTGTTATGTGCAGGCGTGTCAAATTTTATTAATGTAAACATAGGAGGATAGCTACCCAAATAAGAGCTTAGATCCTCTTGCAAATAGACCCTAGTATTGATACAAACTTCATCATTTCCAGTTGTTAAAGATAAGAGGAACAAAACTTGGTGAAGCCACAGGAGGAATCTGCTACTCTTCCCTCATTTATTTCAGATGTATTCTATGAGAGTAGAATTTTTAAGGAGAGAAAAATATTACTTGTCTGATAAAAAAGGAGTATTTTATTATCTGCTGATACACGTTACCTGCTGAAATTCATTTAAATTCAGCTTTACCCAAAGCTCAAGAATGTGCTAGAGAAAGCAGTACTTAAAAGGCTGACCTGAACAAATGGGACAGGGCTTGGGTCTAAATTTTCTGTCTCTGTTTTCTCTGTTGATGGCCATGCTGCCTTGGGCTTCTCCTCCCCAGCTGTTGTGTGCCCTGGGGTGCACCACGTTTTCCTCCTAGGGAGAGAAGCCATGCTGCCTGGAGATGCTCTGCTAGGGAGCAGCACTGGTGAGCAGCGGATTTGGCTCCAAGCCCAGCTTCGGAGCTGCTCCTGCCCTGTGATTTAGATGTAATCTGGGTAATGTTGTGCAAGTCATTCCTTCTGCCTCCATTCCTCCTCTTCCCCCTTTCCACACAGCCAGCCTCTACTTTGGGACTGTGTCACCTAGATCCCATGTTGTAAAACAGACCCCTCATATGAAATGCCTAGAGGAGGAACAGCTGGGGACTGCTGCTGGCTGTGCAAGTCACATCACTAGCCTCAGCTTTCAGGCTTCTTATTTTGATTTGTTTACAGAACAGTTTTTTGAAACTAACTTTTGAATTAACCAAGATATCTAAGGCTAAAACTTGAAAATGCCAAAGTGTCGGTTGGGTTATTGTGTCTCCTGCTTGAAATCTCAAGCTTTATCAGCATCAGGCCCACCAATGTGAAAATCTGGTGAAGAGGGCTACAGAGTGAAGGGAAGCCTCTTCCTTTTATGTAGCCAGATCATGATGCTGTACCATCATTGCTGTGTTAGTTGTGGTGCAGAGCCTCAGCAAATTCACCCTGCCACTTGTTGAGGTTTATTAGCTCAAACACATGAGCTGTGGTGGGAGCCGACTTGCTCCTGACCTTGCAACAGGAGTAGAGTGAACCCAGATTTGCTATCAAACCTGCAGCCAGAGCTCCTTGGACCTCCCTTAATATATAGCCCTGGAAAGTATTCCTGAGGGGAAGGGATGGGAGTGGTGCCACTCGGTCAGTGCCCAGCCTGGAGGGTGTTCACAGAGCCTGTGCAGGGCAGGCAGCACACTGCTCTGTTTGGATTTGAGCATCAGCATTGACACGGGTGGGAGAGGAAAAGTCTTCCTGTGGGATGTTTGTTGGGTGGCTGGGCACTGAATGACACCTGTTCATTAATTAGTGAGGTGGTGGCTGGTTTTGCAATGAGTTCCTTGCCTCCCATCTCTTCTGCAAACTGCTCATAGTACTCATTCTTAGTAATATTTCTGACCCATCTTTGGTGTGTTCTTGTGGGTGTATGAACAAAGAGGACCCCAACATAAACCAGTCTGTGCATTTCTTGGTATCCCACTAAAATCTCACTGTACTGGCACACAAAAGGAAAGAGGTGAGGACCCCAAGAAAAGCTTCAGAAGCATCATTGTTAGTCCTGTAAGGTTTGACAAAGACAAAACAGACTGATTGCTTTACAATACAGTTTCTATAAGGAATTAATAAATTTGACCTTTATTTGGCATCCCTTTTGTGTGCTGACTTATTGGATGAGTAATTTTTGCCCATTTCCTTTGCCATGCCCTTCAAAGGGGCAATAGAGGTTGAGGTCTTCCTTTCTGTGCAAGATCTGTAAGTTAAACATAGGGAAACCTGGACTGGACTGGTGCTGCTGGCATTTAGAAGGAGAGCAGCTCCATGGGTGAGCTGTGTTCTAGACTGAATTTTCAGGGACATGTGCTGGAAGAAAACAATTTCTGTGCTGCATGCTGTTGTGAGAGCAAAAATGCTCTGATGCTGTTAGCCACTGTGCTCATCACGATCTGTTTAATGTGAATGTTTTGTTTCAGTATGCTAATATTCTGATGCATGTTTTGCAACTTTTTTCAAAAAAGCTTCCTAAACACAGAGCTCATGGGGTCTTTCTCTTAAATGGGATGGCTTGGTAGCATTTTAAGGACCGATAAGGTACATGGCTTGGTTAATGATAAGGAATAACTCACTCATGACCCCTTCCGTCTCCTCAAGCAGGTCTGAGCTGCTGCCAACCACCCATTGCCTCTGAAAGCTGAAGTCTGGGGATGCAGCTTACCCTGAACCCCCCAGATCGTGCCACATCCAGTGTGACCTCAGCATAACCTGCTCACTGGGGAAGTCAGCATTTCTCTACTCCCCAGAGAAGCAGAGCTGAGCACGTAAGCAGGCACTGACTGCCAGGGAGTGGTGCAGGATGGTCAGGTATTCCTGAGTGCTGGGGATTCTCCATCTCTGGGCAGCGTGCTGCCTGCAGTCCGCCTGGCATGGCTCAGCAAGGGTGTAACAGTTCACTAAGCTTTTCCTATTACTATTATTTTAGTCTTTTTTTCTTTATTATTATTATTTTTCCACTGGCCATACCAATCTGATTACACCTTCAAGGTGTCATCTGCCCCTAAAGCTTAATTAAGGAGCTCTTGTCTGACTCGTCACTGACTCACCTGCCACTGTATGAGCTCATGTCTGACTTGTCCTAGGAAGATAGTGGAATATGTCAGGCCTCTCTGAAATATAGCAGGTTTTTGTTTTATTGCACCCCTGACATTGCTGTTGGCTGCTGCAGAGGTGAACAGAGACAACTGCCCCAACTTGGTTGCATTTATCTAAGCTTAGTCGCTTGCCTCTTTGTGCCTTGAAAAACCAGATAGGGTTTTGCTTGCACAGCTGTAGGTATGTTAGAGTTAATAAAAAAAATATTAAAAATTAAATAACCTTTGAATTCTGGCTTCAGGCAAAGTAGGTGAAATGATGTGTTTTGGAGATGAATGCTCTTGTAGGAGGCAAGATGTAGCTTGCAGGAGAACATCTGCAACCAATCCATTCTGTATGAGATGGGGCCAAGACTTGTTTGTATCTCAGTACCTGTTCAAACATGTTGCACAGCAAAAAGAAGTTTTGAATGCATTGAGGAAGGGTGGGTAAGAAGGGAAAGAAACATCAAGCTGAATGTTTGCTTAATAGCTTTGATTTCTTCATTAAACTTTTAAGTACTTTAATAATTTCATTAGCTACTTTCAGAGCAGTGTAGAATCTGGGGTTTGGGTTCATTTTTGTGTGTTTTTTTTTCTCTCTTTCTTTCTCTCTTTCTTAAAAGAGAGGAAAAAACCCACTGATCTTTCTGCTGCTAAATGAGTTTGCTTTCTGGCCTGGAGCAAAGCTGGTAACCATTTGTTACCTTTACATACCCACCCTGAGGACTGTCAGTGGAAGTGTGTTCTGTAATAGATTGATCAAAGAGTGTGCAGAGATTCAGTTACCAGGCTGACTGCCTGGACACCAGAATGCAGCTTCCCAGTCAAATGTTCCTTGCCTGCTATTCCCATTCTCTTTGTTCTGTAACAACTGAATGTAGAGTGAACATATAGCAACTGCAGTTTGCAGAGCTTGTTTGCTTGCCCTTAATCATGCACTTGAAATACCTCTTTCTCAAAGCCTGTGGCAGTGTAGAACAGTTATATGACTCAGGAATAGCTGAAGTGGTGAGGTTGCTAATAGAGGCTCTCAGATTAAGGTTCTCATATCATCATACTGATAGTTCTCATCATCATACCGAGCTCTGCATTTTTGGGGTTTTGTTTGGGTTTTGTTTTTTTTTTTTTTTTTTTTAAGCTGACTCCTGAGATGCACATGCAGCTGTATTTCTAGTTTGAATATATAACTTATGTGAGTTTTGAATGAGCAGACTGTGCGTGACTGGAATCTGTTATCAGTGGAGCGTAGCAACTGTTGAGATCTTTTTTCCTTGTCTTATGGCCTGGATTCCTTGCTGGGGATGTGGGGAGAACTGATTCTGGCTGAATAAGATGGAGAATGTGAACACGGTGCATCTAAAATCCTACCAGAGGAAAGGTGCATGCATCCAAAGTGCTCATGTAGATGGTATGGGTAGTATTATGCCAGTGCTTAAAACCAGCAGGCTACAACTTCTATAGCCTATGTATTTTTTTTTCTTCCCCTTGCCTCACACCAAATCCTGCCGTGACTTCATCAGCAGAAGTGCTTGTTTAAGCGAGGCAGCCCTAGTCATGTGCTAATGCTCTTCAAGGAAATTAAGGAACTGCAAGATGCAGAAATGCCTGTCATCTGCCTTTGATGTAGACAGAGCTCTTCCATGGTGCGTTTGCTCATCAGAACGAGGTTACTCTTATTGCTGTGTTTTCATGCATTTGTCAAGTCCCTTTGACTCTCAGTTCTGCTGTTCACCTGTGTTCCCTGGCTGGCTACCAGGAAGGCCTCCTACAGCTTGTCCATGCTCAGCAGGCAGACACCCACACTAGGGGTAGCCTAAGGCCTCATCCCATGCTGTATGGGCTTGTTGGGCTGTGCCTAGAAAGGGAACTGTTAGGTCTATGAGGTTCTGCAGCATTTGTTAGCTCTAGCACGTTGCAACTTGAGTGTGACAGTCTGGGGTCTATGTAAAGATGGCTTGGCAGTTTCTGAGCTCCTTTCTTCTACATGTCACATACTGGATGAGCATGTGGCAGGACAGCAGTGCCTGCAGCTGCACTATGGGCATGCCTTTAGCAGGCCTTAGGCAAGAGCACTGGCTCCTTTTACCTTGCCCTACAAGGAACATCCTGACCTAGAGAGGTAGTCAGGGCTGAGTTCAGGTGCAGATTGTACCTCACTACCATGCTTAAGGCTTCAGATGAAGGCTTTAGATGGCCCCCTTATCTTTCCTTGAGTTTCCTCTGCTGGACTGCATAAAAAGCCTAATGGTAATTCAAGCTGCTTGAACAGTCTCTGTCCTGATGGAGACTGGTGACTCATGCAATCTTCTTTTTCTGCCTTCAGAGCTGTGTTCCTGTGACCCTCTTGACCAATGGCAGAGCTCATCTCTGGAGACATCTTCTTTTGCAGACAGTTTCAAAAATGGTTGTGTTTTGTTTGCTTGCTTTGGAGGTTCTATCCCAAAATCACCAAAGATGGTGGCCAAAGCCATGTTGTGGAAAGTACACTGTCTTAGTCAAGCATTGGCTTAACTCTCTGGTTTTATCCCTCTCCTGTGGAAACATTGCCTTATTCCCAGGTTCCTCCAGCCACCCCTATACCATACATAGAAATCTCCATTCACTCTTTCTCTGAATTGCATGTATTTATGCCTCCCAGCCCACTCCTACATTGTGAAAATAGGTCCCTCTTGCTTTTGCAAGGACTTTTCAGGGAACTTGCTCTTAGGAGAGGCAGCATATGGAGAAGCATTCATCAGCCTGTGTGGGAATGAGGTATGGGGGATGTATTTTGGTTTTTTCCCCTTGGCTACATGAGCAGCTAAAACCTGTAACCTACAGGAGTTGGAATCTCCATGCAGAAAATTAGCTTAGGTTGGTGGAAGAGTTGAGATCACATTTTTCTTGGTTAATTAAAGGATTAAAGGTACTGAGATTTAGAGTGAACTGTCAGTGTTCTACAGAAGAGAGCCTTTGATGGTTGAATCCAACTTGAGATTAAACAAATTGCATTTAAATAAGAAATATGTGGCAACAGTTACAGTCTAGCTGGGCCTCTATCATTTGCTGTCCTCCCAGGTCAGGTAGCTGGTGTGCTGTGACTAGGGCTTCTCCTTCCCCATCAGCTTGCTTCTTCCCAAGTGTTTACCTCTGGGTTGTTTCGATCTGTTGCCCCCATGTTTTACAAAACTGGGCTTACTTCTTCTCACCTAGAGTTTTGTGCAGGGGAGCCTTGTACGCTATTTTACTGGATTATGATCCTGCTGCCCATGCTACAGCAGTAGCATGGTCACATCCTTGTGGTGTGTGTTGTCATATCTCTGATCCTGTCTAGTTGGTTTGGGGTTTTTTTGCATCCTGGTTCTTTGCTGTCTGCAGCTGGAAACACTTGTTTCCCTGTGGACTCTTTTCTGCTGTGAAGCTGAGTGAAGGAAAGAGTCTTTTGGGCTATGCCATCAGTTTAATGGTGTTTTCCCCTACATAGTGGGGGCTGATCAAATTCTAGAGGTGTAGTTAGGTTCCGCAAGTTCTAAGTCCTTGCTTTCTCTGGTGCCAGTTGATAGTCTTCAATGGGCTACGCTTGCAAATAGCTTGCCTGAGTTGATCCCAGCCCTTCTTCTTCCTTTTCGCTTTGTCAAATTTCATCAAACTAGTTTAATCAAATTCCATCAAACTTGATGGATTGCATTAAATTCAGAGTTAAGTCTTACCCTTGATAACACTTGCAGTGGTGCAAACTCATGAGATTCACAGTAGCAATCTCTGGACAAAGCTTGCTTCCTGCAAGAGCAGGAATTCATCTGCACAGCATCATGCAGGAAAACAGCACGTTCTGTCCATGGAGGTTCCGCACCTTTCTCTGAGGCATCATGTATGAGCTGTAAGGGAAACGGGAGTGCCGGACAGTATGAGCCAGTAACTTCGGATGTTGCAACTCCGTCTTGTTTTGCTCCATTTTGTTCTATTTGTCTTTATGGAGGATGAGGCTTGTCTTTAGTTACCTTCAACCCAAGTAAGATTGGGGGGGGAGTGCTGTTTTGTTGTTTGTTTTTTGTTTTATTTTAGGGAATATGGAGGAAATCACAAAATTGAAACTGAAAAATCTGCTGGGATTCCATAATCACTCAAAAACATAGCATTACTTACTAACTGGGTGTGGTTAGTTGGGAAATCTGACTTTAAAATTATGTTTCCCAGAGAACTGTTCCTGTTCTCATTGTTATACAGTAACAGAGTGCTTTTTGTTTGGGAAAGCAGTCTTGCTTTGAACGGGATAGGTCTTCTCATGAAGCATCCATGGCTTGGGGTCTTCAGAACCTGCAGTTTGCAAACGGAGTAGTCCTGAGCCATCTTCTGATTGTGGTCATGAGGATTTGCATCTAAATCCATATTCATTCTTGCTATATTTAGATCATGCAGTTAACATGATTATCTTTCAGTTAATAAGTGAATCAATTGCTAGGTATTGATTACTTGCTGTATTTTGTTTGCAGTAATTTAGAGACCTGTAACTATGTCATGGTGCATTTAGGCAATTTTCCTGTTGAGTTTACTAGCAGGCTTACAGATTTGCTTGCAAAGTGCATCCAGGTCCATGAAAGTTTGCTTTATGCACTTGTGCATTCTTGCTGAAATTATAAAACAACCTAAGAACTGGCTAAAACAGGTATGGACTATGCTGTCTTCAAGCCTTCAATTTCTCATGCGATATGTTACTGCATATCTTCCTTTGGCTTGCATGTCAGCTGGGGTGTGGCTTTCCATTCTCCTCTTGAAGGGTAGGAGATGCAAAACTGAAGACTGTGATTTCTATAAGAGTGTTAGGTAGGACAGCATGTAACATTTCCCAAGATCATTGCAAGCCTTCCTCCCTTTCTAAGTGTTGCTCTGCCAAACGTCTGTCTTCCCTTGCCTGCTGCAGTTGTGTAGCTTCAGGGCTGCTGGAAAGCATGAGAAAAGCTGGAGGAATATCCTAAGCCTGGGATGGCTTTCTTGCTCTTCCTAGCAGAGAAGATGCCACAGCATTGGCCTCACTAACTGCCTGTGTGTGAGGTGCTGCATTCTAGAGCTGAAGACATCCCAGTGGCCTGATGGCTGCAGCAGTGACACTGCTATGTTCTTCAGCATGGTTCTTGGCAAGCTGTTTCCCACGGTATGTAGGAAAATCAAGGTCTCAGTTCAGTAAGGCATTCAAGTGAGTGCATAACCTCTAGCACGTGAATATTCCCTGTGAAATCTATTGGATTCTGTTGGAGTCAGCAAGGCTTCTCCCATCCTTAAAGGTAGGCATCTGCTTAAACACCTTGCTGAATCATGTCTTGTCTTTGAAAGTAGGCTCAGGAGAAACCACAAGAGTTTGACTCAAGGACTGTGCTTAGCCAGGTCATTGAGGATGGAAGGAGAGGGTTGAGAGAGAGGAGCATCTGGGTGAAATACAGATTCTCAGAACCTTACAAATGCCAGTAATAGCTAGTCACTGTGTTCTTGCCTGACTTTCTTGCCTATCATGCCCAAAGCTTAATTGTATGAATAAAAGGTTTAATGGTTTGAGTTAGTCACCATTCATCCTAAATATGCTAGAGCTGCTGTCATGATTTACTGATCTAGCTTAGATCCAAATTACTACATTTTTGTTTCAGTAAAACTATAACTTACTCAGGTGTGATTTCTGTCTTTCCTAATCTTGTTTTCTCTGTGACTCACATTTACAGAAAAGGTTTGGTTCAGTTTGGACCTTCTTTCTTTTAGGAGGAGGATAGGGCCCTTATCAGATGGTCTTCATAGAAAGAAAGAAAATTTGTGTTTGCTCAGTGTCTGTGTGTTTGCTGTCTTGCTCACTATCCTAGCCAGAAAAGCTTTGCTGGCTTTTCACTTTAATTATCAATGAAATGCTCTGCAAGCAGGAGAACAATATTTGCATAGATGTAATTCTGGAAATTGAGTGTAATGTGATCAGGAAATGGGACAGGCCCTGGCTGTTATCATGGAAGAGACTTGCTGCTACCTGCACTTTGTTTCAAATGTAATAAGGTCTGACTCAGGAAAGTTTCCTGGACGTTAATAGAGAAAGCTCTCTTTTGGCAAGGGACTGGTGCTGACCTTTATGCACAGGAACAAGAGGTTTCTTGTGAATTCATAAATCTGTTCTGAAAGGACTGCTAACAGTATGCTCACAATTTAGAGGGAAAAGGTCTCCTTTGGAGCAAAAAGGCAGGAGTGTGTGTGCATGTGTGTGTTCAGGACTTTCTTTTTCTGAGATAGAAGCCAAGGAACAAGGCACTTGTGTGCACTGCCAGTGAAATCTCAGTGGGAAGACATGATGCTACTTGCAAGGTATGCACAAGACAAGACCAGAGGCGCCGCACTGCTTGATTACTGTCAAGGGCTCAGTTGGAACTTGCCTTTGCTCTTTGGCCTGCAGCATTTATGTAGAAATTGGGGACGCTGCTGCTTGCTTCCAAAGCTTTGCCTTGATGTGTCCTGCCCACATCTTAGGCGGGGAGGAAGGGGGGGCTCACAGCCTATGAAGTAAACAGGAAAATTACTCACCTTAATGATGCATTTCACTGGCATTGCTGCTTTAAGAGCCTGTCAGATTTAATACTTTCTGTCTTTCCTTCCATCGCCTCCCATAGGTGTGATTAATTCTTTATTAGAAGGATGAAGTGGAGAAGTATCTGTAGTTTCCCTCAGGTGAAATAAATGTGGAGGGGAGAGAAAGAAGATGAGTAGGAGAGAAAGGGGATCACCTTTCTCCATTGGAGCCACTCAGTCTTTGTTGAGAGTACACAAACAGAAAAGCACTCATTGACTGACTTGGCTGGTGGCCCCTTATTTTATCATAACGTTGAAGTTCACAGCTGAGACCATTGGCCTCCTGATTAGCTAGTAGCCCTGCTCCATGTGGTGCAGTGGCTGGTTCCCCACTGAAGAGACAGCCAGGGAGTGGTCTCACACTTAGTCACAGCACAACATTGAAATAGGCATGGCCAGCCAAGAAAATACCCAGAGTCATCAGTCTGCTCAAACTGCTTAAGCATGAGCTGTCTGGAAAGAGTAGAAAAGCTGATCCTCACGGTTTATGGGGAACCAAGAGAGGCATCTCTTATGGCCATGTGCACAAGACTCAGTATGTAAAAAAAGGCCACCTACATCTTCAGTCGTGTTTTAGGAAGGGAAGAAAAAATTCAAATAATCTTTATATGATCTTCAGGCATTGTTTGTCCTTTAAGTAGATTCCATTGAATCGAAACCCCAAGTCAAGAAAGAGTGAACAGGAGAGATAATGTATCTGGGCAAAGGTGTTAAGTAGGACAGGTTTGAAGACATTAGACCTGATTTTAGCTTTGAATACCTTGAATTTTCTCTCCTGTAGCTGCCTATCAGAATGAGAGTGTGCAAAGCTGACCAGCCTACTTCTCCTTTGAGCTTGCCAGTGACCTAGCTAGGAAGATGGGCCCATATTTGACACATACCCTTACGTTTCCTATATGCTGACCCTGTGGCATTTTGCAACTAGGTCAGCCCTTTGGCATGAGCCAGAATTTGGGTGTAAATCTGTCACCATCTAGCAGTGTCCTGCTTTGTAGAGTGTTGTACTCTGTGGAAGTGTGCCTGACATCTCTGGGTCTGACTTTGCTCCTAAATTACAGGCTTGGGTGGTATGTTGCTGATATGTTGGCAGCAAAATTTCATTGTGTGCATTTTGGGTTTTTTGGGGGGAGAGTTTGGGGGTGTTTGGTTTTTGGTGTGTGGATTTGTTTGCTTGTTTGTTTTGGTTTGTTGGGTTTTTTTTTGTTTGATTGGTTGTGTTTTTTTGGTTTTTATTGGTTTTGTTTGTTTGCTTTCTTGCTGGTATTTTGTTGGGTTTTCTTTCATAGCTTGGCTTCCCTCTGCTGTAACAGATACTGTACTAATGACTTTACTTTCCTCTAAGATATTAATGACATCCCCTTATTTGCAAATGAGGGAACTAAAAAGAGTTTTGGAGTTGGGTCTTACATCTGACATTTCCTTGTATCCTACTTCCTCCCCTTGATTTTCAGCTGCTGCAGAGCTACCTGAGCCTATGACTGTATTCCAAATTGCTGAGCCAAAGCCTGTGTCTGCTCTGTAGGGGGCTGCAAGGCTTGACCTGCTTGTCTGAAACTCTGCAGCTGACTGATGTTGATGAAACCAGGTTGGATTTGGTGTGAGCAGGCTGATTTTGAAGAGCATTAGGTTTTTTGCTTTGCTATTTGCTTATTTTAGTTGAGCATGCACAGAAACAAACAGTAGGGATAACCTCTATGTGCTGCTGTTATTCTTTCCGCCTTATGGTTGAGTTCATCACCCTTTGACTTTCAGCAGGGGACAAAAGTGTCTGGGAGATGCACCAGAACTTGGTGTCTGATTACTCCAGACAGTGTTTCCTCTGGCTGGTTAGGGTTTTTTAGAGTTTGGCTGGTGGGATAGAGCATGCAGGAACATGTGGACTTGAAACAAATGAGGTCTGGGAGGCTAATCTGAAACAAACAACAGTCTTCCTCTTTGGCTGAACCTGAGACACATGACTGTAAGAAGGTTTAATCCCCCACGCCAAGCTAAGAGGAGGATTGAAGTGGACAACTTGAGCTTCACTTAAAGCAGTCTATGAACAGAACAGGTTCTGGTGCTCAGTATCTGAGGCTGAGACATGTGAGTCAGAAGTAATATGTGGTGGGGTGTATTTGCTCTCAGGAGCCCAAATATATTTTTCCAGTTCATTTCTAGAGTCCTTTATAAGAAAACTCTGGTTGCCTTTAAAGTACAAGTTGAATCAAACCTTTCTTCAGTCCAGCTTTGGCTTCACAAATGCCCTTATGCAGAGGCACACTGACTTGAGGGGCTGTCAAAACAGTGCTTTCAAAAATTAAACATATGCTGAAGGGCATTTTGGGGGTTCAAGTCTTGAAGGTTTTTACCTGTAGGTTTGGTGTATGCATTCTGGTGTAGTGAGAGAATTGTCTGGAAGGACTATTGCTGCTTATGTCACTGTCAGAGCATCTAGCTGATGTGATGCTTGGGGTCATACTAATCAACTTACTTACTCCATGTGCTTGCTTACATGAAATTATATGAACCATATGCTTCCCTGCATTACCTGCAAGCAGGTATGTGTATTTTCAATAGGTGCATATGCTTGTAACTTCAGTGTAGCACCTCATTTACGCTGGATTCCCCTCCTGCTAGGAGGATGTGAAACAGCTTAGTGAAGTTGAGCTGAGAAAGGAGGGAAGAAACACAATGGAGTTATTAGTGGAGCTTCTTCTACATTCACTGTAAGGACTAAAAATCTTGCTGTTAAATTCTTTTGATTCCTTTATTAATGCTCAATAATTGAAGCAGATGTTTCTCAAATCCAATTTTAACTAATGTTTTAGCTTATCTTGTTTTACTCCTCACTCGCTGGTCTGACAAATTTTAACATTTCTTAGTCATTAGATGAATTTGGGTAGCATGAGGGTGGACTTCCTGTAGCATATGCTTGTTAGTGTTGTATCTTCTTTAGTAGTCAAACTGACTGCTTATGTTGTTGTGCATTTGTGATACGGAAGTCACTGGGAGCCCTAGATATCAGCTTGAGAGGCTGAGATGAACAGGATAAAAAGAACCCGTGTCCAGTCCTTCCCCAGACCCCCCTCTCCCCCCCAAGCAAAAGCAAAACACAGAAAAATACCTAATGCTTGAAGTATAGCAATGCAGCATGAGACCCCATCCATGAGAAGCTTTATTTGCAAATTTGTCCTAAAGAAAAGGAGGAAGGAGACACCACACAGTGTTTTAGTTATGGTCTGTAAATTGATCATGTTTCATGTCAGTTAATCAACAGAGCCTATGAAAATAACAACACAGGGATGTGCAGTCGTGAGCTGGGTGACACGCTAATCCTGTGGAAACCAGCACAGTGTCCAGAGCCTGCAGTGCTTGCAAATCACATGTGCTTTGGCCTCTTACATTGCATCAGAGGGGACCATGCTACAGCTGGGATAATTCTTGGGTGTTTTGTGTGTGTAAACTTGTGTCTGTGAGAAGCTATCTGAAAGTGTACTTCAGACTTTGAGTAATAGCATAAAACACATGCTCCCTGTGGAAGCTACTTCATCCAGTGAAAATTCCCATGTTATTTTGTAAGGTGGGATCCTGCTATCAGTGGGCACTTACTGGAACCTAAAGGGGAAGATGTTTTCAGCATTGGCTTGGCTTTGGCTTTCAGCACATTCACTCTTGTTTCATCCCTTCATCTCACTTGCAAAATTTCCTGTTCGAAGTAGTCTATCAGAAGCGCGAATGACCAGACATGGTTAGCATCTGAAACTCATTTGGTACTGCTAGAATTTCAGTTTGGAAACTGGATACAATACACAAGCAGAGCATGAGCTGGGTGTGCAAGCTAAGGGCATTCAACTGCAGGAGTCTTATGGTTTTGGTTTTTAAGGAAAATAATTTCAAAACTGAGGCTAGCAAAGGAAGAGAATTTAACTGACAAAATCAAAGGTTTCCAGAGTGTGTTGGTTTGGGTTCTCTTGAAACAGGATGCTTTTCAGTTAATTCTTTTTTTGTTTTGATCATTTAAAAATATTTTAGAGCCAGACCTCATGACATCTTCATTTGTTGATGAAATAAGTCTGTAGATTGAAAACTTGAAACATAAATGCCCTCAAATGTAAGATTGTAAAGTTTTAACTATTTCACAGTGCACAACTAGTATGAGAAAATAGCAGTGTTATTTCTGTTTATCATTGTGGCTTTGCAGCAAGATTAGGCAGGATATTCCTAAAACAGATACTACATCAAGCTATTTTTTAATTCAGATCTCTGGGACCCTCAAGCGAGATGCTGAAATACGGTTGTGTGAAGGAATTATCTCATTTTCCTAAAGAAGGGAGAATCTAGTGAGTGCTCTGAACTCAGAATTTGGGGGAATTTCAGGGGGTTTCCTTATATCATGACCACTTTTGTGTGTCTCTGAGCACCGTCTTCTCGGCCTGCTTCAGCCCCTTCTTCTGAGGCAGAGCACAGGGCTGGGGCTGGGTGTTAGCGGGGTGGTAATGGGGGTCTGGACGCGATGCAGAGGAACTCGCAGGTGGTTGTGCGTGGCGGTGGGAACACGGTGCTGGCACTCTCTGCCAAGGCGAGTGAGCACGCCGCTCCGCGTCTGCTAGAGGTGGGGGGGAACTGCTTTTCCCTCCTTTCGCATCGCGCGGTGAGCCGCGGCAGCGCAGCCGAACGCAGGCTTCCCCGAGCCCCGCGGCGGGCGGCGAGGGGGATCTGGCGCACCAGCCGCCGTCCTGCTGAATCCGTATCCTCAGGCTACTTTTCTCCGTTCTCCTCCCAGCCACCCCTCCCCTTCCCCGGTTGCCTAAGCAGGGCAACGCACACACACACACACACACACACATGTATATGTTTTTATCTATTAATTTATTTTTTCACGAAGGTTTCCGAGGTGCAGCTCCCGGTCCAGCGTCGGGAGTGCCGCCCGCCCCGGCGCACTGATACGCTGCTCCCTGCGGTTTCCCCGCGGTTTCCGCGGCGCTGCCCGTCTCCACGCCACTCGTGGGTCGCGTCCCCCCATCCGCGCTGACGGCAGGGGGGATGCGGGGCCCACCTGCCTGATGTCAACATCTCGGAGGGAGAGGCTGGTCAGGAATGTGCCGCTCCCAGCCCGGCGCAGGTAATTAATCCCTGCGACTGACAGGTGGCAACAGGCGGCCTTTGGCTGCGGCTCCTGGGGAAAAGCGCTCGGAGGAAGGATTTTAACAGCTTCTTAGCTCCGGTCGTGCGCGGCGGCAGGGCCTGCGCGGGGGCAGAGGAGATCAACGGGAAAATGAAGTTTAAGTCTGTGCAGAGGCGGACGCCCTCGGGTGAATCGCTGCCCTTCCTCAAGAAGGGATAAAAGGATGACATGGTGCTTTTTTCTTTGCCCGGGGGTGGAAAAGTTTGGTAAATGTCTGCAAAGCACTGGTGGGACTGCATCCTCCCGGGTATAGCACGATGGTTTCCCTGCGATGCTTAGAAGGAATGCTCAGGCAGGAGATGCTCAGAGGCCATGTCTCGCTTGCTGGTGCAGTGGACTGTGTGTGAGGCAGTGGGTTGGTGTCACACATAGTGGATCTGTAGGCATGTTGGGGTTGGTGATCACTGAACCTGTCAGTCATGCCCATGGTTTGAATGTCTGTTACATCCACTAGCAGCGAACTGATTCCTTTTTTCTGAAGTCTGACAAGGTAGAGCACCTCAAACTGGAGTTGGAATACATTGGCTAATAAGTGGTGTGTTAAAGTTCTGCGGAGCCATAATCTAGCTGGATATATCTGTGTCTGCAGCACTCCTGATAGAGCTGCTCTTGGGCTTCCCTGCTGAGCGTCCTTTCTGTACAAATCACTTCCTAAGCCTGTGTGTGCATGTGCACACACTGGTATCTGGTGTCCTCCATACTCTTGTTTGTTGTGAATGTAAAGGTAAATCACTGTTCATCAAAGCAAAACCTTTCAAGGTGCATGTGTAAATGCATTAGGGTCCTATTCTTAATAGGTAGCTTCCTTTTTTTTTTTTCCCACTACCTGTTTTCTCCTCAATGAATAAACCTTAAACAGAAGATTTTCTATTTCTTTGTCACTCTGTGTCTCATCTAGGACCATTTTGGTGCAAGTAAATGTTGTTTTCCCACTCTTCTAACTGGTTCTTTTCTCCCCCTCTTGGAGTTAGTTGATAAGGGGAAAAAGCATAACAAACTGATAGCTTTAAACACATCAAGTAAAATAAATGTAGTGTTTAACTGAGTTGAACTAAAACGTGACTACTTGAAAGAAGTTTGCAAAAGATTGAAAGACCTGTTGATCTAAGCAGAAGGGGCTCAGGGAGCTGTCATGCCATAAGCCAACCTCTGGGATCACCTTCAAGTTGACATCCATCAGCATTCATAGAGCTGACTGAACCCCACTCCTTTTGAAGACTTATGGGCTGTAATCCCCCAGCTAGATCAGATGGCAAAGCAGATACTAGAGGTAGATTTCCAAAGCACAGTTTTGGGGATTTTGCTGCATCAGTTTTGCAGGTAAATTGAATTCTCAGTTAAAAGCCATTGCAGCTTGATTTGAACCTTGCAGTTACTTTCAGACTTCTTTCCAGTAAAAATTCTCCTTTTGAGAGGTGAACAGTGGCTTACTTTTTCCTTTAAGCCCCTTGTTGACACAACTTCTGGAGAAGGGGCTTGCTGAGAAATGGGACAGGTGTTGCCTGATGATAGCTGGTGTGTGTGCATTGTGATACTGAATTACCAGCCAGGGTGCCAACAGTGGATAATACAGTATGTCTGCACAGGCAGGTGGGGAGGGCAAAGCTGCAGGCCCTGGAATGTTTCCTTCTTTCCTTTTAAGACATACTATTAAGCAAAAAGCTAAGTTCTTAGCAATCTCTTGAAGTCTGCTTATTTGGGCATGACATACAGTACTTGAACACCAAAGAGAAATCTGAGCCAAAGCTCTTTCCTCTCCCTCTCAAATGGTTACACGTTGCTGATATCCACTCTATTGTTTTAAACAGCCTTCTGGCCTTTATATCTGGTAGAAGTGGTGTTTGTGCTTCTCAGGCTGTTGGCACAACTTTTGTTCCTGCTGCCCTATAATGACTACTCTCATCTTGCTAAATGATAGGCTTGTTGATTGGGTGAAGCTCATTTTTGGTATTTTTGTTCCCAATTAATTTGTTTTCCTATTCAAGTAAGTAACAGAATTGCATTGATTTATAATCATGTTTTGGTTTTCTGGGAATTACTGATCTTGTGTTCTTGCCCCTTATACAAAGAGCATCTCTCAGTTCCCATAGCAAATTGGTGAGCAGGGGGACTGTCATCTCCTGCAATGTGGGGAGGTCTAGAGACCAGCGTGGAGAGGCACCTGTGCCAAGAGAGACAACCCTTGCCTGCAGGCACTCTCTGAATGCACAAACAGTTCCTGCCTTGGGTTTGGGTTTGGGTTTTGGTTTGTTTTTTTTTTCCTGCAGCTTATTTGCTTTGAAATCTATATACAATATCCTGTCTTGCTCTGTGGATATAGCGATTATCACTGATCCAGTACGAAGTCACTATGACCTAGTTGTTGGCATCTATTTAAGCCAATAAATGGCTGGGTGTTAGGTTACCTACGGTTGCAGCGAAGTTGGCAGGGTGGGAAACTCAAGACCCTTGCTGTCTGACAGCAGGTACGCCATGAATGGATTTACGCGGGTGTTAAATGACCGGCTGCTCAGTGTTTACACGCTTGCAGGCGGCTGTACTTGGGGTAGATGTGAGATCATGGCTGTATGCCATGGCCCCCAGGCCCATGTAGTGCCCATGAGGCTTGAACTCTTCTTGCAATCAGTTGACAAAAAGGCAGCACAGCCATCCTTCTGTCTTGTCTGTCTCTGTGCTGGGTACTGCTGCTTGCCTCCCTGTGCCCTGAGCATGTCCCAGAGCAGAGGTGGGCTTCTGGTAACCTTCCTTTTCTGACATGCCAAGTTCAATGTGTGTTGGCCAGAGACTGAAGCTCTTGAGTCTGCCCTGTGTTTTGGAGATATATATATGGATATTTCTTTGTTGGACAGGCTTGCTCATCATAACCCATTAGCCCTTTCCTGCTTGCTTTCTGTGAATTTAAGCTACAGGTCTGATGCCTTCCAAGGTGGTTGTAGCAAAAGGAGTTTGACAGTTGGGGTGCCAAAGGGTGAATGAGAAGAAAATAGCTTCCTTTGCTGGCAGAAGGACCTCAGTGTTTGATCTGGACTCTCAGTATTCATGCTGCTGTTGGGCTCCTGTCCTTCTGAAAGTAGCAGTTTTTAGGTGTTTTTTGGGGGGTTTCGTTTCTGGTTTGGTTTTTTTTTTTTTGGCATTTCCCTTCCCCCAGCTTGTAACCCCATCTTTTGTCTTTGAAGATGTTATACATAAAACTACAGTCAACACTAACACCCCTGATATGTGACGAAGGGGTGTGTATCTCCTTCCATTTGTTCAATTCTCCGAATGCCAGCAGACACCAGACACTTTGGCTCCTGGCGTGTGCTGTGCCTTCCCTGCGCCACTGCACTTCCATATTTATGCTTTCCTTTCAGCCCATGGCCTTTGGGTGCCTACTTTCTTTACACTTCAATTATATCAAGGCATCCAAGTGATTAGGTGGCTTTTTGAGATTTTTGAGGCTTTCTTTCCTTGAAATCTTCAAAATGCTATTAGCAAGCTGATGCATTGAGCGAAACAATGCTTTCTAAATTTTCTTCTTTTAAACCTAAGTGATTCTTTTTCTGCTTCTTGAGATGAAAAAACAACATAGTGAGCTCACTCTTACCTTCAGTAAGGAATTGCGTTTTAATTAAAAAACAATAAGGAATTTCAAGTAAAAAGATGTACGATATAAATCACCATCCAGATCTGTTTCGCAACTTTTATTTTTGTAATTGTTTGGCATGTTCCCCATTTCCGCGGGCTGGGTAAATCCTTTGTGGGTTTAATCTGTAGCCTGGAGGCACATAAAATACATTGCACAATTTGGCCTTTGCATTTTTGAAGAATTTTTTTCCTTAGCTTAAATACCTGTAGCATCCTTTCTGCCATATGGACGGGTGGCGTTGAGTGAGGAAGGAAAGGATTGGCTTGGCTTATTTTTAATCTCTCTCTCCTCCCTGGTGTGTCTTCCAACTTTGGTTTTTCCTGTGTTAGCAACGTGTGTGTTTTGAAATGCAAGTAATCCCTGAATATTGCTAGCTAATCCTTCTGCTGCCACATCACCCACCACCCACCCATGCATGCTCTGGCTCTTCTCATCCCAGCAGGGTGGATGGCCATGTCTTGCTCTCAACCAGTATGAACCTGCCATCACTGTGTTTGAACAGTTGGGTCTGGGGCTGTATCAGCCATGGCTGCTAGAGATGTATTTTAAGAAAACAGCCACCTTGGGGCTTTCACTGTTTTTCTGTGCAAGAACTGAAGAGATGGAAGTGGGGAAATACCAGCAATTCCTGTGGGTTACATGGTTAGAATTACTGGAAGAGCTCTGTACTTCTAAATGTGTGAGCACCTGGAGAAAACTGAAAGCCTCTGAAGCGAGGCACTGATGGAAAATACTGTGTTCTGGAACAGCAGAGGAGACTGGAGACTCAAGACTCTCCTTCATGAGGGACTTCCAGAAAAATGGGCTTGGATTACTGAACTATGTAAGAGTTGCCTTGCAAACCATTCCTGCTAAGCACATGCCCTTGTTTCAGTGAGGGTGTTTGAACAGAAACCAATGACTTCAGCCCATGCCTTGATATTTTGCTGAGTAAAGTTTTCCAGATGTGAACATACTTTGGGGAAAAAGCTGCATCACTGTTACTGCTTTAGAGGGGAACATCTTCAAAGAGGTATGCTTCAAGTTAGCACAGTGAATAAGAGCATCTTGTTCTGCTCCAGGTGTTCATTGCACGTTCACAACTTCCCTTTTGGAGTCAACTGCTGGGTTGTGCTCTAGGTCTTGCCATGGACCTGATCTTTGGAGTGTTCACCTTTTTTTGATTATTAAAAAAAAAAAAATTTTTTACCTTTTGTGGACATAATATTTTGAGTTTAAAAGTGTGGAGATTGCTACAGAAGTAGTAAGCAGAGGTGTGAGAAGTTTTTAAAAGGTAACTAAAATGTCAGATTTGGTAAAACTCCCAGATTCGTCAGGGTCTTGCTTTCATGTGTTGTTCAACTTGAAGGCTGTTTTTATTTCAACTCTCTACAAAAGTAGGAAGGCTTCTTACAAAAGAAGATGCAACACCTTGTGTGTGGCTTCCAGGATTACAGTGTGCTGTGAAAGAGTAGTAGCCATTTTGTTAGGAAGGTAATGTGTGTCTCTTGTAAGAGTGAATGTGTCCCCAAGAGTAATAAAGACTATTTGTTCATGTAAAAGTGATGCTCTTTAGGAAAACTAAGATGTACATTTATATTCTGCTATTCTAAACCAGGCAAAGGTGTAGAGCTTTTGCCACTTGTCTGGAAATGTGGCTTTTGTGTGATCAAATGCAATGCACATGCAGTAGCTGGTGCATTCAGTGATATATGCAAACCCATCTCAATCCTTCTGGTATGCATTCATTCCTAGCTGAACATTCTGACTCTTTCTCTGTTTCCTCATCCAGTATTCCACTGAACTGAAAAAGCTGTACTGCCAGATCGCCAAGACATGTCCCATTCAGATCAAAGTGATGACCCCGCCACCTCAGGGAGCTGTTATCAGGGCTATGCCAGTCTACAAGAAAGCTGAACATGTCACTGAAGTGGTCAAACGCTGCCCGAACCATGAGCTGAGTCGGGAGTTCAACGAAGGTAAGGAAGGCAGTGCATTGCTGGCAGTCCCTCTCCAAAGCTGCTCATCTGATGACTGCCCAGTGTGGGGATTTGGTGGCAGCTTTACAGCAAACCTGCTGGAAGCAGACCACCCTGCAACGTCTTGTGCAGCTTTTTATTTCCCAGGCTTAGCAGGAAGCTTCATACTATACTTTAGCTGTCCCTGTGCAAGCATGTCCTTGGGAAGAAAGTACTGAAATAAATCTCATGCCTGCCCAGGTTGGATGGATGTCTGTCCTCATGGCAGGCAATGCCCTTCTGGAAGCCTTTCCCTGCTCTGCTTTTGCTCCCGTGATGAGAAGCAGCTGTTCTTGTGTTCAGGAATGAGCTTCCACGTTGCTGGGACAAGGATCTAGTAACAGGATGCAATATCATCTCCAGCCCTTAATCCGTGCCTCAAAGACAGAGGTGCTGTTTATCTCTGGCAGAATAACACTAAGTGCCAGCATCAACTGCAGGCAACCTTCCTGTACGTTTAACACTATTGGTTCAATATTAATGTTTTAATCTTTTACTTGCTGCTGCTTGTGTTAGCAAAGGAGCAGCAGTTTTAAAAATGTCCTGGCATTTTCTGCAAACTCATAGGCTGGGCTCTGTTTTGCCTTGGTCATGGAAGTTCACATAACTTCAGATAGGCATCTGTTTTATTCTATGTGCATTATTTATCTCCTACTGTAAAAAAAAAACCCTTGTTGGTCTCAGTTAGCAGGATGTCTTAGGAGCCCAGATCCCTTTGTTGATTGCAAAGCAGCCATCTAGACAAGCACAAAAATTAGCAAGGACTTAGGAGTGCAAAATCAGAGCAAAGTGGACAGGTCTTCAAAACAGTTTTTCATAGTAGAAAGTGCTTTTCTAACAGAACTGGATTTTATGAGGGTTGATACCTGGGTCAATACTAGAGTTTTTATGAAGAAAAAAATATAAATTTTTATTCTGAAATAATTATTTCTCTAGAAATATGATGTGTTTAGGTTAAGAAATGAGCAAACACAGCTGAAACAAACGCAACAGATTTTTGAGATGAACCTGTAATAGGCTTCTCTCCTCAGAATTTAGTCATACGCTGTAGAAACACTGAAGAAAATTTGCAAGAAGGAGACTTTAATAATTGGAAAGGGGCCTATAAACTAAGAAGATTATGTTCCCTTCTGCCAGTGCTGTAAGCAATTGGGAATTTTCAAGTTGACCATTAATTAAATGCATATTTCTCTTGCTATTTGAATCTTTTTTAGCTCCTTAGGATCAAGACTGATAGGAGACAACAGAACAGGGCTAGCAATTTATAGAAAAAAAGAGTAGGAATTCAGACTTGCAGGAATTTGCTTTGTTTGTGTGTTTGGGGAAGGGAAAGAAAGGCTTTTGCCAGGTGTGAAAATCCACATGGAGTTATCTTCTGGAAGAGTTGCTGTGAGCTGCCATTCAGTTGACATTTGGGCTTGCTTAGCCTGGAATCATGAAAACTCATGTTCAAGTTTACTCACAGGTATCCAGTGTGAGCTTGGGAAAGACTGTTGCTTTTGTTGTCTGGCAGTGGGGATCTTGAGAAGGGATGCTTCAAGGATTGGGAGGCATGTGTGTGCTCTGATAGTTGGATGGTTTATTTTGGTGGAAGATCTTGCTGTTTTGTGTGTGATCTTGCTTCACTAAATGGTGTCTCTTGTATTTTTTGCCTTCTTGCCTTTGCAGGGCAGATTGCACCTCCCAGCCACCTGATCAGGGTGGAAGGGAACAGCCATGCCCAGTATGTAGAAGACCCCATCACTGGGAGGCAGAGCGTGCTGGTCCCCTATGAGCCACCCCAGGTATGTTGTGAGCTCAGGGTGGTGGCATCCCAGTATACAAAGGGGTGGGGGTTGAAGGGGTCAGGATCTTGTGCTTTCCTCATCCTCATCACAATGAATCTCTTCCTCATCTTTGTCAAAAATGAGCTTTCAAACACCCTCTCTATCCTTTAAGAGTAGGAGTTTTTAATTTCTTTTAAGAAATCCTTGCAGTGTGGTCTGTTTCATGCTAGTCTGCAACACAGCTGTGTAAGTACCAGAGGAGAGCCTGGGAAAAGCAGAGCTTTCTATACACCATTTTTTCCTGCTCATCTCCTTTGTCTCACCCAGGTTGGTACAGAGTTCACAACAGTCTTGTACAACTTCATGTGTAACAGTAGCTGCGTGGGAGGGATGAACCGGCGCCCAATCCTCATCATTGTGACACTGGAAACCAGAGAGTAAGTAGTGCATCACCTTTGCTTTGCAGGTGGCCTTCGGGCTGTTCTTCTGTTTGGGGCAGCATTGCATATATAGTTAGTGACAGCTTGATGCAAGGGGCTGTAGGATAGTTTTCAGCTCTCTGACTAGCACCTGGGATATCCTGACTGGGAAATGGGAAGTTTGGGTCTGTCTGTGCATAGTCTGGTGTGAAGCTGAGGGATGCTGCTAGCCTGCATCTAAGTTGCCAGCTGACATTTCCTTTCACCTCTCTTCCCAGTGGGCAAGTCTTGGGCCGCCGATGTTTCGAAGCCCGCATTTGCGCTTGCCCAGGCAGAGACCGCAAAGCAGATGAGGACAGCATCCGCAAGCAGCAAGTCTCTGACAGCACAAAGAATGGTGATGGTACGAAGCGCCGTAAGTAGCTAGCAGAGCTGGGCAGATTGCAAATCGTGGGTGCAGGTGCAGCCTTGGCTCTTGTGCTGTGGGGATGTGCGGTGCTGTGCATGGGCTTGGAGGCAGGAGGGCATTAGACATCTGTTCTCCCAGGATCAATCAACCTGAAAAATGAGCTGGTGTTCACAAGATGGGTTCATGGGCTCCCTTGCAGCACTGCCTGTGTTAGATTAGACCTGCCAGCAGGTCAGAATGGGGTGTTTATTTGCCACCCTAAAATTTCATGGCTGGGATTCTGTAATCACTTTTTTAACCTTTACTGCTTCATATTGGGACTGCACTGTCATTCTCTGCTCCTTCTAGCCAGTGTCTCATGCTGCGGTATGTGTCTTCCAGCCACAGGGATCTAGATTAAGATTGCATATAAACCTTCCTGTGCATCGGAGGTGCTCTGGCAAGAGACTTCTCTGTGCTCTAAAGAGTGCAGTGTACTCATCAGACAGCACAACATGGAACACTATCTTTGGTTTCTCACATATGCTTAGTGAGGTACTAGGCTGAATGAGGCAAGATTGGAGAGGGGGCTTTGTTTTTGCAGTGAATTCTGCATGCTCCCTGCCTGTTGTCTTCCCTTCATGGATCAGTGATCCACCAAACAGCTCCTCAGCACTTTTACGCCAAAGCTCTCAGTCTTTACTACAAAGAGCCAGGACTTGTTCTAGGTATGGCTTTCTGGGGTTTTGCCATATATCCAGTGCTCTTTGGCTGATATTTTCCCAAGCACTATGGCCACCCAGCATCCACAAAGCCATATCTGCCTTATGGAGCCAGAAGCGCAAGAAGAGTTCTGGAGTGTCTTAGGCCAAGATCTTTCCAGAGCACTGCAGATCTGAGACTTTTATGTCCCTTTTGTATCTCCTTTTTTAAAATTATTTTTTAATTTTTTTAATTTTTATTTCTCCACACGCAACCCTCCCCCTTTTTTTCTTTTTTTTTTTCCTTCCCCCTTTTTAATAGGATGCTTTTGGGGTTTCTCTTCCAGCTTTTCGACAAGGAACTCATGGCATACAGATGACATCTATCAAGAAAAGACGTTCCCCAGATGATGAGCTCTTATACTTGCCAGTGAGTTCTCTCTTTGCATTTACTTTGTTTAGTATCTTCCTCTATGACTTGAGGCAAGTCAATGGCTTACCTAGACCTCAAAGAGAACTGAGGGTCGGATGTATTTTTGTATTACTTTTTTTTTTTTGTTTAATCCTCTGAGCTATCTGTTTTAAATGCATATTCCAAACAAAAAAATACAAAAAAAATCCAGTAGCTGCTGACTAACAGTGGCTTGTGCGAGTCAGATGAGAATATCCCAAGGGATCTGTCTGTCCTGGTGGAAAAATTACGTTGGAGACCTAACTGGGTTTCCTCCTCTGTCATTTCTGGATATGTGGCACTTCCTCTAGAGATAATGCATGTTGTCTTACTGACCAAGGTGGATGCTTCTGTGGCTTTTGTATATATTACCATTGTAAAGTAGTGATAGAAGTGAAATATGCTGTATTGTGTAGGATCAGAAAGAGAAAGAAGCATTTGTAATTGGCCAGTTAGCTGCTTTCCCATGAGCCACATTTAGTTTGATAAATTACAACCATGGTGTTCCTGCAGGAGAAGGGAGATCCAAACCCAGCACCCAAATTCAAGTACTTATTTTCCTCAATGCATGTAAGATTCAGCAAAAGATCTGCTTACCTCTAAGACAGCTAAAGATGTTTTCTGTCTAATGGACTGGATCAGAATATTGCTTTTGGTTGACATAGATTTATATTGAGCCAGATGACAAACACAAGATGTTCACTAACCTTCAGTGTCAGATTACCACTCTTCAACATTATCTGCTTTACCTTTAGCACAAGGTTTAGCAACAATGTTTTGTTGCATATCATTGTGTATAAACAGGGTATTTTCATCCTGCAATGGTTGTTTACTTGACTGTACCTAAAGCTTACTAAGGTGGCTGTCACTAAGGGCTGTAGATACAGTTCTTTAAGGCTTTCTCTCCTCTGCCTCTCCTTTTCCCATGATCCAGGTGAGGGGACGTGAGACTTATGAAATGCTACTAAAGATCAAAGAGTCCCTGGAACTTATGCAGTACCTTCCCCAGCACACGATTGAGACCTACCGGCAACAGCAGCAGCAGCAGCACCAGCACTTGCTCCAGAAGCAGTGAGTATGAGTGCGCTTGCAGTGAGGGTGGTGGGGAGGAGGGAGAGAGGAGAGAGACACAGAAGGCTTTTGCACACTTGCTGATAGGGATGTGGTGCTCATCTGAGGGCCGAGCACTTCTACTGCAGTGCAGTATAGTACTGCCCTGGCAAAATCTTTTCCAACAGCATAGCTGCTTGTTAATTCTGTGGTCAGAGCTGGTAGCAACTGATGCCAGAAGTTTAGCCAAAGCCAAGTTTCTGTACGGAACTTGAGAGACTCTGAGTCTGAGATCCAGATTTCATGACCTGTGCAGTAGGACAAAGCAGGCCTCATTTCCCAGGCACATGTCCTGACTACTTTCAAGGTCCCCCTCTATCTCTTGTCCCACACAGTTCACCTTTTGGCTTTGGAGGGTGAATGGCAGGTTAGTGCCTTGTTCTTGACTTCCAGGCAGAGCCTACCATGCAGTGCAGCAAGGCAGCGCTACTGAACAACCTGCACACAGAAACCGGCTGCCTGTGCACACCTGAGCTGGGGGAGCATAGGCTGGGTGTGCTCTTCTCTTGTCTGGTAAATGGGAACAGCAGCAAATGTGTAGCTATCCCTATGCCTTCTGCAGAGTGTCCATCTGGGTATCTTGCCAGGAGCACGTGGACCTGGGAGTGTGAGCACCAGTTCGGCTGAGTGCTTGAACCCTGCTGTTGTGTATCTCTGGTGCTGTTGGAAGGCTGGTGTCTTACTGGGATATAACTGCTGTAGGTTTCTCAGCTATAAAACAGGAAGCTGAAAGTTGGGAGCCAGAGTTAAACACATAATACATTTGTGATCAGCGGGAACTTCAAAGAAAGACTCTATATGTGCAGTTTTATAGTGTTTTTAGAAATTGCACTTTGTCACTGACTCTCCACATTGCACATGAGAAACTTTCCACCCAGGCAGGTATAGGCCCTATCTGAACTCAGCTGGTAGAGCTGTGCCAGGATTACTTTGGGTGGTGGAAGTGCCAGGAGGATGGGGAGAAGAAGAAGAGCCAAATAAGTGTCTGGTTTCCATTTTCCCCTCTGTTCCCAAAGCTTTGCAGTTGCAGACACTGGGTCAGAGAATGACTTCTCAGACAGACTGTAAATGGTGTCGCTTGTGGGCATTGCTTCACCTGCCATATCAAGTGACAGAAAATAGCCACCCAGGCTGTAGGTAGCCGCCAGCGGTAGTGCTTAGGATTTCACATGTTCCTGCTGGTAAGCTCACGCGTCAGGAGGCTGTGGGTATAACTCATTCTCTGCAGAGGTTAGCAGGAGGCCAAGACACCACATAAGTCCCACTTGAGCCTGTAGGGATTTATTTTGGTGCCTTGGCCTTGTCTCAGGACTTCTGCAATGCCACGGCTTTCTGCCAGATCTCTGCATGTGTTCACATTTCAACCTGTGTGTATTTAGTGTCAGCTGGAGTCTTGTGGAGGTGTGAAAAAAGCCTTGTGCCATGGTTGGAGTGTCCAGGGGCTCTGGATAGTTTTTGGGGCACTTAAAATTATAATTATTTTTATCAGTCGTCTGCACTGTTTGTTTATACTATAGCTTGTACTTACTAGCTCCCAGGCATTGCCAACTTTGTGCACTGGCTGTATGTCTTCAAAGCTTAACCTGAGTTACAGCCATCTCAGTTGAGAAATGGTTTTGTAAGCAGAAATGGATGGCAGCAGATGACTGCTTTCCCTTGCTGCTGACAGTTGCTTTGCCATAATTACTGTTTTCATTCTTCCTATATCAATAGGATGGGTTCCTGGCAACTGAGGTTGGTATTTGTGTTACCTTTAAGACCAGCATGTGTAAGTCCAGCCATTTAATTTAATGAAACTTCTTTTGGCATGTCTCCTGGCACTTGTCCAGTTATATACTCATTTTTCTCAGCTGCTGAGAGTGCTCAGATACTGGGGAGAAAGATTAAGAGCTCTTAAAGATACCAGAAGTGGGGAGAAAAATAACTTTGAGTGTTTGTCCAGAGCTGCTGCAGTTGTTACTGCCAACAGCTTGCCATCAAGCATCAATGCATGTTCAGGCAATAGCTACATAGCTGCAGTTGGGTTCTGGTACTTTTTCCTCTATAATCCATAGTTTGACTTAAGTTCTGAAGGAATGTGCTCAGGGTGAAGGGGCATTTAGGCTGAAAAGACTCATAGACATAATTCTACCCCAGAAAAGAACTGTAAATGAGCTTTAGGTCTCAGCATGAGAATGAGGAGAGAAAACATTTCGTGGCAACTGGTTTGGGTAAGAGCAACCTTGAATGTGAGCAGGTTGCTGGGAGATATACTACCACTGCTTGCTTGTCAAGCTAGTAAAACTCAGCAGCACAGTGACACCTTTGCAAGTCTATTCTGGCTTTAAAAGAAAATGCCTTTCACTTTGTAAGTAGCGATGTACTTTCAAAATTCAGTCTGATTTCTTTCATTCAAAGTGTGTGTTAGAATTGGGAGCTAGGAAAGTAAATATGTAGTGACCAAGTTTGAATGTGTAGGAACCTGTAGGTACTAGCAGGGCTCTCTGGGATTGGGCTGTTTGCGAGTTGCCTTTGTCTCTTTCTTCTCAAAATGGAGCTGCACTGCAGTGCTCCACAGTCAAGCCTTGATGGAGGAATTCCTTGATTTTTTTCAGTTTAATTTTATGAGCAATGGTTAACATAGAAAAGCTACCTAGGTGTTTGGGAAGATGTTTCCCTTTTGTTCCTACAACATGGAAAGCTGTATTTTTTTAAAAACTTAGAAAAAGGATCAAATCATAGTGAAAGTAGGTTAAAAAGATAAATCTGTCATTTGGAAAACAACTGTATAATTGCTTTCATGCACATATACAGACCAGCATTGCCTTTGGCAGGTCAGCAGATGCAACTGTCTTACTGTTCTGGACTAAAAAAAGCAAACCTAGAAGTAATCTAAAAGCATTGTGTCCCACAAAATGACCAAAATACTGCAATGGTTCATGTTGTGCCGGACCTCACATCTTTCTCTGTCTCATCTCCTCTCTCTGTTTGCTCCTTTGTGCATGGTTTTCTTGCATTTACTGTTATGCCAAATACCTTCATGATCATAGGTGGGAAGTTTTGGGTTTTTTTCTGCTGCAGTTTCTAGTCTTCCATTTTCAGTGCCAAATCCTGGGGCCCATATTTGAACAACAGCACGCTTCCTTTTCACAGTCTGCCTCCATTTGTTTTAAACACTTATTTGCCAGAAGATCCCTGCTGCCAGTGGTGGCTTGTGCATAAAAGTCTTCTTCGATAGACTGCTGTGGAATACAATTACCATCAATATTCCAAGGGAATATCTGCACAGCATTTAAAGTTTTCACTGGAAAATGCTTTTTCATATACAGCAAAATTTCCCTGGTGGGTTTCACACTGCTGAGCACTGTTGTCAGTCTATATTTCAATTCCTTGTCATAGCATAAAATCATAAAACATTTCATGTTGTAAGGTATGCATAAGGATCATCAAGTCAAACTCCCATGATTGAAAGGGTTTCACAAAGTCTTCCAATGGCTACCAAGAAGAGGGCTCTTATGTCCAAGCAGGATCTTATATCCCAGCAAATGCTTCTCTTCTATCAGCAGCTATCAGCCCACTGGCTGCCTTTCAATCTAGTGAGTAGCACAGCTCATTATCCAATGAGAAGGAATTAACCTCCTGAGTGAGGTATGACATAGCTGTTATTCAGCCTGGAGTGTTCTAGTGAGATGGTTGCTGCAAGGATCCTTATATTTGCAGTCACAGGGAGGGGGTCTGGTGGGGAAGGTGTTCTTCATACCTCCACCTAGTTATTCTCATTCTTGGTGTGGAAGCTAATAGTGGATTTTTGCATGATTTTGTTTGGTTTCATAGTGCTGTGCTTGCATGCATTGTGAACTGCAGGCATTCAGACAGTGTTCTCACTAGAGAATTGCCAAAATGAAAGTAAGCAAGAAAAAGTGGGGGATTAGGTATATGAAGACATGCTGCATTTGCTTTGCTGGCTCTGAGGGAGCAGTGCCTTCTGCATCAGCTGGCAGCCTCACGGACCCCTTGTCTTTAGTGCAGAGGGTCCCTCAGCTTTGAAAAAGAGAGTATTTGAGATGTAATCAATATGGCCCTATAACAGAAAGCACCATCCTTCCTCCCTAGCACCAGCTTCTGGGTTTTAAGTAATTGAAGTTTGAAGTGGGCTCAGTGGAAGCCACTTCTATCCTTTTCCCCTTTGGCTGAGCGCTTTTTTGCTTTTTGTACTTTTTACTGGGAACTGTATCGAGACACCATTAGCTAGCATGAGATGGGGACACAGAAATCAGATTTTCCTATCAACTAGATCTTTTTTTTTTTTTTTCCTTGCCAAGTACTCACTTGTATCTGGGGCTTTCCAGCTTTCTAAATCTCCCTGTCACATATCCTCACTGTGGGTGCTAAGGCATCTGCTTTTCCTTTCCTTCAAAGCCCATACTGTGATCATGAAGGTGGAAACTGACTGTTTCTCTCTTGGTGGCTGGTGAAAGGTCCTATACATTCATCTTTTTCTTTTCTCTGGTTCCTTCTCTACAGTCTCCTTTCGGCCTGCTTCAGGAGTGAACTCATGGACTCAAGGAGAGACCCTCCCAAAAAGACTGATGCCATCCTAAAACATTCCAGCCCCCCCAACCCATCAGTATACCCATAAACTGAGCTGGTGGGGTCACTTTGCCCAGCTGGCAGGACTAGAAACAGTGGGGCAAATGCACAGCCTGACAGCAACAGAGTAAATAGAGTAATATTCTGAAGGGACTCAAAATTTGCAAAAAACACCAGACATTTGTACAGACCTCTTAGCTGTAGCCCATAGCATTGGGAGGTCAGGAACCACAACGTCGTCTGTCTTGATGTAACGTTTTCTTCCTGTTTTTGTAATGTGTTGATACTCTGTATTTGTGAAACTCAGCAGTGTTTCTCTGAGCAGGTCTCAATTTTAAAATGCCTCTTGTCTTGTTTAACTAAAAATGCGTTTATGGGCTGGGGTTTGGAGTAGAAGAGGGGTGCTGTTTAAACAGTCTGTGATAGTCAGTTTGACCTGTTTTAATGCTGGTCATGCAGTAATAGTACAAGTAGCTGAAGTATTTGTACTGCTGTACAGGAGGCAATAGTTATATGAACTGGCATTGGTAAGAAATCCATTTGATTTTTGGTTGGGTTTTTTTTTTTTTTCTGTAGAAATGTCCACTGATTTGTCATCATGAATTGTTTCCCCTTATTTCTAATCTTAAAGGGTCTGACTCTGACATGAAAATTGTAGAGAAGACTGGGTGACTGAGTTTGTGCCAGCATCCCTGGCATTCATCCAGCTTTGCTGAGTTTAGGAAGGTACTTCCTGACTCTCTGGACTCAATCCAAGTGGGCTGAGCTGCACAGGTTGAACATGAGGTTGAAGTCTTTCCATGTTATGACATCCATGAATTCCTGCTCCCTTTGCAGCTGAGGATGTAAAGGGCAGTGTCCAACACTGCTTGTTGCCCTACCTGTGAAAAGAGGTTTGAGCTTGACCCTTTCCTTGCAGATGTTCAGCAGTTATTAGATGTTGTCTTAGAGTTTTCATCAACCATACTGCATTTTACTCCATCACTACAAACCTCATAGTGCAAAGGGAAAGCCGTGCCAGCACATGCCTCAGGCCATGCCCACCTTGTCCATTAATCCTGCAATCAGTGGCTTTTGCTTGTTGTGTACATGAAGTGCGTCCTCGCTTAGCAGCTCCTGCACAGAAGACTTTTTCAGCAAGGACTTGTAAATCCTTGCACTGCTTGTATCAAACGTTACCTCTGAAAATGATTTGTATGGAGCTTAACAGAGGACTCGAATCATTTAGAAACCTCATTTCTCAGTGTCAAGCTCAGACTAGCACAAAGTAGAAATGATCAACATGCAAGTAACATGCCATGGACTTAACCTGGCACTAGGTGTGGATACTGGTAATGGGGGAGGAGCTATTTGAGAGTGGGAATGATGCCTGCTGGGGCTTTCCCCACTGGGAGGTGCTCAAACACCCTTACATGAACAATAGCCCTTAATGATGGTAGAGAAGTTAGGGTTAGGGTAGTCTTTCAATCCACATTTTCAGCCAGTGGCATCTCTCCTGAGGAACTCATGTTCATGGCCACAGAAAACCGTAGTGTGAAGAACTTACTGAAGGTACACGAGGAAAGACATCCCCTATGAGCTTGTGTCTACCCATATCATAGAATCATAGAATAGTTAGGGCTGGAAAGGACCTTAAGATCATTTAGTTCCACTCCCCTGCCATGGGCAGGGACACCTCACACTAAGCCATGCCACCCAAGGTTTCATCCAGCCTGGTCTTGAACACTGCCATGGATGGAGCATTCACAACCTCCCTGGGCAACCCATTCCAGTGCCTCACCACCCTAACAGTAAAGAATTTCTTCCTTGTATCCAATCTAAACCTCCCCTGTTTAAGTTTCAACCCGTTACCCCTTGTCCTATCACTACAGTTCCTAATGAGTAGTCCCTCCCCAGCATCCCTGTAGGCCCCCTTCAGATACTGGAAGGCTGCTATGAGGTCTCCATGCAGCCTTCTGTTCTCCAGGCTGAACAGCCCCAACTTTCTCAGCCTGTCTTCATATGGGAGGTGCTCCAGTCCCCTGATCATCCTCATGGCCCTCCTCTGGACTTGTTCTAACAGTTCCATGTCCTTTTTATGTTGAGGGCACCAGAACTGAACACAGTACTCCAGGTGAGGTCTCAAAAGATCAGAATAGAGGGGCAGGACCACTTCCTTCGCCCTGCTGGTCATGCTTCTTTTGATGCAGCCCAGGATACATTTGGCTTTCTGGGCTGCAAGCACACACTGCAGCTGCCTCATGTTCATTTTCTCATCGGCCAACACCCCCAAGTCCTTCTCCGCAGGACTACCATGAATTTCCTTTGTGCCCAACCTGTAGCTGTGCCTGGGATTGCTCCCACCCAAGTGTAGGACCTTGCACTTGGCATGGTTAAACATCATGAGGTTGGCATCAGCCCACCTCACAAGTGTGTCAAGGTCCCTCTGGATGGCATTCTTTCCCTCCAGTGTATCAACCAAACCACACAGCTTGGTGTCATTGGAAAACTTGCTGTGGGCACTCTCAATCCCACTGTCCATGTCACTGACAAAGATATTAAACAAGACCGGTCCCAACACCGATCCCTGAGGGACACCACTTATTACTGGTCTCCAGCTGGACACTGATCCATTGACCACAACTCTTTGTGTGCAACCATCCAGCCAGTTCTTTATCCACCGAGTGGTCCACCTGTCAAATTGATGTCTCTCCAATTTAGAGACAAGGATGTTGTGTGGGACAGTGTCGAACGCTTTGCACAAGTCCAGGTAGATGACATTAACTGCTCCACCCCTGTCCATCATCTTTGTAGCCCTATCATAGAAGGCCAGCAAATTGGTCAGGCAGGATTTGCCCTTCTTGAAACCATGCTGGTTGTCACTGAGCACCTTGTTGTTTTTCATGTGCCCTAGCATGCCTTCCAAGAGAATCTGCTCCCAGATATTGCCAGGCACAGAGGTGAGACTGACTGGTCTGTAATTCTCCGGGTCATCCATTTTCCCCTTCTTGAAAATGGGGGTTATATTTCCCTTTTTCCAGTCATCAGGAACTTCACCTGTCTGCCATGATTTTTCAGATATGATGGCCAGTGGCTTTGCAACTTCATTCGCCAGCTCCTTCAGGACCCGTGGATGGATTTCATCAGGTCCCATGGACTTGTGTACATTCAGGTTCTTAAGATCGTCTCAAACCAGATCCTCTCGTACAGTGCACCCACGGTCTAGATTTTTACAGTCCCTGCATCAATTGTTGAAGAGAAGAGCTCAGTCACAAATGTCAGTGATCCGTAGCCCCTGAGAAATACAGGGGGCTATGCTGATACTGATCAGAACCTGTGTGCCTGCAGTGCAATTGATACTGGGTTTATTTGGGGCAGATGTGTGCCCAGCTCTGGTACACTTTTGGTTAGGTACAACCTGAAGAGAAGATGCCTCCCAGATATAGAGTAAGCCCCCTGGCCACCCACCAAGGAAAAAAGCCTGATACAGTGGGAGAACACTTTTAACTCTGAACATCACATCATCTGCTTCCAGGCAGTAGAGCTGTGATCTGAGCAGGCGATGACTCGTACTAGCATCATCTTTGGGAGCCATATCACATCTCTGGATATCTCCTTCGTTGTCTTAGCAAGACTTGCTCTACCATAGCAGTGTGGGGGAGGGCTGATGGAGAAAAAAACCCAGAATTGTGATTTAGTATAAATTATTTCTAATTAAGCACTAGGAGTTATTTTTTTTTCATATAGTTGCAGCTCTATCATTGTTCCTTGTGTAAAGCTAACCAAATCAAGTACCTCTCTACTTTGCCTGGAAACCCCAAGAAGGACTTTAAGATTACAAAGCAGGTAACTATTGTTCTGTGCCTTTTTATTTGTGAGAAGAAAGGCTATTCCTTCCTCTGTGAAAGGTGGGAACCTGAACTGCAAATGCAGCCCGATGTAGGGTTACGGCATTGTCAATCTGTCCTTCCAATGAAGGCTTATTCCTGGATCTTGGGTCTGTCTGTTTGTGGGTGGCAATACTGAAATATTGCAACAAACACACACAAACCTGTATCTAGAGCTCTGCTCCACAGCCTGTCCACCAGCAAGTTTGAGGAGGCAGCCCATCAAAAGGTACAAGATGTCCACAGCCCGAGCAGGGAGATTCTAGCTCATGCTTCAGTTCATTGTCTGGTCTGACCTCTAGGAAATCTTTGTACCATGATGGACAATAGAGCACCTGAAACTTCCACCGAATAAGAATCTAAATTATTTAAAACTTACTGCTCTCTGAAAGGGCTTTCCTGTTTGTCCTCCTTACTGATGATAGTGAAGCTGGTCTTAATGGTGACTTAATGTGCTCTTCAGCTTACAAAGTGGTTATCTTAAAAAGTACTTTATTTTTTTTTATCAAATAACATGAAGCTGGAAGTGATTGGGGTTACTTCATAGTTGGTCTCCTGCATGTAAAAGAAGAAAACTTTTTCCCAACTGTCTTTTGATTAATTCTTTGTCATCTCTGGGCCTTTGGAAAAGTCTTCTTTTCAAGGAATAACAGAGTGGAATAATAGAACCTTATCAGTCAGTGAGGTTATATCACATCACATAGTTGATATATATCCACTCCCTGTATTATAGCTCTATTTTCTGGAGAGCAGATTGCATCTGCTGCCTGCCATAGGAAATTCCCATACCTGAAATGTAAGAGGAATCATTATTGCTGCCTTTGCCCCTGTGTTGTAGTTAATATGTGTCTAGTGACCATCAGGGCTCCTCCTTTCCATGATCCCATTTACACAATAGCTTGTCCCAAGTCTACAAATCACTTGTGTGGTTTAATGATGCACTATTGCTTGCTTTAGAATAGCAGCTATTAGAGAGCAAGGGTATTGCTCTGCTTTTTAATGTCTCACTTCATGGGCCATCAAAGCGGATAAGTGCAACTGAGCATCATCTGTGTCACTTGTGTGCCATTACTAGGCCACATCAGTGACATCCCAGTGTTCCACAGCCCAGTGGGCAACCTTACATGAAAAAAATGTTACGAATGGTCATGTTGATCATGTGTCAGCTTGGGATATAATCCTTGCTGCTCCTTCTGTGGCTAGTGTAAGGAAAGGCAAGCCCAGAGCTGGACAGCTTTGATTCTACTTGGGTCTCTCTGCATTGTGACTAGCTCTAGGTCTTCAGGGATAGAAAACTGTAAGCACAAGGGCTTGGATGAAATCTTAAATGCTCTGAGCCTGAGCTGCCCTATTCTTAATGGACTTTAATTTGCATTAAGACTGCTTACAGGATGGTGTACTCATCTAACGTCAATGAGGAATCTGGGACTTGTCTACTGAATCAGGTAATTGGTCTATCCAAGTAGTTTCATGCTTCTGGTGAATGGCTGATATCCAGTAAGCTGGGAAAGTGCAGAATTATATAAGGTAGCTTGTGACCTGAACTGTGCTTCTTATGTGGGAAAAGGAATTTCCTTCCTTACCTCTTGAGGTGATCACTATATGCCTTGAAGCATCACAGGCAATTGCCCTCATATAAGCTTGCATAACTACAAATGTTATTGGCTAAATAATAACACGGCCTCTTGAAGGGAAAAATATCAGTTGCAGAATGTGACTCAGGGCCTTTCATATCAGACTGTTCCAAGAAATTATAATAGTCTCTTAATTGAGGTCCTTATACCTTGATATTAAAATGCATTTCATTGGCAATGATATCAAAGAAATGTTAATGCTCCTACTTCTAATCTTTCTTGAGACACAGTAAGTATAACTTTAATGAAAATCACTGTGCATGATACTCTTATAATACCTGGGTTTTTAAAAAAGGAAAAAAAAAAGAAATATATTTTAAATGAATCCTCAAACACCATGTAGTCTGTGTGTTCAATACCAAACCATTTTCTTGTGTTTCTGAGGCTGTTGCTATATTGATGTGTGACATTCATTTTCAATAAAATTTTGCATCTTGGTTTATCTTGGAACTTTTCTTTGACTAGATGGCTTTCTCCAGACCTTTTACATATCTGCTCATGTGATGGAATAGTTGAGTTGAAATGAGCATGGGTATGAAGAAAAATGGGTTTGTTTCCAATTTTATTCACTTGAGCTTGTCTTCATCTTGATTCTTATGAGTATGAATGAGATAAGAGTGGAGTCCTTAAGCTGTATGTTAAAGTATGCATTTGTTTCCTGTGGTGTAGATTGCTTTGGGTTGGCTTCTGTTTGCCTGTCTTTTCATTTTAAATCCCCAAAGTGTTTTCTGGTCTTCTAACTAGCTTTGCTGAGATCAGTGTTGTGGAGATGGCAAAGTTAAGCCCACTACTGACCTCCCTGGAGAATCTTGTTTCAGCAACAGGCATCCTTGGCAAAATAAATAAATAAATATTTCTAGTCAGGAGCTCTCTGAATAAAATCTGCCCTGAGCCTGAACAATGCAACTAAACCTTTTTTGGGAAGTCTTTGTTTTGGAATTTCACTGTGTACATGGTGACCTCCTCACTTGCATATCGTGCAGATTTTGCCCTAAGAGACTACTTAGATATGTATTAATTTCAGGTGAAGCTCAGTTAAGTGCCTGAACCTGTAAATAAGAAATACTCATTCCGGTCCTAAATCCAGAAGCCTCTGAGGTTAAGGGTGGTGTCAAACCTGACTTGAATTTCATGGCTGGCCTCAGCTTTCATAATTGGTGAATTGAAACCTCAGATCTGAATCATTCTCTTTACCCTGAAAAGTTGGGTCTGAACTTCATGGCTCAGTTTCACTTCCCCTTGGGAGTTGCTGCTGTCATTAATATTAATTTGTGAAGCTTCTTGTGCTTTCCACTTCCTTGAGTCTATGAAGTTTGCTGGATCTTGTCCTGCATCTTCACTTCCAAAGGACAGTTCGCACCCTTCTATGCCTCCTGTAATTGTAATTAGGTAACATTTCTTCAGGGCCTTAGATACTCTAGCCTGTTAGCATAGATATTTTCTCCACCTAACACTGCAAGTCTTAAAAGTGCAGGAAGCTGGAGACAATGTAATTGTATGAAACTTGACCTTGAGTGCTGCAGGTTTTAATAAATTATCTAGGTATAAGCCTTTTCTTTCCTTTTACACTTTGCTTATTTGAAGTAATAACTATTCTCTTTGCATAGAAGGAAAGCCAGTTCTCAGGAATTGGTGTAACCAGTTATACCCAGACAAACAAGTTTCCCGATGGGAAATAAGATGGGAATGCACCCTTGCACATTCTCTGGGGGGTCACAGTGATACGGATGAACAAGTGCCAGGCTCCATGGTGAGCTGGGCAACCTCTGCCCTGCTGGACAAACATGGATTGTGTGGGTACATTGTGTCTGGGAAGCATGCCTGCTTCCCCAGCAGTTTTGCCTAGTCTTGTAAATGCCCCTGGTGCCAGAGAGAGAAAAAACTGCTCTCTTGTGGCAGGGTGATACTCTGCCAACTGGACCCGTTTTAATGATAAATTTCTGCATATCTCAAGTAAGACCCCACTCCAGATGGGATGCCGCAGCCGTAACTCGATCTGCTGGGCTGCCGTTCAGAAGCAGTCTGGTCTCCACACTCTGGATCACTTACAAGGCAGGATTGCAGCTGGGACCCTTGGGGCTGATGGCGGGAGCTCGCCAGCAACCCTCTCTGGCCTGGTTCACAGATATGCTGGATGGAGTTTGGGGCTGTCTGGACTTGAGGAAGGCTGGTGCTGTTGTCGAGTGGTTGGAATCTGATACTCTTTGCAAGCAGCCTATGCAGTCTGGATACCAGGTTCTCCTTAATACCAGCAAAAGCTGTGTTAGTGTCTCAGGCAGCTCTGACCATCTCAGCAGTGGTCCCTCAGGTGTATGGAGTTTGTCTTGAGCAAAGAGCCTCTGGCAGTTATACATATGCCTGATAACAATCTGTTTACATGAATAAATAGGAATTTTGGAGAAACCAAGGTAATAAATGTGACCCGATCTGAAAATTGCTTCTGCAGTCAGGTTATAGGGATAGTTACCATGGTTTGAGATGACTTTCTCAGTTCTTGTTCTAATGAAAAAGTCTTTGACCACAAGGAAAGCTTAACTTAAAAATTAATATTCTGAGTTTTGGCAGGTGTTTGCTGGCTTTGCTTATGGTTTTTTGTTTTTTTTTTTTTTCAACTGAAAGCCTTAGAAACCTTTCCTTAAATAAAAAATTTGAACTGAAAGTGAAGCTTTCTTTTGTCATTGTTTCACGATTTGTTTTATAAATGTCCAGCATATCTGTGAAACTCCTTATTTACTGCTATTTACTCTCTCTCTCCAATGATCTTTATCTGTGATGCTCCTAGGGTGCCAGTGATTTCATTAGCAGGTCACCACTGCCACAAACAGCAAACATAGCCATTGGGTGCGTATTCTTAACAACCAACTGCTGTGATTACTTGTCCTAACATCTCCTTGGTTTGCAGGACCTCCATGCAGTCACAGTCATCCTATGGCTCCAACTCTCCACCACTGAGCAAAATGAACAGCATGAACAAGCTGCCTTCAGTCAGCCAGCTAATTAACCCCCAGCAGCGCAATGCCCTGACCCCAACCACCATCCCTGACGGCATGGGAACCAACAGTAAGAAACTCTTGCTGCTTCTTCTCCTGTTTTATGTGTGCTCCCTGCTAGTCTGGGCAAGCAGACTTGGCATCTCCAAGCAGGTAGTGTTAGGCTGGGGAGCCTGGAGTAATTGCTGGAAACATGAAAAGCCAAATACTGCTCACTGCTGTGCCACAGGGCAAGGCTTCAGCATCCTGCTGTAAGCCTCACAGAGGTGAACAGAGCTACTTCTTGCTGCACATCTGACTGACTGCACTGTCATCTGTCTTTCAAGAATTGTTTTTTCTTTCTTTCCCAGCAGAGATTCAAATGCTGGCAAACATCTTTTTCCCTCAGTTCAATTAAGACACCTCTTAGTTTCAAAGCAAATGTCTGCATCTCACAACTCTGTAACCTGCTTCCTCCTGGCTGCTGAAGAGTGCCCAGCAGCTCTGTAAATCCAGGATGACAGACATGGTTCTGGGGGCTGAGTTTTGGTGCCCCTGTTTTTTAATTTCAAAAGTACTGGACCCTTGCCCACACCTGTTGCTGATCCCCTTCGGCTGCTCTCAGTGTCTCTGAAAACAAAGCTATTTGGCTTCTGTATTGGGTTACACTGCTGGCTCTGTCCTACTCCCCTCCTGTGACAGGGAAAGCTGAGATGAGGCTTGCTTAGTTGCTTAGGTTTCTACTGAGCCTGCTTGTAAAGGAAGGTGATGCAGCAGTGCTGCTGCCAACAGTTACTCCAGTGAGGGCAGAGCTCCTGAAGGACTGTCATCTGGTCCTCATGCACATTGCAGCCCTGCCTCGAATTCCCCTTGAGCTTGCTCCATGCAGGGCTTTGCGGAAGATTTAAAGCTGCTTTGTCAGTGGGTGCTGTCCTTTGGTGCTGTACTGGGGTGAAGCTGGGGTCCAGGTATGCCTGGGTAACAATGTGCTCCTCCTTCTCTCCTCCAGTTCCCATGATGGGCACCCACATGGCCATGACCGGTGACATGAATGGCCTCAGCCCCACGCAAGCGCTGCCTCCTCCCCTCTCCATGCCTTCAACGTCCCACTGCACCCCCCCTCCTCCGTACCCCACAGACTGCAGCATCGTCAGGTGAGCGGGAGCAGCCTGCCCAGCGCACATTTTCCACCCTCAGGGAGCGGAGGCCTCGTGTCAGGGGTCTTGAAGGGTCCTGCCAAAGCCCTTGACCCGTTCTTCTGGAGCACTGGATCTCAGTGGGTCTTGGCAGTCCTGGGCTGGCACCCTCTAGGCACCAAGCCTTTAACCCTCACCTCTGAGCAGCCGAGAGAAACAGGGATGTTAGGACTTCAAGAAGCCAAGCGCTGCAGCATCTGTTGGATTGGTGGAGCTGAGGGTACCAGGCAGTCTTTGCAAACATTTCTTTTTTCTTTTTTTTTTCTTTTTTTTTTTCCTTTTTTCCCCCCTTTGGCCAACCGAGACAAGCCATGGATGGGTTCAGAAGCTCCTTTGCCCTCCATGAGGTCAAACAGGTTGAAAGATGCTGCCCATAAAGGAGGAATCCTTACACTTAGGGAGGAATGTGCTGACTTAATGTACTTTGTGTGCATGATGTGTTTGAGCCCCAGACCCGCTGTCTTGCTGAAGCCCTCTACCCCTGCAGCAGGCTGCCATGGGCTCAGCTGCCTTTTGGGTGAACTGACCTGGCAGGATGGCTCATGTGAGCCTTCCTGCTCCAAGATCCAGGCTGTGCAGCCCTGGCTCTTGACTAAGGCAATGTGGTGCCACAGGGGTTGTCTGTTAGGTGCTGAGTTGACGCACTCCCTCATTTGTTTGATATGGCAGCAATGTGGCTTGCTGGCCTGGGATGTCTTGGAGAAGGTCAAGCCAAGGGTGAAAGCTTTGTTTCCTGTTGCTGCAGGTTGGCTGTGTGTTTGGTTTTTCTGTGGTTTGGGCTGTTGCAGCCAGGGTGATCCTTTTTCTTTCTCCTTCCTTCCTTCCTCCTCTGCAGCTTCTTAGCGAGGTTGGGCTGCTCATCCTGTGTGGATTATTTCACGACCCAGGGGCTGACCACCATCTATCAGATTGAGCATTACTCCATGGATGTAAGTAACTCCTCACCATTTCCTTTGTTTGCACCCTTGGCCCTGCTTTAGGAATGGGTCAGAAATCCAGACTCAGTATATTTTTATTTTATATGATTAGTTTGATTTAAGACTGTTGCACACAGAGAAGGCATATTGTGAGGTGAAAAGTGGCTGGACTTCGGGCCAGCATTGTAACTGCCTTGCCTGGCACAGAGAAGGAGTGTCTCCCCCTCCCCACCACTTTCTGTTTTAGCCCCAAAAGTGGCCCCAGCCCACATGCCTGTTAATTCTGCAAGGCCTGGTTTCAGTTTACACTGCTCTGAAACACCTCACTCGCCTGCAGACAAGTAGGCTGTCCAGAAGTGGTCTGTGTTTTTCCCTCCCTGCTTGTTTTCTGGCCTTACCTTGATCTTCCCTTGCCACTGGCATCTCAGCCCTGTTTTGGTTTTGATTTTTTTTTTCTCTTGCATGGTGCTTGCTGTAGGGTTGCTGCTTCCTTTCCTGTGCCATTGCTCTCCTCCGAGCTGGCTGTCCTGGTTTTTTGCCCCAGAATTTTGCAAAGCTGTGGTGCTTTTGCTTCCTCGCATGGGCTGCCTTCCTTCTGCTGCTGCTATAATTAGAAAAGCTGACCCATATTAACCAAAGCTGGTTGCTAATTTTTTCAGAAGCTGATATCACATTTCCCAGAGTGTAGGTAATGCTACCCTCAGGTACTGCACCGGAGATGATGAGGCCTCAAAGTTTTGTTATGTCTGCTTGTAAACTTTAGTTATGTTGAAGTAAGTAAGGCAGTTCCTATAGGGTCAGATCCAGAGCTTTAAATACTGGAGCTCAGACTTGAATTCTAAAATCCTTTTGCAGGCTTTGAAATAAACACAGTGGTTTTCAAAGCCATTGAATATCTGCAGCCCAGCAGTCCCTGCCATAGACAACCAGCAGATCTCCCAGAGGTTGTCTTGGATGCCTTGCAGTCCAGTTAAACATTTAGCTTGAGGTCAGCACATATCATGCATGAATGTGTGTTTTGTGTAACTTCAGAACAGACCTTGTGTTCTTGCTGCCTCTTGGCTGCACACTCTTGTTAAAAAGTGAACCATGACCTTCAGGAGCAGTGTTTTGTCTCCTACAGTGCATCATGGCCAATTTTAGCAGCATTGCTGGTTAGTAGGCATTTGCAGAGTGGCCCAGAGACTTCTGTTCCCAGCTCCCAGCTTGCCCAGGTATCGCCTTGTTAAGCCCTCCACCTTGCCTTTCCAGGATCTGGTGAGCCTCAAGATCCCGGAGCAGTTCCGCCATGCCATCTGGAAGGGCATCCTGGACCACCGGCAGCTCCATGACTTCTCCTCCCCTCCCCACCTCCTGCGCACCCCCAGTGGCGCCTCCACAGTCAGCGTGGGCTCCAGCGAGACGCGAGGGGAGCGGGTTATCGATGCGGTCCGCTTCACGCTCCGGCAGACCATTTCCTTCCCTCCCCGTGACGAGTGGAATGATTTCAACTTTGACATGGATGCCAGGCGCAACAAACAGCAACGCATCAAGGAGGAAGGGGAGTGAGCACCATGGACCCTGCACCGCCCTGCCTCGGCCACAAACTGCTCAGCCCTTGTCTTCCTTCTGCTTGGTACTGCACCCTTGGACAAAGGGCGGAGGGAACCTTCTTGCTCATTTATTCTGGGTTATGCCCTTAATGCTGTCTAGGTCATACTCCTGGACCACAACCTCCACCCCAGCTCTTGCAAGGGGAAGAGCAGGTGGTATTTCCTTGAAAGCCGTTGACCTTCTCGAGAAGGTGGTGTTCTTGTTTTGTGTTTTCCTTTGGGAAGAGGGCTTCTTTTCTTGACTTTTGAATCCCCACACACCTTGTGGGCATCCTGACCTGCAAACTTGCCTCTTTCATCCAGTGATCTCGCTTTGAAAAGCAGGAAGGTGAAAAATTTCTTAAAAGCAAAAAAAACCCACCCCATTTCAACCCCAAAGCCAAATGCAAAAAACCCAAAGCCACCAAACTCTGAACTGGCAGTTCATCCAAAAAAATAAATGGAATTGGTCTGCTAAACATTGCACTTAACCAGCCTCTTCCCACGGAGCTGATTGCTCCATTCATGTGTAATATTCTCCAGCGGAGACAGCACATGCACTTTGCTGGGCAGGCCAGTGCTTACAGCCACCTGCAACTCATTTTTTCATTTTCCCTCACCTTATCTGGGAAAAGAAACAAACCTGCTGTCTCTTCTTGTTTTGAATTTACCTTCATATCTATGTCCTGGTTTGCTTGTTTCAGGATATAAATGCAATTACAGCCATTGGTCACTCTTGAATTCTGCCCTCGACCCAAACGTTAGCCATTCTGTACTACTACTGACATTAAAGCTAGAGAATTAGGCTTTGCCACATATGCAGCCTGGGTAGTTTAGTGTAAGGATTTGCCTGCCTAGCCTCCAGTTGAACAGAGAACCAACTGAGAACCGCACACTGATTCGTAGGGCTTCAGCTATCCTAAACCCAGACAAACTTTTACTTGGACCATGCCAGATTTGTTTCATGCCAAGTAAAGTAGAACCATCTTTAGATATATCTGTAGTAGGCTGAAGCCTGTTGTGGTTTATTGTTGGTGACTATAGACTAAGTGATGAGCAACTAGAAGCGAAGAGTAAAAAAAAGAAAGATATTTCCAACTGCCTTGGAACAAGGATGAGTTCCTGGTAATACGAGTGTTGCTACTGCAGAAAGTCATGTTTACATGAGAAATTTATTCTTCTCTGTGGCTGGTTTTTGGTCTTGTTTTTTGGATTTTTTTTTTGTGATTTCTTTATTGGTTCTACAGCAGCTGTGTTCCGAAGCATTTCCTCTGGCTGCCAGTGATCCTGTGGACAAGTAACTGAACAGAGAGCATGTTTTCACATTTATTATTGGCCAAGGTATTGAGACTCTAACATATACAAAACAAACCTAAATGGAGGAACTCAGCTCAGCACAGCTGCTTTCAAGTTGGTCTGCTCTTTTTAACAGTAAGCCTGACTTTTTGGTTTTTTTGTTGGGTTTTTTTTTTTTTTTAGCTGAGGAAAGATGAAAAAGCAGCTTAAATCACTTGTCATCCTACCTTGCTATAACCAGATCATCTCGTTTCAATGCAGTGGCTTTTTTTCTGGGCCCTGCTGTGTGCCATGTATTTCATTTAAGCTTGATATTGTTAGCATCCTGCTCCACCTGTCTGTTGTGCCAGGTCTATGTTGCATTCAAAGACTGCCTTTCAGTAACTGCAAGCCTATTTTGGGTAGCTCTAAATGGTATTGCAAGATTGTTACCCTGTAAAGTGTGTATATAAATATTTTTTGTATGTGTAATTTTGTTTCCTACAGCATAACATGCCAATTTTTATTTCTTCTTGGGCTACCGGGTCTGACAGAACCACAATAAAATGTTGTTTGTTTTTCTGTTTTTGTTTTTTTTTAATTATTATTTTTATGCAGAACGCTTACAGTATACCTTGTAACAAATGGCTCGTCACTGGACAAATATATTTGTATTTTTCATACTGAGATTCCTGTGTTACTTTGCAGTTGAGGGGGAGGGGAGCAGGTACTGGAAGCCTGTCTTATCATTTATTTTGTAACACTTCAAAGAGCAGTGTCCTAGATTTCAAAGTATTTAACATGCTCAGTGTGAAAACTTACTCTGTCTTTTTATGTTGTTGTTTTCCTATATGCTACAAAAGAAACAAGTCCTCCTGCTCTTGACTTGGTGCAAGAATTAATTCAGCTGGGCAGTGTTAGTGCGGGGAAAGTGTTAGTGTGGATACTTTGCAAATTCCTGGAGGTGAATTAGGCTGTGCCCTTCTCACCTTCCAGGTTTTGTATTACCATTGTGTAATCCTTCTGAGCTGCTTCAGTATTGTACCAACATTGATGCAAAAATACCGTCATTCTAGGTACTAGGAAGCTTCTGACTATAAAGGTTAATGCAGTTAAGGCTGTGCCCAGAGTGTGGGTGCAAGAACTTCAGTATCTGCCTTTCAACTCAGCAGTGAGATGGTCAGCAGTCTGCTTTTCTGCTGCATCACTAATGATTAAAATATATGCTGTGAAAACCTTTCTACTGTATATTGCTATGGAGCCCACTTCTGTATAACTGGAATCTTCAAGTGAGTTTGAACTGCTGTAGCTTTTACCCTCCTCTGTAGAGCTGTGATTTTTGTTTTGTTTTGTTTTGATACATCAAAGCATATGGGTTAATTGAGCTGAGAATCTGCCAATGCTTGTAGCAATGACAGTGTTGCCTGCACCAAGACTTGTGTGTGCTTTGGAACACCTTGTTGTTGAAGTCAATGAAAATAAAAGCCAAAGTGAAAACGAGACTGAATTCCCAAACAATTTCTTTTGTTACCTGTGCGCCTTCGTGGAAGTGAGCAGGAGTCCTTGCTGCTGTTTCCTCCTCTGAGCAGTCAGAGCTCAGTGCTGCCTTTGCCCACGTGTGCAGTTTTCTCATCCCCACACCATCCATGTCACAAGGGTGTGTCATAAGGTGCCATCGGGCACCCATCTGCCTTCTTTCTGGCAGATTGAATAGGTCAGCCCCTGTAAGCCTTGTGATGAACTGTGAAATCTGGCTCTTGCATTGTTTGCATGGCTCTGGTGTTTTTTGCCCTCTCATCAGGTTTCTTCTTTCTGGTTTTGAGCAGGGCACTGGGAAGTGGACAGTGTTCAATGTTCTGCTCAAACACAGTGGAGCTGTGGTTTCTGTGTGCCCTCGTTGGGAGGAAGGAAGGTATACTTGGAGCAAGCAGGGTCAGAGCTGCCCTTTCTTACCTCCACACTTGTGAAACAGCCTTGCACAGCCATCTCCACCACCCCCCATGGAGCTTGGGGTGGATTGTCCTCCTTATGTAACTTACACCAAAGGCTTTGTGTGTCACCCTGAGAATCCTCTCTCCTACCAAAGCCACTTCCTTTTCTTTGGTATCTCAATAATTCTTTCAAGGATTAGAAAGAATAGTGGCTCAGAGCCAGTGGGGTGGCTGTCCCAAAAGTGATGGAGTGGCCTCTGTCAGCCCAGCTTCATCAGAGGTTTCTACATGGGGCTCAGGTCTGTCTTTTACAGATTTCCTTGATTATGAGTCAAAAAAAAAAATCTCAAACAATAAAAAAACATCCCACGAAGATCTCAGAAGAATGAAAGTCCATGGCTTTCCTTAGGGGTTAGTTTCACACTGACCATTAGGGTAGGGAATGCTTGTTTGATTTATTTGGTTCTGAACACTGTTTCTTTTCCCTTTTGCCAGAAAGTTTAGATTCTGGTGAAAGCAGTTATCTCTGGATATCAATATCCAGAGGCCTGTTTGCACTTTGGCAGTCAGGGATTGCTTGAATGTGATGTTAAAAACAAGTATTTTGCCCTCAAAGAGGAAAGTCCTACTACAGTGGCTGCAAGAACTTGCTGTTTCAGCTGATAGATTCTGCCTCTAGTTGAGCAAACTGAATGAGGTGAAATAGGACTTTAGTTCCTTTAACCAGGTAAGCCTGAAATATATTTGCCAATGGTTGGAATTGCTGTCTGCTGCGATCCACTGTCAGAGTAGGAAACTTCTGTGTTCCTTAGGTTATAGCAAGGATTTCAGGAGTGAGGAATCCCAAGCTGGTGCACTCCCTTTTGCCCTCCACCCATATGCATTGGAATTTTGTCTTTGGATATTGGGATGCTTTATATGCAGGCATGAGGTTTTCAGGGCAGGGATCCATTACAAGCTTCCAGCTGTGTTTTGCAAGCCTGGGTGGACCTCTGAAGATGTGCATGCCCTTCTATGCTCCTAGTTCTAAGTGTGCTGAAGCTAGCAGTCCCCTGGAATGAAACTTATTCGGACACAATAAACCTTGGCAAACCTCTGAGTGGAGCCTGTAAAAGGTGTCTTGCTCATTGCATTCTTCCTGCCCAGCATGTCTTAGCAGAAACCCTTTCCTGACAGCAAAGAGCCTGCCTGTGCTATGGAGGAGGAGTGCAGGACCTGGCCTCCCACTCTGCCTCTTTGCAAGTAGTTTCTCAGCAGGAAAACTGTGTGGGCAGCCCAGCCCTAGCACCCAGTGGGAGCTTGGGCTACTTGGTCTCCTGATTTACTGAGCTATAAAATGTACAGCTTATATAAACTCTGTGAAGGTCAGTGAGCAGCTACTCCAAGCTCTGCAGGGCTCTCCTGTGTGGTCTGCTCCAAGGGACAGCAGTGTACAGCCACTACAGAGATGCGGAGTGTGGCCATCTGAGCATGTGCTGTGCTTGTGCTGAGCCTTCACCAGCCACGTTTGGCAAATAGTCTCCCCTAGCTGACAGGCTCAAGCTAGTGGTTTCTGGGTCCTGAGATATTTTGGTTCTCTGTGATCCATGACAGCAGCAAATTGTCTTCTTGAGCATACAGCAAAGAGTGGAAGTTGGAATTCTGAAGCCTTACTGTTGATGTTTGGATACACTGGCCATGAACACCAAATGAACTGGGAGGAAAAGAATCTTTATGCTCTGTTGGAAAGTACTGGCTGCAGCTTTCTCCCAGCTTGCTTCCCTAAGACCAAGAAGCCAAAATTTAACACAGGCATATGACAGTTATCTTTGCTACAGCTTTGCTCTCCTGAGTCTGGCCTATGGGCTGACCCCTTTTCTTTATGCCCAGCCTCTCTCAACTGTATCTACCATCCCTTCAGCACAAGGCCTTAACATCAACACTGTGGAACCAGCTGGTTTATTTTGTGTGTATGCACAGTTCTATTAGTAGGCGATTTTCAATAAGTGAGGAGTTGGAGCCTCTCTGCAATCCCCCTCCATCTGCCTGTGGATGTTGCAGGGCTGCCCATTGCAGTCATGTCCTGCTGCTAGGTGAGTGTGGCTGCGTTCTTCCTTACCTCAAACTGGGTAAAGTCCTTTTCTGGGAGGTGGGAGGATCAGTTGGTTTTATTAAAATTGCTTCCTTGTAAACATTCCTACAGTGTCATAAGTTTTGTTCTTAGGAAATATCAGCTCTGCCTTCAGGAAGTGAACCAGACGCCTGGGACAAGTGGTGAGTAAAGGAAAAGCTATGTGAGATTGGGGGGCAGAACATGCAGGATTTGAGGTGGGACATGGGGGCTGCTGCTGTAGCCCCAGCACGTGGGCAAGCACCAAGGGGTATCTCAGGGGATGGTGTACCATAACTGTGTGCCTACAGCATGGAAGCCAGGGGAAAGGGTCCCGATCACAGCAGCGAACACTGCTTGTACCCAGTGTGTTTCTGCTTTGGTGGCTGCAGTCATAGCAGTACCATACCTTGCTCTGTTCCCACAGCAACATCAGACACAGGCCCATGGGCAACTGGATTTCAACTTGATAGCTCTAAGATTCAGTGTTTGGCAAGGGTCTTCATGCATCATTCAGCTGATTTCCTCACTGATGCTGCAGTGCACTCTCCTTGCATGCAGTGATAATGTGAGCATGGCAGCCAGCGGCTTTTTTGGCTGAGCCACTTCCTCAGACGATGGGGAAACATGCTCCAACAGGAGGCAAGTGCCTTCTAGCATGCTCAGCAATTATTCACAGGCAGATTGGCTGATATCACCCATTACAGCATGCAAAGGAGATGCTTACATTGTCTCTCCCAACTGCCTAGGGTAGGAGATTAGGTTCCCTGCATCATCAGTGGCAAGAAAGTCCCTGGGGAGCCATTCAGAGCATATTAGCTTCCCACTCTGAATCGTGCCCTGGAAGATGTGGTCTCATTGTTGCCTGCATCAAGGCCAAGGGAAGACTAACCTTGTTTGTTGACATTAAGTGGGATGGCTCTGTCCGTGTAATCAGCTTTGCCAAATTCCTAAGGCTTGTGGCTCACTGCGAAAGGCACTCTCATGGCACAACCATGTACAATTCAGCAGCGAGGAACTGGTTGAAGGGCTCTGTGTGAGGCAAAGAAACTGGTGCAGGGTTTGAAAAGAAATGGGGAAAAACTGAAACATCTTTTTCCCAGGCAGTTATAAACCAAAATTGAGACAACGGGATATCTGGCTGCACTGGACCCAATGCGCTTTCGAGTACATCATCTCCAACCCGAACTGGTTACTCTGTGTAGGGGTTTTGTAACGCTACCGTCATCGTACAGACAAGAGCACAGCAGCTCGGAGGGCCGCGGCGATGCGCAGGTTGCGAGTGGCGGAGCGGAGCCGGACGGGCCGCGGCCTCACTGCCCGGGGAGCCACTGCCCTCTAGTGGGACCCGCTCCGGGCCCGGCTCCGAGCACCTCTCCTGCTCTGCCGCCCGCAGCCTCGAACAGGGGTTCAGGGCCTCCCTGCAGCTGGAGGTGGGTGTAGCTGGCATCTCAGGGTGCCAGCCCTCCTCCTCCTCCTGCCGCCGCTGTGGTCCCATGTGGGTGCAACCCGAATCACTGAGCTTATGCCCCCTCTCAGCTCTCCAAATGACTCCTGGGCATCGGTTTTATAAAACTGCCTTTTTCAACACCTTTTCTTTCGCATCCCACATGCAAGAGCTGCAGCAGCAACTATTGTTTGCTTATTTTGCATGGGTAGAGTAAGTAAGTGATCTAGTGGTGTTTCAGAACAAACTTTACTGTAGTTCTTTCTCAGGAAAAGCTGCTGCTCTCTAGCCCTTTGCTGTGCACCCAGGGAATCCCCAGGGTTGTGCCCATGCCAACCAACACCAGCAGAAATGAGAAATTCAGAGGAGGAAGATGAAAAACCATCAACTGCCAAGCCAGCAGACTGCTGCTCTCACCCCAGGCTGCAAAAATCCCGAAGCTGTGCCCTCGGCTGGTGAACCGGAGATGTCTCCAGAGCCAGGAGGCTGATTGGAGGTGCACTGGAGGCAAGCAGCCCTGCACAGTTACCTGGTGCTGCAACACCTTGCAGCTACAGCCATCAAGCAGCAGCACCCCAGGCTCCCAGCACCATGCACGCTTGCCCAAGGGCATGAGAGGTGCTCCACCTTCCCTCCACACACACACAGAGTCTTGGCAGCAGAAGTTCTCCTGCCAAAGCGATACACATCTCTTCTTCCAGCTGAGAAAATACCACTAGGTATGTTGCGGGGAGCACACGAGGCAGCCAGGAACTCCCACAGCAGCACCTGGCTGGAGCGCTGGTGGGGGGCTCCAGGCACCCATGCTGCCTCTGCAGCAGCCAGCTCAGCCAGTCTGGGTGGGGAGCCCAGCACCCTGCCAGCGCCAACCTGCCTGCGGCACCCAGCTCCCCACTGTGCACCTGCATGGCTCCGTAGGGTGCTGCACACAGAGGGACGTGCTCCCCAGGGCTGCTTGCTTGGAGGCTGTGGGCTGGCTCCAGCTCGGTTTGGTGGTACATGCTTTGAAAGCTTGTCCTGCTCTTTCAGTGATTCTGCCCCATGGAAGGCCAAATGGACAGCAGCCCCAGCACTGGGCAAGCATCCACTGCAGTTCAGGGCTGTGCCATGGAGACAGTTTGCAGCTCACAAGGAGATGGCTGGGGAGCTGGAGAGGATGACACCCACTTTGGGTGGCCGGTGAGGAGGGGTGCACAGTGCTGGCAGCTATGGGCAGTGCTTATGTGGGATCTGGGCTCCATGGCCATGCTCTGCCCACCCCTGCCCTGGCCTCCATGTCCCTCCCTAGCTTTTCTGGCCTGGGTCACCCTGGTCTGCAGGGAGCCAAGAGGGAAAAGTGCCCACACCACTCATTTGCACACAATGAAGTGATCTGGATGCTTGGTTCTCAGGGGTGGACAAGCATTTGTTAGGCATTTCTCTTCAGTTATTTGGAATTCAGACCAAACATTTCCAAGCACTCTCCAACTTGGCCATCCCCAGTCTCTACCTGCACTTCCCTTTCCCCCCATCAGCAAATGCAATGTGAGGCTGGGCAGAAGCAGATCTGAAGGGGAGTATGTTGGGGTGGCTCCTTGGTCCTTTGGAAGGGATTTTCAGCTCTGTCCTACAGCAGTAAACTTTGGCAAAATATTTTTTAGGAGAGCCTCTGATTTCCTCCAGTTTTTCCTAAGTTTCCTGAAGAGAAACACAGGGAATCTGCTGACTTTTTCCAGTTTTCTTCCTGAGGTTGTTTTTGGGTTTTGGATGGTTTTTAGTTTAGTTTTGTTTTCCCAAATCCTTCTGTGAGCTTCTGATTCATTGGAAATCGCCTCTGGAGACAGTGCTGAAGATCTCTACACATGTGATCCATCTTCTTCTTGGTTACATAGCCCTCAGTGCTGGAATTGGGTAAGAAATGTTACAACAGATCCTAGTGCTCTGTGGCAGGGATGTTAGGAAACAAAATACTGCACAGTACTGCGTGAAAAGCTCTTTGATTAATTAAAGGCGTGGGTGGCTTAACAGTTGCATCAAATCATCCACACGCCATGGTGAAATGGGAGATAAATGTATTGATTTCTTACTCCAAGGACACTGTCAAGCAGCCTTTGTTGAACCTGGACACAGTTGCCAACCTGAAGCTGAACATGAGTATTTTCATGGAGATCTTTCACAGAAACAGGAGGTAAGGGGTCACCTTCAGCACAATGTGCCTAGAAGGTGCTGCAATGCCTATGTGTACGAAACCTGATCCTAGAGTAGTGTCCAGCACCCTTCCTCCACGGCAGGATTTGGCCCTCTGAAGGCTGATGCAGAGCTCCTGCATGCTGAGCTGAGCAAATAGCCAGCCCTGAGCCCTGGCATGGGTGAGCTGGTCCCTCCCTTATGGTGTTTAGCTGTGGCCTGAGCCTCAGACCCACAACACCCACTGAAATGCCTGAGCAAGGCTTCCATTTGCCAGAGGAGCAGCCTGTGGCAGTGACTGCCTGCCACTGGGGATGAAGGCTGCAAGACACAGACCTCACTGTTTGCTTTCCCTATAGAAGATCTTTCTTCCAGCTTGAAGCACTATGGGTAGCAAGACAGTTACTTCTATTCAAGTTTATATTCTGGCCTTTACTGACACTTAATTAGTGACTTGAACAGAAGGATGTCAGTGCTCAGGAGCTATCAGCAGGTGTGATCGTGCTGTGCGTTGAAGGGTAAGGGCTTACAGTATAAACGCATGCACCAAAACCACACACAGACTTGATTTGCACATCTCTAACAGCAGTGACTCAGCCTGCCCCAAAGAAGCGATGGCTGAACACGTTCCACCTGGACCTGAAACTTATCATTTCACCCAACCATAGAATATTAGCAAGTAACCATTAAGGTAAGCATATTACAGGCAGGTCATGGGCAGCATCTTCCACAGATTATTTCAGCCTTTCCTTGGAGGTGAGGAAATTGGACAAGATGGAAAGCCCTGCCAGGGATGCCAGCAGCTCAATGAAGGGCAGGAGAGGAGGTGAAGGCAAAGGCACTCTGTATCCCATGCAGTCTGTGACCTGCTGCTGCCTGGAGAGGTCTCAGGAGCAGAGAGTGCTGACTGAAATGTCATTATTTTTACTTATTTCCTGTTGTTTTTTCAGTGGTGCCCCAATGGCAAGGAAGCAGCACAGAGTTACTGCAGCATTTCACAAGAGATGAAGCTCAGCAAGAGAGTCTGGCTTGGGAAGGTATGGACCATGAATTGCAGCACTTAACTCTTTTACACATCTTCAAGACCAACAAGTAGAACCTTCCTTCTGATCCATTTGAACTGAGGTGAAGCTGGGCCCAAACAGCACATTGGTTAATCCTTGCATTCCTGGTTAGGCCAGGACATCTGGAATACCTTTGAGAAGGCTCTCAGGTAGTTGAGGCAGCCAAATCAAACACAGTGAGGTTGCAGAAAAGGGTGCCCAAGACAGACATCTATACTAATACAGGTAAATTTCCTATGCCTGATTCTCTTCCCATTCATGCTGCTTTAGCTGGTTGTGAGCATCCCTGTTGCATGTGGAAGAACAGCAATGCTGACTGGGGTGGCCAGGCATGGCAGGGAGGAGGAAGCTCTGGGTGATGCTTCCACAGCTGGCCTGGGTTTCCAGGCAGCAATCTGCCCTTTTCCACCTCCTAAATTAGGACAGGATGATCCCTCTGGTGCATTTGTATCTGTTTATATAGTGTATCTGCAAGCCTTCAGACTTCCATGGCCTGGCAGCATGGCGACTAATGACTTGTAGAGCTGCCAAGGGAGGGGAAAGCAAAGAGTTCTGTTGGGGTTTTCCTGAAGACTTCAAGGTGTTTAGGAGGAATCAGTAGCAGCTATGTCATCCCTTGGGAAGATTGGAAGTGCTGGAAGTGGAATGCAGTTTGAAAGCAGCAGGGGAGAACCCAAGTCGTGCCTTGGGTATGCACCAATTGGGTTTTCACTTACAGGCCACTAGTATACGGTGTTCACAGCTAGGGCAAATTGGTGCTGAGGGATGGAGACTCTTCTGCATGGCCTGGAGCATGGGCTACCCAGCAGTAGCTTCTGACCTGGAAATTTTCTTTTGCTGCTAGGCCCATCATGAGCAGGAGAGATGTTTGTTATCTTTTGTCTGGTGGTGTCAGCGGTTGAGCAAGAGGAACAGGAGGCCAGCTGTCAGCATCTTATTTGTGCCATCTCAAGCTCCTACCTAATCCTGCTGGGTGGAGGACTCACAGGCTTGGTAACATTCCTGGAATGGCACATCTCACCTTTTGTTTCAGTGTAATTAGTCTGAAAGGAAAGGATGTGGCATCTTCCACCTCAAGGGGAACTGTTAAAGATTTGTTATGCTCCCAGAGCAAACACAGTTTGTATGTTTGGCCCCAAGCAGTGATGCTAGCAGCTCCAGCCAGCACAATCAGTCCCAGCCATGAGTGAGATGGGGAAAACCCTCCTGGGCTGCTTTGCTTGAGTCACCTGGAGAAGCACAGGGCATGGCTGGGCTGGGCAGAAAGTCTGTATATGCTTTGTCCCATCCCTAAATTGCTGACAGGACCACGTTTTGATGTGGGGACAGTAATTCTGAAAGTGTTTGATCAGAACACCTCAGGGTGTCAACTGCATGTGGCTCAGGGCTTTCCCTGGGGACCTTCAGTGACAAAACCCTTCCCTGCAGCTGTACAAAATAAGTCCAGGCTACAAGGCCAAGACTTTCAGCGATAATCCTACTGCTGATGAGGAGCTCACAGACTGCCCTATCTTCTCCCTGTGCCATGGACTGACTGCCCATATTAAAGGCTTCATTTTAACTTTGATGTGTTGGGCAGAGCAAGGAAGGATGGACCCGTGTTAGAGCTTTTTCTAGTGTCCTTGGTGAGTGACATAAAAACTGCTGTGTGAGGTTTCTGAGGGCTTTCCCCAGTGAAAAACAGTTCCTCTCCTCAGAGGAGCCGGGCTGTGGTCCTACCGCTGTAGGCAAGTAACTGTCACATAGAAGACAGACATGAAACTACTCAGCTCCTCCCTCACCCAGGGCCAGAAGGGTTTTTTTGAAAACAAAAATAAAGAGGAAAATTCAGCCTCCACCCATCCACCCAATTTGGACGGCAAATCAAATAAAACAATCTCGAGCTGGCACCACAGGAGCAGTGGATGCCAGCTCCCAGCTTCTCACATGAGGTGTCGAAACCAAAAGAGATGAACAAACAACCCCCAGGTCCCTGGGGCAGCAAACTGATTTTGAGATGCTGGTGGGTTGTTTGTTTCCTGTGTGGTGGTGGGAGCAGCCTCCTGCATCCCCCCAGGCACTGGGCAGCTGCCCTTCTCAGCATTTGGCCATCCCTGGGCCATGGGCGCAAGTTGATGGGGCTCCACAAGAATGCCTTTGTGTAGAAATGCTTGTCACCACAGCTGGGTTTTGTGGGCATTCTGACGTGGGGCGATGTGGCCAGTGACTAACAATGTGGTGAAGGGGACGTCAGGCACAGGCATCATCTTGGTTGTACCCAGCCGCTATAGAGCCTCACAGCACTTGGCCAATATGTGCCTGGTTACTGCAACTAATATGAGGTTTTTGAAATACATGGCTTTTGTTTCAGTGGTTTTCTGCCCAAAACTCCCCTACAAGAGCTATGTACAACACGAGGTGTCTCTAAATTTCCCATGAACAGACCTTGTCACAAGTCTGACAGATCTTTGCAAAATTTGCCATGGGGCCCACATTCTCCCCTCTTTAAGGGGGATTGTGAGAGAGTTTCTTCTCCACCTTTGCTACAGTCCAGTTAAAGCACTGTGAGCAGTTGGGAGGTGACTTGCAGGGCATTCACACTTCTTTCCAGCTTCTGCCTCATTGCAGTCAAACCAACTGGATTCATTTATTGCACTGGAGCTGCCCAAAGCATGTTGGTAGCAAGCGGTGGCTTCATTTCTCACCAACAAGCAAGAAAAAGCTTTTAGCCTGGTTCTTTCAGCTGGCATTGGGTGCAGAAGCACTGCAAGGAGGAGCTGGTGATGCTGAGCTATGACAGGAGGTCAGCCATGCTCCTGGCACTGCCAGAAGGAGCCAAGTCAGTCCAATACAACATGTTTCCCCTGAACCTGGGAGCAAAGCCATCCTCAGGCCACTGAAAAAAGCCATGAGTGATAAAAGGGGTATTTTTTCTGATGTTTTTCCCGGTGTTTTTCCCAGTGTGCTGGAGCCATTGGCTTGCATGCAAGGCATTATGGGAGCTGCCTGTCGGCTCACCCCATCACAGCAGCAGACTGATCATGCTGCTACCAACTCTGCTGTTAATCTCATTACAAATAAAGGAGGGGTAGGAGCTAAACTAAACTCATATTAATTCCCTGCTCAACCTCAGGAAACACCTACTAGAACTGCCAGTCTTATTATCCAAACCACCCCTGGAAACGATCATTAGCTGACTTGCTCCTTTGCCAAGCATGTCCACTCGCCAGCCTGGCTCCGTTTGCCCACAGGGCCCTCGCGTTCCCTACTCCTGCCATGACTTGCACTGTGGTTGCCTGCACCCGTGCTCTTTCCATGGCCTCGCATGCTGCTGCTGATGCGCATCCGGACCCAGGCTGAGCCCTGCTCCCCTGAAGCTCACCAGTGCTTTCACCCAGAAACAAGGTGAGGGTGGCTAGGCAGCTCTCCGAGTTGCTTGTTTTGATTTGTTAAGTTCCTGTAGTGTGTTGGACGGATTTTTGGCAGGGCTGGCCGGTGGCCAGGGGATTGGAACATGTTGGCATTTATGATTTTTTTTTTTTTTCTTTTGCATAACAAAGTTTTGATAAATGAGAAGGAAACAAACTCAGTGCCAACTTTCACCATGTGTTCAAAACAAGATAAATGTAATGCTGGGCTGGCCACGGCATCCACCAGACCTGTGGAGACAGAAGTTTGCTGGTGCAGTGTGTGCTCTGAGAACAGAAAGTGACCCACACACACTACACTGTGCCCCAGCAGGATACGAGGGGGGCCCTGTTGTTCTTAGTGACACCCATTCTACATGTTCTTGTGGGTCCCCTGAGCACAAAGTGAAGGCAGGGCTGTGCCTGGGGTGACCAAAGGTGCAGGATCTGGCCTTGTGCACAGCTGCACTCTGTTGGGTCTTGGGTGCCAGGGCTGTCATGGGCACCAAAGCATCATATACATGGAGCCTGAGTGCCTGCTGTTGAAATGGAGTGGTGGGAGGAGAAGCACATATACATATATATATATGTGTGTGTATAAATATATGCCCATCCACAACTGGGGAAGAGCACAGCATCATAGGACCTGGAGAAGGTCATACCCAGACACACAGATGAGCAGCAACATTCCCCTCAGGAAAAAGTGGCTCTTCTGGTGGGATGTGGGCATAGGAGTAGCTGTGGAAACAAAAGACATGCATGCCTCGTTCCTTTTTTAATATAGTTCTTCCCCAAAGCAGGACTAGCCCATTTTTATCTCACTGCCAGCTGGTTTGTACTTTTTTCCCCCAGGCTGGGCAGGGGTGTGGACAGGAGGAAACAGCCTTATTTTTAATGACAGTTTTTCATGGGAAGATGTTCAGCTGCCTCTGAGTGCTCAGGTTGGCTCTGCCCAGGTTTAATCAGGAGGGATGAGCAGTGCTCACTGCAGCCTCTGTCTCCTTTCACTCACAGCTTTTTCCTGGCTGAGCTGTTGCAGCTCTCAGGCAGCCCCCAGCTGTAATGCAAAGATGACAATTCTGCCCAGGCTCTGCTCCCACCCCATGACCACAGTGTCTCCAAGGTGGGGAAACCCTTGCAGAGGGATTGGCTAACCTTAGTGCAGCAGTCAGCAGGGATGGTGCCACCCCAATTGTCCATCACTGGGGCTGGCACCAAGCAGCAGGGTAGGGAGACAGCAGAGGGATGCAGCTGCAGTATGGGATAGTGGCAGCCGAAGAGGGCCTTCAGCCTGGCTTGTGGGTTGTGGGGTTTGTCACTGGCTCTCCAAGGGTGATCAAACCTGCTGTATTTTGGTCTGTCAGTCTAGATCCTGGAGAATAAAGGGGTCAAAAGATTCAAGTACACTTGATTTTTTTTTCATAAGCTTATCATGCACCAGCTTGGAATCAATGAGGATTAGTCATCATAGAATCATAGAACAGTTAGGGTTGGAAAGGACCTTAAGATCATCTAATTCCAGCCCCCCTGCCATGGGCAGGGACACGTCATGTTAAACCAGATTAAAAGATTAAAAGCTTTCAAGTTTCATTTTAGTTTTCAGCAATCATCCAGTGGTGTTAATGGAAACTGACTTGTCCATGTGGCTCTAAGCCTCCACAGTAATTTTGGTGAGTTCAGTTGCTTACAATTAACACCCCAAAAGGTCTCACAGGCTGTGAACATCCCAAGGTTTTATTAGACTCTGTAGCCATCGGACATAACGTAAAAAGCCTTAGATATTTCAGACTTGACTATGGATTCAGGAACTTGTAAATACCCACAAGTCTCATTTTAAACTGAAGTTTCAGGGGTGAGCTTTTGGCTGGAGAGAAACTTTCAGCAGCCACTTGCATTAAAGCATATTTATGGCACAGATTTGGCTTCTCCAACCCTCAGCAATCCCTATCAGCAGCCTTGTGCAAGGGGTGACCAAACTTGGCTTGGGCCCACATGAATGTCAAAACAAAAACAAAGCTCCTCTTTAGTAAAGATCCCCTGGCATTGAGTAATGCTGTGCAGGGCTTTGCTTCCAGAGCAACGGCCACACACAAGCACATGTGTGCACATACACAGAGCCACTTCAGTTGTTGCTTTAACTACTTTTTAATCCTATTCTGTTTCCTTTATGAGTTGTTTTCTTCTGGGTGTTTTTTCAACCCTGCTAATCCCACCTTGCATGTACGATTAGTATTAGGAGGGGCACAGCAAAGTTAACAAGGAACTGAGACACAGTTCAAGCATCTCCAGCTCCTATTGCCAGTGATACAGCTGGGGCATACATAGCAAAATAGCTGATACCTAATTAGGTTGTGGCTCCCTTCGGTGGCCAAGCCTTGACTAGAGGAGCTTGGAGCTGGCGTGGGAGCCATGCAACTTGCTCTGAAATGCACATCAGCTTTATTCTAGTGCTGTGACTTCAGACACTGCCTCTGTGAGGAGCTGCTTCATGTTGGGACTTTGGGAAACAGCAATTACCAGACTGGCAGGGCAAAAAGGGGAATAACCAACACGAATCAATGTAGCAGGAAGCAAAAATGTTACTGCACCAGGTTGTCCCTGGGGTGTATTTGACCAAGGAGGAGTGTATATATTCGGTGTTATTGTTAGCTTGCTTTCTTTTATCAGGGATGTGGGTGCCCTGCAGGCAGTCAGGATATGACCCTGACAGCTCTGGCACAAACCAGGCCCCTACATAGATGTTAGAGTTAGAATACATTTCTCAGAGATCAGGCCACCTTGGTGGCAACCCATCCCATTCAGATACAAAAGAGACCCAAAAGCCTAGATTATGTTTTGGTGCATGGCCCAGAGAGCTCTGTAACCTGCTCTTGCAAGGCTACAGTGTGCCAAGAAACTTGGCAACTGCCTCTGCTGTTGCAGCAGAAACACAAATCCACTTCTGAGCTACACTTTGCCAGAGCAGAGAGCTGTAAAAACCAACAAAGAAGAAAACTGCCTTTGACTCTGCATTCCTGTTTCCTGGCTTCAGCCTGGCACGGACCACAATCAGGTCTCGGTGGCAGAGCAGTGCAGGGAGTGACACGGCCCAGGCAGCCCAGAATCTTTCCCCATCTTGGGCATACAGGGGTCATGTTTGTAACTGAGTCGTGAAATGTTGCATCCTTCTGAGGCTCCTTTCCTTCTGGGCCACCAGTTTAAGCACCTTGCCCGATGCAAGGCACCATTCTCCACCAAAGCTGTTGTTTCACCAGAAGCCTGCTGGCACCCCATTTTGCTCCCCAGCCCCCTGAACATCCCACCAGCACACAGGGGCTGTAACATCCTCCTCCTGCTCTCCAAATTACCCAAAGCTTGCCAATGGTACCTAAGTTAACAGGTAACTGAATACAGAGGAAAGGAGATGGACAAGCAGCCAAATGTACACACACAACTTTGATCCTGTCCAGGTTCCCCCTTCCCACCCCCCCCCCCCCCCATGCCTGTTCCAAAATGCAGGGTTTTGCTTTAGGGCCTGCTGCAGGAAACCCTAAAGGGAGAGACACCACCATGAGATAAACCACACACCCCCTGCTCTCCCCTTCTAATATTTGGCTAAAGAAAGTCAAAGACAGGCACACACATCATGTTTAGTTTATTTCCTCTGGATTTAGACACAGCCCTGGCTAATCACCACAGCAGCAAACAAATTACAACAGGCATTCCCTCCTGACAGAGGACCAGCTGGTGGGATCACTGCAGCCTCCAGGAGGGCAGGGGATGCACCCTGCTGCTTGGAGGGGCAGCTTTGCAGGATGCGCTTGGGCAGACAGGGTTGCAAGGGGATGGCAAGCACAAACCCATGCTGAAGGTGAAGCACGTAGGAATTAAACTTTGGATGCAATAGCAGATGGAGGCACAATGTAATGCGTCTCAGCTCTCCAACTGCCCTCTCCTTCTTCCCTCCAGACTTCCTCTGGCTGTTTTGAAAAGGAGAGTTTCTTGCATGCATCACAGGCTATTAGCAAGAGAAGGGAGAGAACACAAGCAACAGACCCTATTCCACCAGAGTCCACTGCAAGTCAAACCCCTTCATGCCTGTGCACAGCTTACACCCCTGCCCAGCAGATGCTTTCTGGAAGCTTTGCTCAGAATTAATACCAAACACCAGTATTGTATGGCTACAGAGAGATATGCATTTTCCTAAAAAGTGTGTTTCAAATGGTGAAGGGCTCCAAGATGGGAAGGACAACCATAATTAACCTGTGCTCCAGCACTGTCCAGGTCTTCAGGCAGCACTTAGCAGGGGCAGGAAGACTGGTCAGTTAGCACAACTGAGACATTTCTCTAGCAGAAGCTAAAGAGAAGCAGGTATTTCTGATTGAGGAAGAAAAAGAACACCCCCACCCCTCCCTTCCCCCCCCAAAAAAAGAGGTTCTCCAAAGGGATACAGTGGGGTTCAATAAATCCTGAGAAGTGCTAAAGAAGAACATGGGATGCTGGAGGTAATCAGCCCCAGCAGGAGATGCTGGCACAGGCATGAGAGGTCTCAGCAAGAGCTGTGCTAAACACAGAAGAGGCATTCCTGAAACTCCACAATCATATTAACCTGTTAATTTATACAGCATCTCTGTACAAAAATAGAAGGGTTCTAATAAGATTAACAATATTAAATAAATATTTAATAGAAAAAGTCTTTGGCCTAGTTCATAGCTCATCCTTTGGGTTGATGTTCATTTCACTGGGTCCTAGATGCTCCTGGTCCAACATGGCTATCACTTCATCTGCCTGGATTCGCTCCTGCAAGAGGGGAAGAAACCATAGCAGCAGCATTTCAATGCCTGCTTTCAGCTTATTCAGCACTGCTCAGCCTGCTGAGAGGACCCGCAGCAAGAAGTTCATCCAAGGACCAGCTGTGTAGTTGCAAGGGCAGGGGACAGCCTGGACATTTACTGGGCAAAATTAATCAAATCTCTTTGCACCTCAATATCCAATCACTCTTCTTCCTCCAGGGCCGGAGTGGCTGAGGGAAGAATTTGGAGGTTGCCTGGTGCAAGGCACCACAGCCCAGATCTTCCAAGGCATCTGGATGCCCAGTCCCTGCCATGTTATCTGTGAGGACCTAGCAGCAGCCATCAGCCCTGGCCTCTGAGCTGTGGAGGGCTGTGGAAGATTTCCTCGTTCATCAAGTTATTGCCACTAGGTGTCAGAAACGTCCAGCCCTGCCCTACACACCCCTCCTGAACTCCCCTCAGCACCTCAGCCCTGCACCCCACAGGATCAGGGTGATAGGTGTCCAAGAGCATGGCCAGCAGGGAAAACCATTTGGTTCCTGAACCACCAGCTCATGTCCCAGTAGTGTAGCGAATGGGAATGCTATTGCGGGGGGTGCAATGTGCTGAGACTGGAGGTTGAAGGTGGCCCTGGTTCCTTTGGGATGCTGAATACCCCCCAGCTCCCCTTAAATCATGATGGAGGGACTCACCAACTCTCTGTAAAGTGGGTCCAAGGTGAACCAGAGAGCCACAGCACACCGCTGGCCTTTGGTAACTGCCTTCACCCCATGGGGGTTCTCACCGCCTGATGAAAAGCTGATCATTCGCCCACACTTGGGCTTGATGGAGGCCTGTAAGAAAACAAGGAATACCCAGGTAGCAAGGGGTAGCACAGCTGCTCACACTGGCCATGTCTGGGCTTGCAGTGGTCCAGGGTCTGAGATCTTACTGGGCATCTCTCTGCATCACCCCAGGACCCAGTCAGTTGCTGCTGGGGTAAATAGGGAGGTGTGAGGCTTAGTCCTACTACACAGACATCATGCAGAAAGGAGACAGTAGCATGGAGTCCTTGCAAAGCTTACAGGTGACCACCTACAGCAAATAGGACCATGGCATATCTCCAGGAAGGTTCAGGCTAACCCTGGCAAAGGCTGTGAAACACCTCTTTTTTTCCCTCTGCTGAATCCACAAGAGGTGACCTGCAGGACCTCAGGGGCAGAAGTGCAACCAAATCAACCCTCAGGCATATGGAGATGCAATCTACCCTGCAGCATCTACTGAACTTCAGAGCCACAGCATGGTGCCCAAACCCTCTAACAATGGAGGGGAGTGTCTCCTACACAGAAGTGGTGGCTCGTGCCTGAGCCCCATCCTCCTCAGGGACTGATGTCCACCACCATGAACCCCTCTGGAGCAAGAGACCAGGGCCAGTTACTGTGTGTTGTATGAGGGCACCACCTCATGTTTGGCCACAAGATGGGGTTGGGGCTCAGCAGTCCTCCGGGCAGGGACAGCTATCAGCCATCCCTCTGCCTGTGCAGGGGTGGTGCAAACCTCCATCTGCAGGTTTCCTGCTCAAGCAGCCTCTGGGAAGGGAAGAGAAGGTCTGGTACCTCTGCTAGCAGGATTTTGTATAGACACTTTGCAAGATAGGAGCCATAGGCTGCCCAGGGAAGCCTAAAGCTCCTGAGCATCAGCTACGGAGCAGCAACATTTGTTGCACTCAGTGACTTACCGTCACGGTTTTGGCATCCATCTCAGTGAAAATGAACTCGCCTCCTTCAAAATCTGCATTCATGTACAGGAGAGCACTGGGGAAGGAAGTGGGGGACCCCTGTGAGGGAAGCAGTGGGGAGGGCTCAAGGCTGACCCCCACCTCTGGGGCAGATCCCACACTGCTCCATCAAGACATGGGTAGCAGTCCCCCTGAGGAGCTGGTTAGGGCTACCCGGGCTACTCCCATTGTGGAGCCAGAGCTAAGAAGCAGCAGATCTCACCTTGGGTAGGCAATAATTCCCACAATGTTCCCTAGGTCTCATGAGCTCCCACCCTCCAATTTTGCACCAAATGTAAGTGACAGAGAAACAGTCCTGTGGGCCACAGCTGGAATCTCCCAACCCTAAAATATCACAGCTGTTACAGTTAATCTCAGCTTGATGCTTGCTACCACCAGAAACTACCTGTTGGATCTTACTTCTGCCATGGTTTGGATGTACCAGTTTTAGGTCTGTGAAGCAAGATGCCCTACCTTGGGGAGGATCCCTGGGAGCCCTCAAGAGCAGCTCCCCCTTTCTTCCTACCTGTAATCCCGAAAGGTGTAAGCAGGAGGCTCTTTCCAGCACTCGTTGGCCTCAGGGTCCAAGAGACAGTTGTCAGCATGGATGGGGTGGCTCAGGTCGTTCCTCCTCTCCTGCTGGCCTAGGCAGGACCATGTGAAGGAAGGAGGGAGGAGAAGGGGTGGATGAAATGGAAATGTCATGCTCTGTGGGGTCTGTCATGGGGTGGGAGCCTGTCCCTACCCCACTCTGGGTGGTGTTCACAGGTGAGAAGAAGAGAGAAAAGGCTGTAGAGAAAAAGCAACATCTGAAGACTCAGATTTGCACAGCTCTGCTTGTTCCTTACTGTGGGAAAGTGAAATGGAGAGCTGGGCATGGGATGGAAAGGAGAAGGGATGATGAGAAGAGGCAAGAGAAGAGGGAGGAGAAAAGAAGAAGAACTGGAGACATGAAAAACAAGAGACATCCCAGAAATTAGCTCCTTTAGGACAGCAGTGCCCACCCTTTGCTGTTACAGAGACGGTGACTTTACCCAGCCCTTGGCCACCAGTTTAAGCACCAGGCAAAACAAAGATGCTCTCAGGGTTGAGCCCCCACTTGTAAACCCCTGTGGGGATCTGACCCCCTCTTGTCCCCCCAGTTCTGCCCTGCTGCTGGCCCCCTGAACCCTCACCAGAGAGAGCAGTGCGGCACACGAGGTGGGTGTAGGAGAAGTAGAGCGTGGAGTTGAGCATGAAGTAGGACTCAACAATCCTGCGAGCCTTCTCACTGATGTCGTAGAAGAGCCGGGCACTTTTCAGTGGGACACGGCCCTCGTAGCCATACTGAGCAAGGGGAAAGGGTGAGAGAGGGTTAACACCATGCACCAGCTGGGATGGAAGGCATGGGAGAAGAGTAGGAGGAGGGAGCTGTACCTTGAGGGCTTTGAGGACAGTGGCTCCTTCAAATCTCTCATTTGGGGTGTGGGGGGATGTTTTGCCCCTGTAACCATCTCCAGCCAACATGATCCCCTGAAAGACATGACCACTGGTGAGGGATGAACTTGTTCCCCAGAAGAGGAGGAGCTGCAATGGAAGCAACTGGCACTCTCTTCCCCAAATACCCCAAGGCTACATTCATCAGAACAGGTGAGTTAGGTGGGGAGGCACTGCAGTTATCCATAAACATGGTCCATTCTGAGACACTGGAAAACAGCCACCCATCTCCCTACTGGGGATATTCAGGCACCCTCAGTCCCTTCCCAGGCTCAGCTAATGATGAATGAGAAGGCTCAACAAGGCTTTGTGGATGGACATCATTTGGGGTTGTATATAACATGAGTTAGAGAGCTATTTCGGCACAGGGTCTATCTTGCAACATATTTCTAAGAATGGCACAAAGAAGTGTCTCCCATGCACTTACATGGATGTGTTATGGGGACAAGCATCTGACTGCTCTCCACAGGCATCCTGGCATCAGTTCTAACACTAAAGAGTAAGATATGAACTTGGATCCTTTCCAGTGGCTGATCACACATTCAGCCCTCACAAATCAGATATTGGGGAGAGCATCAGGTGCTCAGCTCAGGTGGCAGTCATGTCCCCCCCAGGGCATCACCTACTCACACTGGCCACCCTGTGAAGTTCTCGGCACTGCTCCTCTGAAATGACATTATCCAGTAGAACTCGCTGGGTACCATTCAGCTGCTGCGAGTTGTAGACGAACTTTACATCGCTGTAGAGAAGTGGACCCCCTGATGGAAAGAGAGACACAAAACAACCCTGCTGAACATGCCCTGGCCTCATTGACATGTTGTACTGCGGCTGAGGGCCAGCTGAAGTCACCTGGGTGTGCTGCCAGGGAAAGAAATTCACAGCAGAGAGCAGAGTTTGGCCTCACATCACCAACAAAAGAAACAGAAGCAATGGAAACACCTGGAGATGAAATCAATTTGCTGCAAGAGCATCAGCATTTTCCACCTTCTCATTAGCTTCCTTGCAAATGTAAGGACCACAGCCTAAAAATACCAAAACCTGATGGGACACGATGAGAGACACGAACATCGGCTAAGTTGGCTCTCCTGCCAGCAGCCAACATCAACGAAGGCTGTAAGTTCCTATTGCATTTGTGCTGTGTGGATCTTGCCAGCTTGGCATGCAAAACCACTTTCTGCAATTGTCATCAGTGGGTTTTTTGTCTTTTGCACACATAGTGTGGTGCTGAGCTTGCAGCAAGTATCACTTACTCTCCACCAAAAAGGGGGCTGGGAATGACTGAAATGGAAGATCCTGAGGACAATCTTTCTCTGCAAGAAGCTGCCATGCCATGAGGAAGAGAGGGATTAGCTTTTTACATGAGGTTTGGATCCATCCCATTAAAATTTGCCTGATCACAAAAACATGGTGAGGACACTAAATCACCATCTTCTGAAGCTTCTGCCCCTGATCTCCTTGAAGAAAGAGAATTAAGGAGATGGTAACAATAAAAACCTAAACCAGATGTTTCTCCAGGAGGAAGGTGAAATGCATCTGAACTGTGGGGAAAATTTTCTCTTGTCACAGAACCACAATAAAATAGAGGAAACAGAGTCACAGATCTCCTCTCACCATGTGGCACAAGGAAACTTCTCTGTTATGCTGCTTTTATAATTGCTACTTTCTCTGTCTGTTGGAGCACACTCTGTGTTTTTGGAAGGTCTCCTTGGCCTATGGAGGACACATTACCTTGAGGGCAGAGCCCTGCCGCTAGCCCATGACTTTATTTTTGAAGAGTTAGGTCTCCTCATGTTCACTTTGCTGTTCTTGTTGCTCAATAATAGAATTTATTATAAATGCAGCTGGATCAGAAACAAGACTCTGAAATTTAGACTCTTGGCACAGTCCAACCTAGGATGAGTTTTCCAGCTTGGATGTTGCTCTTCCCCACCTATAGGCACACAAGGGATGAACCTGGAAGCCATCACTCACCACTTCCCCAGCTCCTTCTGTTCCTCCCAGGGAACTAGCAGGGGTTGTCCTGTGCCATGAACACTGAACCCTTGCTCCACGCCAGCAGTGTGCTCCTGGCTGCCTTCCACACCCCTACCACCTCTAAGCACCAGCAGAGAGTCCTATTTCCTGTGTCTGTGCTCTGTGGAAAACACCACAAAGAAATCGGAAAATTCTTTGCGCTTTTGGGAGTGAAGGAATTGGTAGAAAGGAGGAAGGGGAGGAAAGAGAGGAGCACAGAAGAGAAGGAATACAAAATTAAAATGGACTTCTCTTTTTCTCTTTTGGTCTTTTTTCCAAGTGAAAAGAGAGAAAGAAAAAAAGACAACAGAGAAAGGAAGCAGCTGGATGGACAAAAATACCATTCTCATTTAGAATGGTTTCAGTTTTCTTTGCAAACTTGAAAAAATTCTGCAACTAAACCAGAATAAAAACATAGAGAGAAGAAACAACAGAGAAAGACACACTCTGAAATTATTTCATTATGGAAAGCAAACAGACCAAAACCAAATGTAACGCAACCAGCTCTTGTCTTCAGCAAGTTCTTCAGGATCCTCCTGTGATATTTGCCTATTTTATGTATGGCTGAAGAAGGGATAACGATACTTTGAACATGACACTCAGCAGCTGGAGATAACTTGGGCCATGGAAATCTGTTAAATTCCTCAGAAAAAGCACAACCATCCATTGCATTATAGGGAGATTTAACTGCCTGCTGCTGTGGAGCTGACCCACTAGAGACACAGAACACGTCCTGGCTAGAGACCCATTGTTCTGCAGCGAGGAACATACTTTGGTATTTGGCTACAATATAATTTTTCAAAATTCTTATAGGAGAAATCTTGTCTTTTGACATTATGGTATTTTCTGTGATTCCTGAAAATGTGCTGAAATTCATTGAAATGTCTGCTGACAAGCCTTAAAACTGAGTGATTTGATGTAAACCAAGACATCACAAGCCAGCCTGCAAACAGAAATGGTTGCTAATAGGCAGTGATCCAGCACATTCAGCAAAGCATCATGACCAGACCTCCCAAAACTTAATGCCTCCAGCATCCGTCCTTCTGCAGCCTAGGCAAGAAGAAGCATTTTAATCTTAGAAACACTTAGAGGGAAAAAAATACTGGTGCCACCTTCCTCATGGTGAGGGGGACCCAGCCTCCCAGCTCCACATCTCAGGGCTCTGTAATGAGTGGCTCAGCAGGTGGGAAAAACATGTCCAAAAGCAGAACCATGGTGGTGGGATCCACAGACCCAGAAATGCTGTGGCATCATCAAAGACTTCTTTGTGTCTTAAATAAAATTTCACCCCCCTCAGACAGAATTGGCCCTCATTGCTCAGCAGCCAACCTTTGCAGTCTGCAATCTCCACCAAATGGAAAATAACTTCTGATTTTGTTGAAACATATTCATCAGACTTACCCTCCTTCAACTCTCGATCTGATTTTGGCATGGGTTTCTTTGCCAGGAATAGCCTCGGCCCTTCCTCTGGTTCACTGCTAATACTTGATGGGACACTGAGGAACAAGAGATAAGAAGAACATCATGACTTGGGCCACAGGTCTCCAGTTTCTGGGAACTGCACTGTTTTGCACCCTTTGGAAACCAGTGCATTAAAAAACTGGACATTGTGCAAATGTCACAACCATATATGTAGAAGTTTTCACCCTGTCCATGAAAAACAGTGTTTTTCTGGTAATGGGAACAACAGTTTCCACCAGCAAAGCACAGACACCAACAAACATGAACAGCACCACTTGACTCATCAACCAAGTTCCCTCTAGAATGGTTTGGAGGCACTCAGTTAAATAAGGTACTTGTGGAAAGTTTGTAATTATCAACCATGATGGTGTGCTGGGCTGGATGGGGAGCACCCATTAGGTGGCAGGTTTGTACCCTACCATGGGGACATCTCAACTGCAGGGACTGGTGAAGCCACGGGCTTAGCTGGGGTAAGTGGTGGCTCACCTGTGCTCATCCTGGCGGGCGCCATACCTGTTCCAGTAGTTCTGCAGGAAAAAAGAGAGTTCATGCTTCTCAAATTAATGCTCCAAACAAAGCCAGGGAGCTACCTGCTCTGCCTCACTCCCAGCCTCCCTGACATCAGCCAGCCTCTCTGGTATTGATCTATCCCACACAACTTTAAGCAATTGCCTGGGGTCACCAAATTGAAAATGCAACCCCAACACAACCTGGAATCATATGAACAAATACAGAGGGAACCCAGCTTGCCCAATCTTCTCTATCCCACTCAACCACCATGACAGTGATTGAGAGCCAGACTAGGCTGCGTCCGCATTTCCTTCATCTTGGGAAGGGTTGCCTTCCTTGCTTTACTATCAACATTTTCCCATAGGGAACAAACCAGGCCAAGATTCAGCTTGAGTCACCTACATGGGACTTGCTTTTTAAGAAAAGGGAGGGGGGAAGTGGTCCTATAGTTGTGAACTCCTGGAGGTCCTCGCCATAGCAGACCCAGGAATTACCGGCTCTGTGTAGGTGTATCCAAGGCCGGCCGCAGCCACTTGCAAGAGGTGAGACTCCAGCTTATGGCGCCTCAGCAGCATTTTTGCTTCCTGAAAAGAAAAGGGGAGTAGTTGCCCACGTAGCTTTCACAAGACACAGACAGTACACTTCAAGAGGAGTTTGTTTTTCACATAACACTGCAAGACTCCTATGGGATGAGGGATGCTTGGGTCATGCTTTTGAGGAACCACAGACACAGACCTGAGCCACTCACTACATTACACAAGTGGAGGTGTTCATCAACTCATCTGGGAAGCTTGCATCCCCAAAATACATGGCAAAGCAGGGACTCTGGTTGGGCTGTGCCTTGGTTCTCCACTTGGGATGCAGAGCCCATGAAGCAACCTGCAGAGCCTGGTGGTGGGTGGACTGCAGCATCACAGCTCAGGATGTGCTCAGGGTACTCACACAGGGTCCACAAAGCACAAACAGCTGAAAAGCACCCATCAGAGGGCTTCTTTTTTTAATTTAATAGTTCTAAACAAAACACTGGGGTTTCTCCTCGAAAATTACTTTGGAAAGCAAAAATCAGATTTTTTTTTAACAGAAAATTTCAGAACACTGAAAGCAATGACATGTTTTTGTCAAGTTTAGTTTTTTTCCTAGAGTTACTTTGTGAGAAGAAACAATAACTGTTCTAGTTTTATTCTTTACCATTTTCCTTTTTAGTGTTTTACCAAATTCACCTTGATTTTCCTGGAAATCAAGGAATTCACAAGGGAATGGAAAATCCAATTCCTCCTTACCCTCTGCTTATGGCATAAGGGGAACGAGCCCCCTCACAACTGTGATGGGATGGGAGGAACTTCTCCTTTTCTTTATTGTGAGAGAGGCAGTCCCTGGGGCTGCGGATAAAGGTTGCCTGGACAGAAGACTGTCCCACTGGGTGACTGAACACATACTGTTTGGTTATTTGACCCCAGCCTAACCCTGCGATAGCAAAGCTACTTCCCATAAAGCAGGCTGAGTGCTGAACTCCATCTTCAGTGACTTGAGAGTAACATTGACATCCTAGCCTTCCCTTGGGAAAATATTTCTCATCCCTCTCTTAACAAAGGTTACCCTCTGCTCAGTGCTTCATTGCATTCCTCATCTGGTCTCCCCTGGAGCACTGAACCAGAGGAGGGTTTATGTTGCTGAGGCACTCGGTCATCGCCCTTCCTGCCCTCGCTTGGGGTTTGCTAAGCTGAAGTTCCCATTTAAAGAAGATCCTCCCTCCAGTTTCTCCCCTACACTAGTGGCTCTGAACTCACATCCTGACAATTAGCTTTGACAGCTAGTTCAGCATCCCCACATCTGTTTTCAAAGTGGTCCCACTTTGGGAAAGCTGCCAAGCTGCTTTTATTTCCAACTGAAGCTTTTGTTAAAGCTTCCCATCTAGGCTCCTAGGTGACACTCACTCTTACCTTTCTGGGTTTCACAGTGTCTGGATCCATCGTACCTTCCAAGAGACCCTTGTAATAACTTGCATTCTCCAAGACATCTTCATCATCTGGGTGGAAGAGGAGGTAGGACTTGGCACACTCCAGTGCTTTTACGTAGTCACCAACTGGGAGACAACACAATTGTTATCAGGGGGGCAGAGGAGGAAACAGCCCTGCCAGTAGTGCTGGGGGCTCACGAGCAGCACAGGAGCAGCATGTCAGGGCAGAGCTGAGATGGGGAACTGCAGAGAGGGAGAGCACAGCTTGAGCTCTCCATCAGCTGAAGGGTGAGCCCCATGCTTTACAAGGCTCTTTTGATGCAAATTTGCCTTAACTGCTCCGTTTCACCAAAAAGGAAACTGAGGTACAGACACATGACTTCTCTGTGGTCATGCAGAGGTCAGATGGGATCCAAATTGGATACAAATGGGCAGGCAGAACGTGGATGCTGTCGACCAGCAAACTGCTTCTCTTCTGTGAAGCATCTTTCAGGGCTCTGAGGCAGTTTACCCACCACATTAAACCTCTAACTGGGCAGAGGAATAAAAAAGCCTGTACCCCACACACAAAAGGCTTTCTTCCCATTGCATCGATGAATGAAGAAGCTTTATGTTTGAGTAGCAGTTCTGCCCCTCACTCATTCTGCCCTTATCAGGAAAGAGCTCGTAGCAGAAGCCTGAGATAGCAGAATTCTGCTGAGATTTTTTATTTTATTTAACAGGACATAATAAAATACTATACAGGACCACACAAGTCGCAGTATATTATAGCACTGCCAACTCCTGATGTTTTGCAAGTAGTCAACTCCTGCAGCTTTACTTTGAATCTTAAAATATTCGGTAATCAGTAAAAATTGGCATCTTAGAATAAGCTTGTCCTAACTTCTGTATCTATCTATAAATATATTAACTTAGAAAATGCATCAATTGGTTTCAGTTAATGTGAAACATATAAATCCCTGGAACTTTAATGTCAAAAGGCAAATGAAACAACCCTAAAAAAGCATTAATTATTTTAAGAATAAGAATGTTTAAGGTTGGACTTTTAAAACCTGACTGCTGACTTTAAACACTTTTACAGAAATGCTTAATTGCATTTCATTCAACCTGATATTTGAAGAGCAAATTTCCAATGTCCTTTCTTTACTGACTCTCAGACCATGCCACTGCATCACAGTAGTGTGATCATCATGTTTTTCCCATAAAACAATTCAAACTTGCGTAAAAGGTAACAAAACTCTGCAAATGCTATGAGGAACAGAAAGACAGCCTTTACCTCTGTAATATGCAAACTGCAAGTAGTCATAATGGAGGGGAAGGAAATTTTCAATGGGTGAGATTCGGCCAGAACGTGTAGCAAGTTCTCTGACACAGTCATGTTTGCAGGCCAGGACTTGCATGTAGTGATCTGCCAAGAAAAGGGGGAGAAAACAGACTGAAGTGAGAAGGATGCTGGAGGTGCTGAGATGAGGACAGACAGAGGTTGAACATCTCTGGCTGAAGGACATGCAACTCGTGCTGCTCTGGTCCAGCAGGTGACTGCACACCTAAAGAGCTCAGGCTCTTTTCCAAAGCCAATGGAGAGATGCAGCCACACTTTTGTCCCCTTTGAGAAATGCCTTTCTCCTTCTGTCAACTGTAGAGGGAGCCTGAGCATCTCTTTTGTGTTCCAGGAGCTGCTGCTTCAGCCCAGGAAAGATGGATGGGTGCAAGGACATGCAGCTGGCAGGCAGCTCTTCAACCCCAGAAGCCAAACCAAAGGTGAGGACAACCACAGAGCAAGCAGAGATAGGAGGATAGGGTGGACATGTGTGCTGCCACATGAAAGCCATCCTCACACTCCCTTACTTCAGCTCCTCTTTAATCCTCTCCTTTCTGCAGCAAGAAAGCTCTGGGGGGGGGTTAGATGAGAGGGGCTGGTGCAGCTTCTCAAGCATGGCAAAGCAAGGCACCTGCAACGCAAGTCTGAAAGGTCTAAGGTGTAAATACTGGCAGCAAAATCCCTGTTTGCTGCTTCTCAAAGATGAGAGATCTCCCAGGGAAACACAAACATGTGGTAAACGTCTGCCATTAGCAAAGTTTCTTCATCGGTGGGAGTCCACGATATAGGCTTCGTATCAGCTGTACAGTTTCAAAGCCAATGCTGACATCTGATTCCAGTTTGGAGTCTTTGCTGCAATGTACTTACAAATGGACTTTCCTTGTTCTGTACACCATAAAAAACCTTAAGAAACAAACATGGGCTTAAAAAAAAAAAGTGTGCTCAGCTACTAAAGCATTCCTCAGAGCAGACAAGAAAATAGCCTGAGGAATGTGCAACGAAACCAAGTGGAAATTCAGAAGAGTCCCCACTTGCTCTGGGCAGGTAGCCTGATTACCATACACATCCAGGGTATTACATTGAGAAAAGCAAGCAGGAAAAGGACATAAACAACTTATTCTTGACATCATCTCTAGACATATCAAGGATGAGGGGGTCATTAGGAGCAGCCAACATGGTTTTACCAGGGGGAAGTCATGTTTGACCAACCTTACAGCCTTCTATAAGGAAGTAACTAGGTGGAGGGATGATGGTAGAGTGGTAGATGTGTTTTTTCTTGATTTCAGTAAGGCATTTGATACGGTCTCCCACAGCATTCTCATAGATAAGCTAAGGAAGTGTGGGCTTGATGATCAGGTAGTGAGGTGGATCAAGAACTGGTTGAAAGGAAGGAGGCAGAGAGTTGTGGTCAGTGGGGCAGAATCCAGCTGGAGGTCTGGTCTGACTAGTGGAGTCTCTCAGGGGCCGGTGCTGGGACCAGTGCTGTTTAATATTTTCATCAACGACCTGGATGAGGGAACCGAGTGTACCCTCAGCAAGTTCACTGATGACACTGAATTGGGAGGAGTGGCTGACACACCAGAAGGCTGTGTTGCCATTCAGTGAGACCTGGACAGGCTGGAGAGTTGGGCAGGGAGAAACTTGATGAAATTCAACAAGGGCAAGTGTAGAGTCTTGCATCTGGGGAAGAAGAACCCCATGTACCAGTACAGGTTGGGGGTTGACCTGCTGGAAAGGAGTGAACAGGAAAGGGACCTGGGGGTCCTGGTGGACAGGAGGATGACCATGAGCCAGTAATGTGCCCTTGTGACCAAGAAGGCAAATGGCATCCTAGGGTGCATTAGAAAGGGTGTGGTTAGTAGGGAAAGAGAGGTTCTTCTCCCCCTCTACTCTGCCTTGGTGAGGCCACATCTGGAATATTGCATCCAGTTCTGGGGCCCTCAGTTCAAGAAGGACAGGGAATTGATTGAAAGAGTCCAGCGCAGAGCCATGAAGATGATTAAGGGAGTAGAACATAGAATCATAGAATAGTTAGGACTGGAAAGGTCCTCAAGATCATCTAGTTCCACCCCCCCTGCCATGGGCAGGGACACCTCACACTAAACTATATCACCCAAGGCTTCATCCAACCTGGTCTTGAACACTGCCAGGGATGGAGAACATCTCCTTTATGAGGAGAGGCTGAGGGAGCTGGGTCTCTTTAGCTTGGAGGAGACTGAGGGGTGACCTCATCAGTGTTTACAAATATGTAAAGGGTGAGTGTCAGGATGATGGAGCTAGGATTTTTTCAGTGATATCCAGTGATAGGACAAGAGGCAATGGGTGTAAACTGGAGCATAGGAGGTTCCATGTGAACATCAGGAAGAACTTCTTTACTGTAAGAGTGACAGAGCACTGGAACAGGTTGCCCAGGGGGGTTGTGGAGTCTCCTACGTTGGAGATATTCAAGGCCCACCTGGACAAGCTCCTGTGTGATGTACTCTAGGTTACCCTGCTCTTGCAGGGGGTTGGACTAGATGATCTTTCGAGGTCCCTTCCAACCCTTGGGATTCTGTGATTCTGTGATAAATAAAGTTGTTGTAATTTAAACCTGTTTAAGCATCCTAGACCTGAAATCATCTATCGCTGAGAAGCACTGCTTTTTCTTGGTACTGTCAAGGGGCCTAGAAACTGGCTATATAGACAGGAATCAATTTACTGAAAAGTATCAGTCTCTGTGGTGGAGAGGTGAACCCCACACAGCAGCACTGCACATCTGCTTGGAATTGAAAAGACAAATTAATTTTGAAGAAATTTATACTCTCTTTTCTTGTATTAGTGTTCCTACTCCCTTCTGAAATATCTGGATCTGACTGCCCTGGACCCAGGGGTAAACTCTGGATTATGCTGTCCTCTAAAGAAACACTCAGTTGCATGAGGTATCTTATTTACATCTGTGTGCCCTCACTTCGCTGCTTCTTTGGATGCCTTAATGGCCCTGAGATTTGGAGTTCTTATTCCCAGGCATATCAGGCCAAACCAAGACACAGAACTTGCAGAGACCAACTGGCTTGTTCTCACTCCCAAGTGATGTGTTGGGTTGATGACCACCACACCACAGCCCTATTTGTGCTCCAGCACAGAAGTATCTTCTCTGCTCACTGGAGTCACAGTTGACTTGTACAGCACAGAAGCAATTTAACGGAGACCTGTTTGGTTGACAGCATTTTTCAGTGAGAAGGAAGGTAGGTTTTCTTTGCCAATAAAAGCTGATCTTTTGGAAGGCTTGATATTGCACTTGGTGTCCTGGCTATGGTTTTAAAAGCATGCATGACCAGCTGCCAGATACACTGGTACCAGGTCAGCCCTTACAACTCTTCTGATAATTTCTGCATGGGTAAGTAAACCCAACAAAGGCAGCATCCCATTCGGCATGTTGGTGGTTTCTCAGCTTGGTTGTTTCAATTAGATTTCCTGTCTTGACACAAGCGAAAATGAGACAAAACTGAAAAACAGTTTGCAAACAAATGAAGTATTTTCCACACAAGAAGAAAACATGCAGAGTTTGATGTAACTCCAAGGCCATGAGCAGATAGACAAATAAGATTCTTGTCACCAAACAAATCTTAATTTATTGCTCTTCTTTCCTTATGACTAATTAAATGTAATCTCATTTCTGCTGTGAATGAACCATTTTCATCCCCTCTGGCTCAGAGCCACACATACATATCTGAAGATTACATAGCAATGTTCAATTCTCTCCAGAGAATTCAGTCAAGATCATAATTAGGTGGGCCTCCACTAATGACAAATACATGCGTTTGGATAGAGAGGAAATCTGTGTTCTGAGCTTTTTGGCAACTTTCCTGGCCATCTGGAGTATGACCAAAAGGACTCTGCTGCTCTCCTCATATGCATTGAAAAACAGAGAAAATAAAAACAAGAGGCCAGCAATATCTAGATTTCAGTGAGGTATGTGAGACTGTGTACAGGGAAAATGGAGGCAGTTTATGTTAAAGCACCTATACTTCCAGCTCTTATGGAGAGCTGCAAGTGCTCCACACATCTGGAGCACAATTTTTCTGGCCCAGCTCTTGTTTGGGACCAAAATGAGATGTTCTATTTCCCTGTCCTCTGGATTTGCATTTTTTGGCTTTCCAAGTGCCTCCTTCAGCATTACTTACCAGCAGCAGTAATGGAAGGGAAGACACTTCATCAAATCTAGCAAAGGCCCAAACTCAAACATATTCCAGGGCCAAGGGTGAGAACACTAAAGATGCAAAAAGATCTCACCTGCAATAGCTTCGTAGAGGCCAGCCTTATATTCCAGGTACTCATGCTCCTCAAATCTCTGTGGTCCCTCGCACATGATCTGGCAATCTTCATCCTCAGAGTAGTACCCTTTCAATGCACTCTCCAAGAAATCAATAGCCAGCTCATACTCCTCCTTGTCATAGTGCTTTACCCCAGCACTGTAGTCTTCCTGAAAAGTAGGTAGGCAGAAGACAAGACCATGAGTGGGCTATGCTGCTTGGACCACAGCATCTTGCCCTTGCCAACTGCAGGTTCTTCTCAAAAAAAGCAGACAGGGACAGAACAATCTTCAAGTATTAGACACAAGCAGTTGCACCAAACCATGTTTAAGCCATCAATTGATTTTTGGACCAGTGGGACCTTGTTAACCTGCCTAAATGCTCTTCTGAACTCCTACATACTTAGGGAAACCTCAGTGCCACCTCCAGATTACGCATTATTTGAAAAAACATTTCTTTGGATTTATTCCTCCTACCCAGCAATTACACTGGATGCCAAAGGAAAAGACTGCTCTTGACCCAGGCACAGCTCTTAGAATAGCCCCTATGGAGCACCTCAATTAATTACACAAAAAAGAGCCACTCCTGCTTCCTTGTGTCTTCAGAAATCACAGAGGTGGGGGCAGCCCTGGCATTTGTGCTGGGCTTTCACTTTGGGGAGGTGGAAATAGTTGTCACTCTTCTGCCTGCCACCCTGCACCCTCACCAGCAAAGGTTTGTTTTCCTATATTGTAATACGGACCTTGGTAAGAATCTCCGCATTCAAAGACAGTGCTCTCTTAACCTCCTACACCTCCTCTCTCCATACTGCCTGACACTTAACCCAGGCACCTCTTTAACCCCGACTCACCATGTGCTGCTTGGCCTCCCGGTCAATCAAGCTGACCTTCCCTGCTGTGTTCTTGTAGTTTTCAATGTCCTGCTGTATTTCCATGTGCTCAGGGTTTGCCATAAAGAAGGTGTGAGCTGCATTTGCTGCCTCCTCCAGCTTGTTCAGCTGTAACAAGATAAGAAAGACCAAGTGAATTTGTGATGTAGGATAGTGAACACAGCAATTTATGCACACCTTCTGACACCTTTATCTCTGACACCCTTTTGACACCACTGGTCTGGGCAATGATGTCAATGAAAACCTCTATACAGAAGCTGTATCAAGTTACTTTGGATTTACAGATTCAGAACTGAGACAGAATCAGTTTCACCCTGGAGAGATGTTCACAAACAAACAAAAATGCTAGTGCTAAACACACCCACAGCAGCTGCCTGGAGCTCAAGAAGCAGGACAGATGTTCAGATGAAACATCTGGGTGACTTAGCAGGAGAGAGAGGGGACACTTCCATGGTTAATGCACTTGCTCCTGAAAGATAGCCACCATCAGTGACTACCAGCGAGATGCGGTCAGGCCACTGGGATTAGTCTGCAGTCTGAGCAGGCTCACCCAAGCTTTTTAGCCAGAATCAGGCTAATGCTAGCCTTGGCAAGGCTATGTCCAAGTACTGCTTGATAGCAAAATTCACCTTCAACCCTGTGCCACTACTTCTAGGCTCCTGAGGCACAAGAGCCAGTGAGCTTAGGCACACTTATGCAGCAGACAGTACAGCAGCTCACATGCAGAAATCTGCACGTGTACCCATAAGACAATCCAAATGGCAAAATGATGAGAACTGAAAAACCAGCTAGTCATATAGTAACTAGTTTAATCTCTGACCTATGTTTATCCTTAGAGATGTGGTTGAACTGTCAATCATCTGAGCAGCCACCTCATCAGCAGGTGGCTTGTTACCTCAGCAGAAATGTTTGCAACCATTTTTAAAATTAAAATACACATCCAATTACACATTAATGCCTATTGAACCAAGTGGGACTGGCATCTGGGTGAAATCACAGGGCCTTCTCTTTGAGGGATGCCTAGACATATATATCCTACAGCAATGTTGCATGAGCGGCTTATGAAAGTGATGAAGTGCTAAGGGAAAAAATGCAAAGGATCTGATCAAGGCACTTGGCTGCAGTAACAGCATGGCAAAACCTCCTTTTTTATGCTGAACATTGTTCTGAGCAATGTTCCAGGAACAACTGGAGTGGGGCAAGAGTAACAGGTTTGATTTGGCTGGACAAAGGAGAGTCCCTCTGAAAGCCCCAGGCCAACACCAAATCACTCAGCAAATCTGCTCCTATTTAGAAAGTGGACCTGTCTGCCAGCACTAATAAAATACCCAAGTTGTTTAAGTGGCAGAATGATGCCTCCTTTCCTACTGCACATAAAGCTTGGCAAGACTCCAGAAAAAAACAGGTGAAGACATGCATTATTTTTGCAAGGTAACCTCTTAGAGCAGCATGGAGGATGTGTGCGTGTTTTGGCTGTGAAGGAAGGAGCTGATGCCTTTTGAATCTCCACTCTCAAACAAAATTTCCAAGGCACATATTAAAAAATTATTGTAATGGGTTTCCTTTGGCTTTTCCTCAAAACGAGGTGGAATTAGGAAGTGCAGCAAGCTGCTGAAAACACCTTTTTCATTTAAAAAAAAATAAATAATATGTTATCAGTGATTGGGAGCCCACCTTAAAGTTGAGGGAAGCTGGAAAGATGCAGAGCACACTGGGACATGTATTTAGCCTCCTAGGACTCAGCATATCCCCCAGAGAAGTGTCCAGTGCTTTCATCTGGGCTGTTTAGATTAGGACAAGTACAAACACAGTCTGTAGAACAAGCATGCATGAATACCCACAAAAGGAAGACGAAAGCTCTGGTCAGAGAGCATCTCAGCCCACTCCCCAGATCTACCCTTTGAAACCAAAGCACCTTTGTGCTGCAACGCCAACAGAAATGCAAAAAATTTGCCTTGTGTAAACTTCAGAAGTTTTTCGGGATTAGCTCTGTGCTGACAACACATGCAGGGAAGCCAGCTTTTACTGCAAAAACAACATCGGTTCCACTCCTTCACTTGGAGTTTTCCTAAGAACACCACTCTTCAGAATAACCTCCTGGCTTCCTTGGCAAGCAAAATCACTACAAGTAATTTTTTTTTTCAGCTCAACACAAAAAACCCTCAAACCTCTTCCATGTGGATTTTAATTTTTTAAAAGAGATGTTTCTATTCAGAAACATGCATCCCATCTTGAAAAATCTTGTCTCAGTGTAATCCCATCCTGAAAAAGGTCATCACAGCTGGATAGCATCTGATACAGGATAAAGGATGGACCAGAGCATCTCATGATGGGAATTTTCAGGTCATGCTGAGTGTAGGTGGAACTGGCACTGTAGCTGGTAATCAGAAAGGTTGAGATGTGGCACGAAGTTTCTTGGAGACACATGAGCTGCTGACCCAATCCAGAGGACTTCTATTAAGCCACTATTTGAGCTGCTCAGGAGAATCGCATTCTTCCATGCCACATCACAGATGTCCATTCACAGGCAGTATTCTGTCTGTGAAGACTTAAAAGGGACCAAATGCATCTCAGCAAGGGACTGGTCCCTGAAGACACATCTGCAATTGCCTGTTGTGGGATGTTCTTTTTTTCCTTTGGTTCTAGCTCATTTTCAGAAAGCTGTCAAAAACTCTCACAGATCCTAGGATGGGCTTAGTTCTTAATGGATAACGCCCACTTCTGTGAGATAGGAAGAGTATGATTTCTAGACACAATAGAAAATGTCTTTCCCACCCTTCAAAAAAGGCTCATGATGTGTATAGTCCTCCTGGCTCTTCATAGCGGAGATGACCTTTGAGGGTTGCTAAGTGGACTTAAAGCAGAACATTTCACCTCAACACTTTTCAATTTGTCATGTCCCACATTTGCCTCAAAAACATTCAAGTAACAGAAAGAAGCCAACAGTTGCCAAGTTTGGGGGAGTTTTTCAGTGGATGTGTGTATACAAAAGCGAATTCCTAACTGGTAAGACACATTCAGAGTCAAGCACTGACATTAATTATGAAACACTCTGGGGAAACTTTAGCCAAAACACTTTGAATTCACAAGGAGCAAGATATTTTGGTTTTTAAAGGTCTGGGCTGGGACTCAGGACACCTGGACTCAGTTCCTGGCCCTGTCACAACCTTACTGTGCAGCCACTGGAAAAAACATTTTGTTTTCTTTGTGCCTGATTTTCCATTGTTTTAAATGAGTAACAATAAAAATAAAAGCATTTTTTCCTACAGGGCAATCATTTTGTTTATTTAGATGGCAAGCAACTCAGGGACCATAAGCATGTGCAAGCACATAAAACAAGGGGATTCTGATGTTTGTACAACCACTGCTGAATGAAAATCTGCAAGGAGAAAATGACAACTGTAGAATTACAGCCTTAGTATGTGCTTCAATATCTGCTTGTTCACCCCACTGAAATGATATTGCTGGGCTATAGCTGCAGCTTTGCACCAAACCCCGAGTAATTTGCCCAGAGATGACACACAAAATCAACACTAGCAGTGACAGAACCCCAGGAACACCATGTCCATTTTGATCTTACCATGACAATAATTAGAGACAAGGGGAAAACACAACACACCACTGTTCACCCCAATTCTGAGTTTTCATGCTGAAATCAGGTTTGGTTTTTTTTTTCCTTGTTCAAATGTTAGGATTATTTCATTCCACAGAAAAAGAGCACAATTATTTTAAGTAGGAAAACCTCAAATTAAGAAATTTCAGCAAATTGCAAATGCTTGGTTTCATTCTCATCTGGGACAGTGCTGGCATGGACTTCAGTGTGACTGTAACTTCCAACTTCCAGTAGTGGCTTGGATTAGGAAGGCTGTTTTAATTGGAACATTAGGTAGAATCATAGGCTGGGGAAAGGACCTTGAATGAACATTTTGAACATCACCAGACAACTGACTTCAAGTCTCATTGGTTACCATTGAGAAAATGGAGCTTTCATGGGCTGCATGATGGAACATGAGTTAACAATTCCTTAATAGCTCATTGTCATTCTGGTAAATGCTGAGCTATGTGTCAGCCAGTAAACTCCATGCTGAGCAATCTGATTTGTACCTGTAATGCCACTTTCACAAGCCTGCCATGCTTAGGAAATAAACTGTCTCACTGGAACATGTCTAACCTTCTGCTTGATTTTGTCATAACCTCAGCAGCTGCATCCCTCAAAGAGAGACACAGAGCAAACATCTCATCAGTAATGCTCACATGAAAACAGCTCAGACTGGCTCAGCATCACGTGCAGGTGTGTGCTCCGAATTCACACTTGCCCTCACTATGTGCAGATGAATGAATTGCAACTGAAGCCCATCTCATACCAGGTGCTCAGAAAGGTTGCATAAAACTTATGCCACACACCACCACCGTGGTTTTAGCTATAATGACCCTAAACCTGCAGCCCTTGAACGTTTGTTCTCTGATGCTTGGCAGTGGGGATAATGAAGTGGAACGGGCAGTGTACCAGGTCTATGAAACAAGCATTAGACAGCCTTACAGTCTGCTTGTACAACCACCACCACTTCACTTGCACACTGACACAGTGCCATTTATGGGCAGAAGAAGCTGTAGCTAGAATATCTACAGTTACTGAGGTGCTCCAAGTTTACCTTGAAGTTCTTTTTTGCAAGAACAAGGATAAAAGAAGGTTTTTTTTGGGAGGGAAAGAGAAGAAAGGCTTACACACTGAAAAATGTATCAGATCCCTCAAAATCCCAGCAATTCTTGCCACATCAAGACTGGACCTACCTGAACAGTAGTTGATTGCTGAGTGCCTGAGCTTGGCAAGGAGACTGTGAGAAATAAATTCAGACTATTTGGCTGACCTAGAAACCAAAGTCTCAAACAACTGCTCAATGGTTTGCTGAACAGATACTGTTTTTCTTAAACTTTTCCATAGGTCCACTGCTGCTGTGCTGCATCAGAGGTTTAGTGCACTGTGCTCTGCAGAGCAGGAACACTCTGGGCTTGATAAACATAGATAACAAGGAAAATAAAAGGCTCAGTGTCACGAAGGATTAATCTCATTGAGTCTATGGAGAGTTTACTGCCTGGGTGAGTAGAAACAAGTACCAGTGAGACAGCTACAAATAGCATATGACTTCCTCCCAACTTCTATTATTGCAATTAGAGAAAGAAGAAAGTTTCCAGAGAAGTTTTCCCTCTGCTGATGGGATTGCACATTTGCCAAAAGGTGCTCAAGCTGTCTTCTGCCCCCACCAGCAACAACTAACCCTGCAAAAAAATAAAATCAGAGAGAAAGGCAATCATATGTCTTGAAAGATCCTTGCTCGAGTGTAGGGAATGGGTACCAAGTGACAAAGATGTGAAACAGCCTTCGAGTTCATTAGCACACCATCCCCTGCTCTCCAAAGAGTTTACTAGTTTCTTGTCTTCAAATTCAAGATAAATATGGCTGGACCCTGTCCTTGCTGCTACTGTGACAGGAAGCAATAGTGGTGCTTTCCTGGAGGCTCCTCATGGATCTTTTCAGAGGTCTTCTCCATTTCCAAAATGCAGGCAGCCTCCCTTCAGTGTGCTTTGGACACTTCCTCTCAGACCACTGCAGTGTGCCCTACTGCTCACCAGTCACTCTGGAGGACACAGATCCAAAACAGAACAAATTTGGAGAATTAGTACAGGGAAAACTTCTCATCATAAAGGAAAATTAGGAAGGGTTTGGGTTTTCCCGTTATTCCAACACGTGATTTTTCAGTACACAAACACACGCAGAATGGTAGGTATTTGGTCAAAAGAGTTGACTAAACATTGAATTAGTCTCTGGAAAATGGCAGATAATTAGAAATTTAAAACCAAACTAAGCAAACCATTTGAGTATTCTTCACAAAACGATTTTTTTCAATTAACCAAGGACAGAAATCAGATTTCCTAACAAATCTCTCACTTGAGCCATGCTGACAGTAGTTTATGTAAGTGTACACGTGTACATGCCCAGCAGACTGACTACATCACCCCACCCCGCCCCTCCTGAAAAGGACATTCTGCACTGAGAAAATTAGACTGAGACACTTCCTTCCTTCTTTCCCTCTCCGATGTGCTTCTTTAAACTGTTTCCAAACAGGTAAGAATGAAGATTTTCACACGTTTCTGGCTGTTCATTGTATGCTTCAGTGCATACATAATCTAACAAATACTGCACACGGAGCAGCGCATTACTCACAGCAAGTGACTTGTAAAACCACTTTCCAGCAGGAAAGACCCTTCCCACATAAATCCACATAGCAGGCAGTGGGAAATGCATTTGTGTTTACTGAACCTTCGATCAGACTGATTGTGAAAACACTGAGACAGATTTTGTCCTGTATAAGCACTCAGTTCCAACATACTCTCATGACAGCTAAGTTGCCTGTGAAACAGTATTTTCAGACAAGTAAAAATTCTTAGAACATGCAGCGTGGGCTCTCCTGGCAAAAACCAAACCCCCTACAACTGAGATTTTAAAGTAAAGCTTGGGCAAGAAATTTCTTTTAGATGGGATTCTTCCTTCTGTGCCAGTAGGTGACAGGCGAGATCACAGACAGGAGCTGGCAGTACACAGATTTCAGCACACTACTCTGTACAGAAAAAGATCACTTCTATCAGCTGATAGCTGACCAGTTGTCCCCTTCCCTCCAGCTGCAAACATAAAACCACGCTGCCAAGACACAATGGCCACGCCACAGTCAGTGGTGCAAAACACCCTGGACCATGGGTTCTGAGCAGCTCCTCCAAAAGCTGTGTCTGGCTAAAAATGGGCTCTTTCTCTATTTTTAAGGATGCCAGCATAATTTGAAAGCTAAGTAGGAGCTTATAATTTTCACTGGAAGAGGTGGAAAGTATTCAATGCTCAGGAGTCTGTGCAGATGGTTACCCATGAGGCTCCTACACCCAGAGGAGTTTTCCTTGGTCAGGTAATTAGAGATGAGCCAGTGGCCTTTGGAGATGAGTAGCATGGGAGAAGCAACACACTTTCAATCTAATGTCAACAAGCAGTGATAGATACTAAAAGATATGGGGTATAAAACTAGCCAAGATTTCCAGAGCAGAGGTTTTCCTGTGCATGTTATTCCTCCTGTTATAGCATCCTTGTGGCAGCCCCAGCCATTGCACACCCAGGATAAGCCTATGCATTTTAACCTAATGAAATGGAGCAGCTGGGTACAAACACTACATGTCTATCCCCTTCTCACAGACCACGAGCAAGAGTCCCATGGGCCACAGGCTGTTCAAGAAATAAGGAGCTTTCATCTGATATATTGACTGATAACAGAGAGGACTGTACAGAGTCCTGCAAAGAATCTTGGAAATACCTGGGAAGAAAGAGGTGAATCTTACTAAAAGATTTGCTGGCAAAGAGCAAGGGAGACTTTTGCCCATGAAGGGAGGAAAGTCGAGGCTGAAATACTCCAATCTCATTTAAGTTAAAACTGATTGAATGCTTTTAGGGAAAAAACAGAACAAACCAAAGTTGTCAGGCAATGAAAAGGGCTGTGGGGTGCATCAAGTAAGCCTGAGTCACAGGAAGAAGCAGACAGGGCATGCTTTCCAGCAGCAGAGGTGCCACGGGAACATAACAATAGTCCACATTTCCACCGAGTCTTCCAGCCATAGGAAACCAAAGGCATTTGATTTGGGCCAAGAGCAAGCTTATCTGTGATGAAATAACTGAAGCAAAGTGATGACACAGACATGGAATGGAGAACGCCTGGGAAAGGATCACTTTTTTATAGTGTCTAAGATCCCAACACAAGTATAATCCACAACACAGAAACAAACTTTACAGTGTTTATTCTAAGGACATTGAAGGCCAAAGTACGCTGCAGCACATCTTTATCAAAAGACTTGCTATCAGTAAAGCATTTCACTAAAACAAGTGACATACAACCTCTTTTTCCAATGAGGGGATGAGAGTTATACTCTTGTGACTAAGCTGATTAACAAATACACAAGCGATGGTGAATAATCTGAGAGCTGTGTATGACAGGTTGATGTCATGCATGTACCAACAAGAATAAGGCAACGCAGCTTATTCTGACAAACTTCTGTATATCAGTACTTCTCCTGGGAAAGGACTGATGGCATTTGTCCAGTATGTCTGCAAGAATGCTGAAAGCATGTCAGAGACTGAATCCAAAATTAGCAGAACTGTCACATATTCTTTGTTTTCCAGATTCTGCATTTTCCCTGCATCTTCCCTCTCTGAGACCCATAAAGCAGTATCTTTACAGTTTAGTTAATTTTTTCTAGCATCCTGCCTCCCTGGACATTGCAACTAGTCATGCTGCACTGGTTGATAACATCAGGCACTGAGTCAGACTCCTGAGCTGTCTCCACACTGGTATCTCTATAGAAATAATTACTAAATCACTTAAGAAAAGCCCAACAGAAAAATGAGAGACAAGCAGAAAAATTCTTACGGCAGAAATTTTCCACCCTTTTCAAAGTTTAGCAATGGCTCAGCACCTTTTAAAAGAGTCAGACATGCCCTTCATGAACCAAAGTTTCCTGTGAAAATGCATATGCTTGTCTTCAGTATCATCCACACAGCTATACGTGCCCCTAGAAAACACCTTTCAGAGAGGACGCACAGATTACTCATGACCATTCTGGAGCATGACTGCTGAAAAAATGATACTCCTTTTTTGCAGCCCTCTTCTGATGTAAATAGAATTTTCTCAAACGGCTAACCTAAGCCCTGCTCCAAGCCTGAAAACTGCCTCTCACTACTTTTCCCTTGAGCAATAGAAAGCTCATCTCCTGAAGAAGGTACTGACTGACTAATAGTGATCATGGTGAGTTTATTTGACTAACAACAGAACATCTGTTTGAAAAGCAGAGTGCAGACCCCTGAGGGTGGGCTGCAAACAGGACTGCTACCTGAGAAAGAGGTTGTTATCTCTGTTCCCTAAGCTACAGTGGGACAACAAAGGGAGAAACAAACAAGCCATAAATCCCAAGGAGAAAAGAGACTCATAGCCATTCCCTTAACCCAAACCCCTTGACAGTCTTCAAGGAAATGGCTTTAATTACCAAGTTTTTTTTCCAGACACAACATTTCTGGAATACCTTTTCTAGGACTCAAGTCATAAGCTAATGGATCACAATTTGCAACTGCTGAATGTTTGGAAACCATCATGGTAGTGATAGACATTAGGGCATTGCAGACCCGATTAGATAAAGCATTAGATCACTATTCCAATTCAACATTTTAGCATTTAGCGAAGACTGAAGATCTACAGATCAGGGGTGGGCTCTGCTCACCATGAGGGGAACTGGCAGATATCAAGAGAAAGCAAACAGAGTTTAAGCCTTAGGTGACCTTGGGGAAAACTGCCCTTTTTGAAAAGAGGCATTTGTGCTGATCTAGTAGATCCACCACTTCTGGGCCAGCACAAAGATGCCACATTGGAAGCAAAGCTCATAGGGAAAGAGAGAAACTACAAGGAAGGAAGTGAAAATAATTCTGCACTATCATCTCCGCTGGTCTGGAAAGCAAAGGAAAAGTCTTGCAAGGAGCACTACCTTTCCCCCAGCAGTGGCCAGGGGTGGGCATTCATGGGCAGAGCGTAAGGACATGGCAGGTACACAGTGATCCTCACACCCAGGGTATTGTCGGGGAAAGCAGCAGCTTACAAGCTTCCTGAATCAGGATTTGACTCCGGACCACTATGCTTAAAAGCCACTGATGGACCTATCCTCTAAGGTGCTGTGTAATCCTTTCTGGAACACATTTATACAAGATGCAATAAATAGGGGTTTAGGAGATTTTAAGACATCAGTATATTATTTTCTGCAGAGTAGATGCGTGGCTGAGAAAGACCTACCACTAGGCTGTGTGAAGAGTTTTCAGAAGAGGTGGGGTTGCTGCAAAATCACCTGCAAACACATCTACATGCCTGGAAGGCAAGAGCCATCGCAGCGGCACTGCAAACTTCCTCAGGCTCCTCCAATGTTTGTTCATCACACTAAAACTCAAACCCATCTGAGTAAAACAGGGATGTAAGCTGCTGCTCAGGCTCTTGGTGCAGCTCCAGCATGGCCTGTGGAGTTACACCAGGGTGAATTTGGCTCATGCTTCAGTGAGCATGGCCACATACCACTTGAACAATTGCCTCCATACATGACACACACCGCAAGTCTCAACTGGATTTGCTGCTTCTGAAATGAAAACATTTTGCTCACTTTCCCCAGCCTTAGCTTGGTAATCTTTACTAAACACTTATCAACTAGACGGCCTTCATTTCCTGAAAGCCTGGACCTAATTACACCAGGAAACACCCTGCTTTTCCTTCAGACACTGAGAAATGCTGGTTTCTGAGCCCTCCTCCTACAAAATCAAACTTCTGTCTGATTAGTAGTGGATAGGGCTTGGGGAAGGAATGCAGCTAAATCTCGAAAGGCAAACTGCAGTGGTTATTCACAGAGATGCCCTGGCTTCACTCTACAGCATTAATAATGACAATAAAATGTCACATCTCCCCTCCATCCTTTATTAATCTTAGCTGAGCCTTGCAAGGCCCCTGCAAAGAGGTATCACTTTTCCCAGCTTGCAGGTAAAGGGTCCAGTGTTTCATGGCAAATCAGAACCAGATCTCTGGGTTGCTGGCTCCTAACACCATTCCTCGAAGGAATGAAACAAGCTCCCGCAGCTCCATTTCTTTATCAGGACATTTGATACAATGGTGGGGTGAAGCAGCCTTTGCCAAATGTGCTGTGCACAGAGCAGCACTTTCAAAACCCTCCTTTGTGTCACAGGGCTAGCTGGGATGTCAAGCTACAATTGCATGGTTGTAATAGAGCTCAGAATATCACCATAAAATCACATTGTTGGTTATTTAGTGTATGAAAAAAGCCTTACAAATGCGCAGTAATGGAGTTTTAATGCCAGTAGCACCAAATCACAAGATCTGCCTTTGCATCAGTTTTATCCTGTGAGCTGCTCAGCCTGTCCCAGTGGGCAGCCAAGCAGCAGTTGTGGCGCCACATCTGATGGGACCAACCTACAGCAAACCTGCTTGGGCAAGAAAGGCAATGAAGACTTGTGCTAGGGGGGTGTGCTCCCTCTGACTGTGGTTTCCAGGCAGTCTCATTATTCCTATTATCCTTGCTCACGAAAAAGCCTACAGAAAGTAAGAGCAGAACTGTCGCCCTCCTAGTGCTGTAGTTTTCCCTTTGCATGAGTTGGTGAAATGGCATGGTGGGATGTGTGAGCTTCCAGTATGGCCAGTGCATGTGTGTCCATGGGGTGACCCAGGAGGAAGTGGGCACATAGAATAGAATCATAGAATAGTTATGGTTGGAAAGGATCTTAAGATCATCTAGTTCCAATCCCCCTGCTGTGGGCAGGGACACCTCACACCAAACCATGCTACCCAAGGCTCTGTCCAACCTGGCCTTGAACACTGCCAGGGATGGAGCATTCACAGCTTCCCTGGGCAACCCATTCCAGTGCCTCACCACCCTCATAGTAAAGAACTTCCTCCTTATATCCAATCTAAACTTCCCCTGTTTAAGTTTCAACCTGTTAACCCTTGTCCTGTCACTACGGTACCTAATGAATAGTCCCTCACCAGCATCCTTATAGGCCCCCTTCAGACACTGGAAGGCTGCTATGAGGTCTCCATGCAGCCTTCTCTTCTCCAGGCTGAACACCCCCAATGTTCTCAGCCTGTCTTCATATGGGAGGTGCTCCAGTCCCCTGATCATCCTCGTGGCCCTCCTCTGGACTTGTTCCAACAGTTCCATGGCCTTTTTATGTTGAGGACACCAGAACTGCACACAGTATTCCAAGTGAGGTCTCATGAGAGCAGAGTAGAGGGGCAGGATAACATCCTTCGCCCTGCTGGTTACGCTCCTTTTGATGCAGCCCAGGATACGGTTGGCTTTCTGGGCTGTGAGTGCACACTGAAGCCGGCTCATGTTCATTTTCTCATTGACCAACACCCCCAAGTCTTTCTCCGCAAGGCTGCTCTGAACCTCTTCATGGTGTACATGTCTTTCCAAGAGAGAGATCAAGAGATGTGCCCTCTGCAAAGTGCTGAACAACAGCACATCCCACATTTTTCACTCTGGGTTGAGTGAAAAAACTTTACCTCTTTTCCTCCTCCAGCTAAAAGCTATAAATAAGACACAAACATAGTACCCTAGACAAAAGCAGTCCATGGGCTGCAATCCTGGGACCTGGGATAAACCAGAAGGGAAGACAACACAGCAGAGCAAATACTTCCCGTTTATCTCTCCAGCATTGACCAAACACCAAACTGGAAGCACCAAACACCCTGAATGAGACAGAGCTGAGGTTTTTTCTACCACCATCTTCCCTGGCCTACCGTCACAAACATGTTGCCAGTGATGCAGTGTGGGGGAAGATGCTTAGTCCTTGGGCAGGGAGGCTTTTAAGCCCTGACACAGTGTCCCACACAGCCTGCTGCTCACGCACAGGGATATCTGCAGCAGCTGCTTGTAGAGCAGGACTTTAGAAAAGAGACTTGTGTTTACCACTGAAACAAGCACAGAGACAAAATACACCAATATCTACCTGTGAGCAGATAAATGCTTGGTCTGCATGGATTCTTGTACTGAAGGCAGTTATGGATAGAGTTAGGCTGGATGCCAGGTACACGATAAATAAACATATAGTGCTTAGCTCCAACTTTTGACAACCTCATGGCCTTACTTACTGGAAACCCTGTAGAGACACACTCCTCCACAGCCTTCTTCACATCAGGGGCTTAAAAGCATCCATGGCAGTGGATGTTCTTCCCTGTTCTCTTATCCAAGTGCTGGCTCCTCCGTTCCTCAGCTGTCAGTGGCACCAGGAAGCAACATCTTGAAGGATTCATGTGTCACTTGTAGTCACAACACAGGTGTTTATTCCATTAGTGCTTGCTTTTGTCTGCCAGCCTGAGGTGGATGGGGAAAGCAGCTGCTTGCTGCAACTCCAGTGAAGGACGCCTCTAGAGAGGCAGCCCTGCCTGCAACTGTGGGATGAATAGCAGCATAGAGCCTGCGGGGAGTCAGACACAAATATCACGCAGTGGCACACACAGGTGGTAGTGTCTCCCACAGGGATGCTGGCAGCGATCTCCCCAAAGCACAGGCTGTTATTACTCACATTCTGCATCCCAGTTGTCAGCTGCAGCCCCACCACTGATGTCACCCTGGCAGGCTGAGAAACACTACCTGCTGTCTGGGGCAAAACTCTTTTCTAGTATGCAAAAATGAGAAGCTGTCTGCCCTGCTGAGGACACATCTGAAGTCATGCTCTTGCCAGAAGCCAGTGTTTTCTGAGCACTTCCAAAGGGAGTCTGGTTTTCTACTTCTTGGCTCTGTCTCTGAGTTACTGGGAATTCTTCTACCAGTCACTACATATCTCCATGACTCAGTTTCCCTGTTAAACAGGAGCACAAACGTTTTGGCCCTGGCTGCTGGGAAGCTGAATGACAGCATTTAAATACCTCAGATGATGTCTCAGGGCTTAAGACATGGCAAGATTTTTCTGTTGATCTTCAAATTATGTCTCCTGTGAGAGCTCACTCAATCCTTCTAAGTGGCTCTTTGTCCCTGTTCCCATCTGCACCCTGGCTCCTCTTTGAAAGGCAAATACCATAAAAGGCTGTTTATAGAGACCGAGATATAGAAAGAAGTCAAACAGGGTCAGGCTCACTACTGCTTTGCTGCCCTGAGCTGTGGCCAGGGAGGGATGGTTTCCTGCTCCCCCGGCAATCCACGGGGAACAGCAGCCTGACTGTCCAAGGAGCTTCCAATGTGGGTGGGTGTCTCCTGCCCCTTCCCAATGAAACGTTTTATCTCCAGTGGAAATAGCTAAGACGGAAAAGGCGGTTGATGCCAAGATTAAGTAAGAGAATAAGGAAAATAGCCAGCATCCCTAATCAATCATGCTTGGACAGTGAGGGTTTTATGCGCACAAAGACTTCACTTAAATTCTTTTCTGCATTTATCCACAAAAAAAAAAAAGTGGTGGCTGAAAAAATTGCCAGATGTTGATTCACCCTTGCTCTCTGCAAATGTTTCCATTTCTTTGAAAACCCAATTTGCAAGCTCAGGAACCCTCAAATTTTTTTATTTTTTTTTTATTTTTTTTAAATTAAAACCTGGAAGCAGCTCCAATGACAGCACATGACGTGGATGAAGGCAGAGGAACTCTGCCATCCAGAAGACTTCATGCTGCTAATTTCTCCCTGGCCTGGAGCAGCAGAAGCAAACCGATTACTCTCTTCCTTTCTGGTACCAAACATTCATAGAATCAATTAGGTTGGAAAAGACCAAGTCCAACCATTATCCAAGCACTGCCAGGTCCACCCCTAAACCATGTCACTGAGGGCCTCATCTACACAGTTTTTCAGCACTTCCAAGGACAGTGATTCCACCACTTTCCTGGGCAGCCTGTTCCAATATCTAGTTTAAACCACCCCTGGTACAGCTTGAAGCTGTTATCTCTTGTCATATCACTCGTGTTATATCTAACTCCTTTCCCATTGCTGTAGAGGTAGTTGTATAAGGTAGTTATATAAGTTCCACCCTGAGCCCTCTCTTCTCCAGACTAAACAACCCCACTTTCCTCAGCTGTTCCTCTTAAGGCTTATTCTCCAGATCCTCGAGTGTGGGTTTTCCCTGGCATGGAGAAAAGAATGAGTAAAGAAACAAGTACCTCAATGCAGATTTTTAAAGGAAAATATGTGTAACTACAATAAACTTTATTGGTAAGAATCCTAATCATCATCTCATTCACAGAGGTCCTTTAACTTGCTAGCATTGCAAGGGGCAGAGACTGACATTACAAGCCACAGAAAGCAGCGAGATAGCCAGAATGTAATGACATCCTACGGACTCACACCAAACACCTGAGTGGAAACCACAAGCCCTGAGAAATCCCATCAAAACCTGTGAGAAGTATCTGCATATTGCATCCCAGTCCAAAGACGGCATTTTCAGTACAGCAGCCCCTTAGAAACCACTCCAGTGCTAACTTTAAAAGACATCACTTAGGAAGTCATCTATAACTTCATCTCTCATGGGACCCAAAGCACACTTGCTCAGCCTGAATAATCCACAAAACCTAGAGCCTAAACAGTAGGCATGGCTTCCCAAAAAAATCCTAAACCTGAGTTCTGTCTGCAGCAGGCAATGATACACCTCAGACCATGCAGCAAATGGTGGGTTTCCCAGGTCCCCCACACCACCATGCACCACTAACAGCATCTCAGGGCATACCATGCTGCAGAGCGCAGGAGCTGCATCACTGTCCAACATTTCTGTTCTGAGCATACACTTACAGACAGCTATTGATGGATTAAATATGAGGTGGAGGCCAAGTCACAAGTCTATTGTCTTATTTACTCACTTAGCCTCCTGGCACATGCACCTAACCATAACATCACATATAATTTTGGTTTTGCTAAAAAAACCAACAAAACAAACAACCCCTCCAAACAAACAAACAAACAAACAAAAAAACCCCACCCAACCAAAAAACTTTGGACTTACTTTCCACAGTCTTTCTGTTCTATTTACTACACAACAGCTGTTCATTTCAAGAAGCTGTTGGAAAAACACTCATCTGCTCCCAGTCCAGACTACTGTTAAGAAGCAGAGCATACTTCTCAAACTAAAAAAAAATAAATAAAGATGCTTAAAAATATATAAATATGAAGAAGGTTGGACAAATGTGTTTTGGTAGTTGCTGAGGCTAATTCAAAACATAAACCACTGCAGGTGTAACTTCACCGGAAACACGTGACTTTCCATCCAAAATAAATCTAGGCCACACAATAAAATCCACGCAACCTAAATGGTGACTTGGTTGGCAAATGGAGGCAGGGGCAGGCTTGCATAGCTAATACCAGTACTGCATTCAGCCCTCTGGGTTATTATTTATAGATGCTTCCTTTGACAACAGCATGGCTCTCCTCCTGCTTTCTGGGAGCACTTCCCTGGCGCAGGATGCTCCTGAGCCTCTCCCCACGCAAGGAAGCAAGGCTCACCGAGCTGAAGACACTCTGCAAGCCCATGAAGCAGGGAACAGGGCACAGGTCTCTTGGTTGCATTGCAAAGCCCAGCAAAGCACGGCACAACAGGGCTCAGTCCAGAGCCTGTTTTGGGGTCCTAAGCTGGACCTGCAAGCCCTCAAGGACTGTCAGAGCAAACACAGCTCACACTGCTGTGCTGTGGCACAGACACACACAGCAACCATCCCAGGAATGACACAAATACAAAGAAAAACTGGTTGCCAGTGACAGCAGCTGAAAACTCACTGGCTGCCAGACCACAAACAAGCTGGAGACATTTCTCTCCCTCATCCTACTTGACATGAGACCTGAGCCAAGCTCAGCTTCAGTAGCTCTCCAAACGATTTACCATGAGACTGTCTGTACATTTGATTCCTGGTTGCACAGATCGTCCTTGCACTGACAAGGTGAAAAGCCTATGATTTATGGGGCACTGGTGGCAAAAGCACTATCTTGTGATAGGTCAAGAGGGTCAACACCAACCTCCAATTTTCCAGCAACCCTGGGCTAGATTTTCACCCGACCAACAACAGCAGTAGCAGCTTTCAACCCTTCTGGGAAATATAAGAGTTACTTTGAGTGAAGCACCAGGAAGGGCCAAGCTTTTCAATAGCTGCAGACCTTAGTTTGCCTGGGCATACGAGCAGAACAGGGTGGGCTTCTCACTGCAGCTCCTTCAGGCAGCAGCAGGTTAACACTTGAACTCAATGATCTTGAAAGTCTTTTCCAACCTAAATGATTCTATGATTCTGTGGTCTGAGGGCTGCCTATCGTGCTTGGACACCTCAAATGAGGGCTGCTGGGCAATTGCCACATCTCATTAGAATGCAGTATCACACACTTTTCTCTTGTGCTGAACAGGTCAGCTGGAATGCAAGCACTTCTGGTCCCAGGCTATGCAGGGAAAGAGGGACTTACATGCACATAAACTGCAAAGATGAATAGTCTTCTTCATCAGCCCTGCCATAGAGAACCTGTTACTTACGTACAGGATGACAGTGGTCCAAAGAGGCAGCTCAGAGCAGGGCCCTCTGAGCCAGCTAGCTAATGCTGCTGCAGACTCCTTGTCCTATACCTGAGTCAACTGAAGGTTGACTGAAAGGTTTTAAGAAGCTCTCACCCCATAGAGCTCATGAACGAGGTTAAAGGAAGGCGCCAGAGAATAGTGAGGATAAGAAGGATGCAATAAAGCTTAGCTTTTGGAAAGCAGATGGGCCCAAATCCTGCAAAAAGCCTTTACGATCCCTCAAGCAGGAAATTAGTGATGACACACTGTCATGTTGCTGTGTCAACAGCTGACACATCGCAGCAGGGTAATTTCAAGGACGCACAAGTTATTTTAAAAGTTCTCTTCAAAACTGCAGAGCTGGGGCACAGGAGCGTCAAAAGCCTTGCAGAGAAATGGCTCTGCAGAAGATCTGCTGTTGTGGGAGACCTCAGTCCCTTAGGAACCAGCCTGTGTAGAAGAGCTGCAGCCAGCCTTGCCATCCATGGAAGGCATCTGGGGCTCACCACAGACAGCTGCTGATACAAGACAGAAGCACCAGCCTCCTTTCCCTTTCCCCTTCCAAATTAACAGTACTCTGACCCAAAATGTGTTTAAAGAGTTCATTGTTGTCTGACCAGCGTATGTGATTCTTGAAGCTAGTCTGGAAGTCTTCAAGGTTGTGGCCAAAGTTCTGCATGTCTCAAACATGCCACAGTACTTGTGAGAGTCTCCTTTATCCTTAAGAGGGGTTTTTTGTTTGCTGTCAACATTATGCGCTAGAAACAAAACATTCCTCCCTTCTGCTGCTCTCCCCCGTTCTTATCGGAAGCAGCCACTGGCATTTTCATGGACAAAATCACCAGACTGTTATTCTAAAGGTCTGCATATTTACTTTCTCTGCTTCTTTTTCAGCAGGAGGGTGCAGGAGCCAAACCCTTGAGGACTGACCTACAGTGTCTTGCCATGCTGGACACCAGGAGGGATATCTCCAGGAAACCCTGGATTTCACAGCACTGCCAACTGGAACTGCATTGCTGCTTCCAGCAGCAAGTTCAGCACAAGGCACATACTCAGATATCAGCAGAAAGAATAAAATCCATGTTTCTCCTGAGCCTCATGGAAAGGCTACCCCTATTCAGCACAAAACCTGCAAAACCCATTCAATCTTTAAGGAACATCTGCATTTACAATCTGGTCTCATTTTCTGACCCATGATGTTAGATACAGCCTCTGTGTAGATGCATCTCCCATGTGGTTTTGCTTTTCAGAATGATCCTGCCTTTGCGAGAAGTTTGCTGGAGTTACCAAGTGAACATACACAACCCTCCCCTTGGATAGCAGCATGTTAGGAAATGGCCTGGGCTTACACATCGGTTTGCTTGTTAACCTATTCATTTACCCACCCCAGCAAAGCCTTTCCTCTGCTCCAAGTTAATGCCTTCACACCCTGCAGCAAGTGGGCACACACAACTATGACCAGCAGATCTGCTCTGAACCAGCCACAGCACTGACGGCCAAAGCGGGAGGCAGGATCCTGGGCCATGGCCATGACTCACTCTCCTGGCCCTGCCGAAGAAGCAGTTTTGGAGTGAGGAAGTGACAGGGAGACTTAAATTAGAATGCTGGTGAAACAAAATGAAAGAAAATCCTCTTCAGCTCTCATTGCTTGGGTCCAGCAGGGAAAAAGGGAAAGGGTATGCAAAGCATGAGAGGTGTCAGAACCGATGCTGAGATCAGCCCTGGCCAAGCAACCTTTTCTTCTACCAGAGTGTAACACTCTTTTCAGCTTTCCACCACCCGATCTAGGGGAGCAATGACTGTGTCCACACTGCCATTCAGCATACAGCATGCAAGTCAGTGCATTGTATGGGCATGTCAATATACTGTGTAGGGTGCTGCCAAGCAAAGTGGCCCAAAACCATACTCTCCAGGTTTGCCTATCCCTTTAAGGCCTCTCTCCAAGCCCCCTCACTGTTTGACAGATTAAATCATAGAATAGTTAGGGTTGGAAAGGACCTTAAGATCATCTAGTTCCAACCCCCTGCCATGGGCAGGGACACCTCACACTAAACCATGTCACCCAAGGCTCTGTCCAGCCTGGCCTTGAACACTGCCAGGGATGGAGCATTCACAACTAGCTGTAACATACTGGCTCATAGCTAGCTGCTGCGCTAGCTGGACTAGTGCTCCTGCTGCAGCATAGTCACAGATGCACAGAAGCAGACAGGGTGGTGCTCAGCTGACAGCTCTCCTCCAACTTACACTTCTCCCTTCTTCACCACAGGGACTCTCCTAAGAAAGACGTATTTGCCTCTGATCATCACCATAGACATGCTGGGTTACACACCACACCTTCTGTGGTCAGGCATTAACTCCACAATTTAATAAGCAGTTATATCAAATTTGCAGATGGGGAGAGAGTAACTTCTTAAGTCTGCCCACTTTTTCCTCACCTTGGAGACTCAGCCCAAGTGATGTGTTTCCATTTCCCAGCAGTCCCAGGAATGGATTTTTACCTTAAAAGATGTCTCAGAGAAATAATAGGAGAGGTCCTGTACTGGAAAGTCTGGCTGCTGATGCAAAGAGATGCTGTTAATTGTTGTGGTTTATTTCACATATTAAGCTAGAAGCCACAGTGGCAAATGCTGGAGTTATAACATCTGGGTTTATGTTGTGAGCATAAGAGATGCGGTACTTCTTTGACCAGGGCTGAGCTTACTCTATGCACTGTCCTTGCTGGTGCTAAGCTGATGTGACCAAGTCCTACTAGAAGAGCTCCTAGCCCTTACAAGCATGTTTCCTGGCATCATGTATACTTACCACAGCTATGCTGCTGTGGGCTGGCATCATACTTGGGGCTCTTTGCATGCAGCCATCCAGCCAATTCTTATCCACCAAATGGTCCACCTATCAAATTTATGTCTCTCCAATTTAGAGACAAGGATGTTGTACAGGACAGTGTCAAAAATTTTGCACAAGTCCAGGTAGATGACGTCAACTGCTATAGCCCCACCACAGAAGGCCACCAGATTGGTCAGGCAAGATTTCCCTGTGAAATCCTTAGTAAAGCCATGCTGGCTGTCACCAAGCACCTTGTTGTTTTTCATGTGCCCTAGCATGCCTTCCAGGAGAATCTGCTCCCAGATTTTGCCAGGCACAGAGGTGAGACTGACTGGTCTGTAACTCCCCGGGTCATCCATTTTCCCCTTCTTGAAAATGGTGGTTATATTTCCCTTTTTCCAGTCGTCGGGAACTTCATCTGACTGCCACGATTTTTCAAACACTATGGACAGTAGATTAGCAACTTCATTTGCCAGCTCCTTAAGGAAATGAGGATGGATTTCATCAAGTCCCACGGACTTGTGCACATTCACATATTTGCCAGTGAAGACTGAGGCAAAGTCATTAAGAACCTCAGCCTTCTCCAAGTCCAGAATAGCCAGCTCTCCCAATAGCTTCTGGAGAGGGCCCGCATTGTCCCTAGTCTGTCTCTTGTTAGCTACATACCTATAGAATCCCTTCCTGTTATTTTTCACATCCTTTGCCAGATTTATTTCTAACTGGGCCTTAGCTTTCCTAACCTGGTCCCTAGCTTCCTGGTCAACATCCCTGTATTCTACTCAGGCCACCTGTCTTTGCTTCCACCTTTTATAAGTTTATTTTTACCCCCCTAAGTTTCCTCAGCAGCTCCTTATCCATCCAAGGAGGTCTCCTGGCCCTCCTGCTGCACTTCCTTCTAGTCGGGATGCAACACTCCTGAGCCTGTAGCAGGTGATCCTTGAATATCAACCAGCAGTCCTGGGCCCCCCTGCCCTCTAGGGCTATATCCCATGGAACCTTACTAAGCAGTTCCTGAAGAGCCCAAAGTCTGCTCTCTTGAAGTCCAGGGCAGTGAGCTTACTGCACGCTCTTCTCACTGTCCTGAGGATCTCGAACTCGACCATCTCATGATTGCTACAACAAAGGCAACCCGGAGCATCACATTCCCAACCAGCCCTTCCCTGTTGGTGAGCACGAGGTCAAGCATGACATCTCTCCTTGTCAGCTCCTCTATTACTTGCAGGAGGAAGCTGTCTTCCACATAATCCATCCCTCCTGGTGCAGCCCCCTGTGAGTCGCTGCTCGCCTCAGCAGAGCTGCTGGCTGCTGGGCAAGGCCTGGAGAGGCCTCAAGGCTCCCTTGGTGGCTCTCGCTGCTCAGAACTGAGGCCCCCAGATGTGGGGTTTCCCCTCTCTCTGGGGTTGAAGGCCCCTCTCTGGAGCTGCTCACCTCAGCAAATGGCCGTCAGTGGCAGATGATGACTAGATTAAATCAGCTGCTGGGGCCTGGGCCTGCTCTGACATGATGGACTGAGCACATCCCTGCTTTTGGGGTTCACAGTCATCACAGGATACACATCCCAGAACAGTTACAACCAAGTCAAACCTGACCCTTCTTCCTATGCTTACGCCGCTGAGCTAGGATGCTTCTGCAGAAAACCCCTGATACCCAGTCCCCCACACACACTTTGTACAAAATCCTTTGCCAAGTTTCAGCCTGTGGCTGAGATTTGATAGCCAAGTTAATAACTCAGGGAGGTGACAGTTCAGAGCAAGGAGGATGACAAAGTCAGGTTCACTTTTTCCCTACAGCCGGATAAGCAGGACAAGCATCAGGAAAGGGAGGAGGATGTTGTGCCACAGCCCTTGGGAAATCCCACTGCATGACTGGCCAGGCAGGGTTGATCAGCTCCCAGCCAGGCAGGACAGATGTTGTCAAGGAAAGAAAAGGTCTGATTAGGCTTTCTACCACTAATAATATCAAAACAGTGTATTGCTTTAATTGGCACTCAAGCAGAAAATGAAACAGTGCAAAAAGGAGAAGCCGCAGGCTAAATAGACTGGAATGATGTGGTGTCTGCAGGAATGACAGACTTCAAGTGCCCTTAATACTCAAGTTTTTTGCTTGCACATCGGGAGGTCTATGAGGTACAAGCTATCAGCTCTTACTCACCAGCCCATGGGACTCCTCCCTCCTCCCTTTGCATTGCTGGTATCTTGACAAGTATCTCCTCCAAGCTACAGCAAGCCCCTGGGAAACACGAGTTGAATGGTCCTCTCACCCACTCTGAGGTGCTGGAGGAAGGACATCCTCACTTTCTGCTTCCAAGAGCCATTAAAATGCACTTTCTTCAGTGCCTTGGTTTTCCTGCTCTGGGTCCATCATGCCCCACCTGCCCCACACCCCAGAGCCTGGGCTTACTGGGGCAGGATGGGTTTTGTGGCATGACTATACACTGATCAACACTGACCTTTTCTGACTCCCTACTGGTATGGCAGCAAAAATAAATAAAGGCAGGAAGATGAAATAATTATTTGAAGCATCTTACTGGAATTCTCTAGAGTTTTCCTAAATTAGCTTTTATTTTTCCCTGCAGATCCTGTGTAAAACCCAGGGCACATGATGGGAGAGAAACAGCATGCATATGGGAGGTACCCTACAGTGGGGGATAAAGGCCCTGTAAATCCTCAGGATGTTCCCAGGCTGCAGCTTCTTGAAAGCATTACAGCTATCATCTAAACACTCAAGCATGCTCGTACACAGCAGTAGGCATGTTGCGACAGTATTCAAACTGTGTACAGTGTTTTTACAGACCTACGTGCACTTATCTATGATGTATATATAATAACAATGGCAAAAAGTATGCCTGGAGTCAAAGTTAGGTGGAAAGGCTGAATGTAAATTGCTAATTCATGGAAACAACAAACTGGTCTGCAGCGGGGCTTAGCACACTCCAGAGCTCAGCTGCTCTTCAACCCCAGACTAGCACCAACGGAGCTCAAGAAAGCAACTGGAAACTCCCAGGTTGTGAGGCTCAAACCTCAGCCTGCTCAGAGCTCTATTGAACGTGCCACCCAGCAACTGGCACAGGGCTTGGCATGATGACAGAGAAGGTTCCATGCATGAGCACTGCAAATCTGCCAGCCTTTGCAAGAAGGGGGCTATGAAGGGTTAAAGACAGGGACACTACACCTGGCTGTGGGTGAGCAGGATGATGGAGCTGGCAAACCGCTGAACCTACATCTCTGGGATGCTAAGACCGGATAGCTTTTGCTGCTTTCAGTAGTCTGCGCAAAGAACAGATGCTTTTTCCATACACAAAACAAATTACTTCCTTGCTCTCAAGGAGACACTTCCCTCCCACACATCCATCTAATTGCTGTACATTTACAGCTCCTCAAGGGGAGGAAAAGACCCCCACTGCACCTCAGCTGCTTGGCACTTTCCTTCCTATGAGCAAGCAGCCCCTTTGCTGCTGGCCTGGCAGAGTGGGATCCCCTGGGAGGTGAAGGCCAGCAATGGAGGCCAGGATTTGGGTTGAGCTGACTGCTGGCAGCATTTCAGCTGCCTGTGCCAGAGAGAAAATAAATAAATAAAAAAAACAGGGGGCTGGGGAGTCAATGTCATTAAGAATCTGACAGCTGGAAAATGTGAGCAGCCATTGTTTGCAGCCCCCCCACAGATCCGCCAAACAAGTCTGCTGAAAGCAGCAGTAATAAAGCATAAAAGCCAAAACTGGAAATATTGACTCCCCTTTCTGCCCTGCTGCTCCCACTGAAGGGACTGGACTGCTCTGACCTCACCCGACCGCAGCTCATGGACCCACGGCTTCCCTGCACCCCCAGTCCCCTGCCCTCATTCCTGCTTTGAGGCAGCAGCTCTGGGATTTGTGCCTGGGGAGGCCATGGCAGGAGTTTTCTCATCTTTCATCCACTCAGAACAGCTGTGCTCCATCTTCACACACAGCACTCATGTTGCTGCTGTCACAATGGGGGTGAGCAAACTGCTTTAAGCTCAGCTTCTGTCCCCACTGAGCTGCTATAGGGAGAGAAAGAGCAAGCCAGCAACACCCCACATCATCGAAAAATCAAACACATTGCTACTGCCCCTTTTCCCAGCCCCACTGATGCAAGATGCTATAGAGCCTAGGCTGTCAGCTGAAACCAAACTAGTCCTCTGCAGCCTGAGAAGTGACCCTTACACTGCTGCTTCAGTGTACATGAAGTTTTAGCATTGGCTTTATGAGAAAAGAAAGAAATTCAGAGTCACTCCCAGTGTCAAACTGATCTAGTGCCAGTCCGAGAAGAAGCACAGAGAATGCTGCATAGAGGAACATAGTTCAGGGGTGAAGATCTGATGGTAAATTTTGGCTTTTTTCCTCTAAAGCTTCCAGAGAATTTTAATAAAAAAATCTTCACAGTCTTATTCTGAAAGCACTAAGCTCAGTCACTGAAACGACATCCCACTTTATCTCCCAAAACAATGGGCAAGTAAACCAAAGAATCAGTTCCAGGAGGTACTTTCAAGCAACTCAAGTTGCATGGGCAGGTGCTGTGGGACTCTTTTTCCTAGGTCCACATATCAGGCTTCAGGTTTGTATCTGATCACAGGCAGGTACCAGGCTCTACTGTCACATCAATCAAAGGACAGGAGGGAATTGTCACTGGTCGTGTTCATCCTATCCCAGACTTCAACAGGAAATGAAGAATTGCCTTCACACTAGCATGAGAATTAAAACTGAGCTGTGTTCATGCCTAGATGCTCCCTTTCATATCTTGATCGGGTCCTTCTGCATCTCGCACTGATAAACTTGCAACCTACCTACAGATTTTTCAATCCTCGCACATGAAGGCAAGTAGCAGCTGGTAAGCAGCACTTACAGGTTTCCTTTACTTGGTGGAAGTAAGCAGATTTGACTATTTTGTAACAGCTAGCAGCTCAGAACAGACCTAAGCCACGTTGCCTGGGAAGGGATAACCACAGCTCCTTCCCTCTCACATCCCTGAAAACTGTGGAAACATAGAGAAGGACTTTGCATGGTGTATAACTTCTACATTACCAAAAGACATATTCCCTGGTACATCCTAAAGGAGATTGCAAGTGAAGGGGTGTTCAGCTTAGGCTGAACCCACTGGTAGGATACAGAAAGTACCATCCTGTTTCAAAAAGTGTCCTTAAAACACCTGACAGCACATCTACCCCACAGGTTTCAAGCCAAACAGCGGCATGAGTGATGATGTGATGGCCACCTAGACACCTGCTCCTGGCTGGTCACAGAGGAGGAATTATTTTTGGCCATGACAGATTTTCGTCTGTTTTGCAGATCTGCTAACTGCTAGGTTCTTGGAAAAGAACAGGGTGGGACTATGCCTCTCCCTTGTGCTCAGATGCAGGTGCGGACCCATTCTTGCGTGCACCAAAGAACATGACTCTATTATAATACTCTGATTTGAAAGCTCAGAAGTTGCTTAACTGGAATTGCAAAAAAAAGAGGGGAGGAAATAATTGATAAGAAACTGAGACTTTCAGCTTGGTCTTCTTAGGCTCACTGTCTCTCTGAGACCTGGAAATGTTCTTTAAGAGTTTGGTGATCATGTTTCATAAGCAGTGTCCTGAAGTGACAACACATGCAAAGAGGTATCCCATTAGCTTACTCATGTGGGTCAAATCCTGTGAAACACTAAATGACACCAGTACCCCTTGATCTTAAGAGCCCTTTGCTCAGCAACACATCATTAGGTGATACAACTGCAACAGATCTACAGCAATAACACGACAAGTACATGCCCCCACATACATGCAATAGCAATAACTGAAATCCCAAAGACAATTTTCTCACCACATCCCCTGCCAAGTCCCACACACTTCCGGAACAAACAGGAGGATTCTGATCAAGGCAATTCTCAGGGGTATAAGCCACATTTTCTCTGGTGTCTTCCTCACTGGATAGTTACTAACTCCAAAAAGAGCATCAGGACACCTCACAGCAGCTTGTTTCAAACCCCTTGTGCCTCCCTCCAGGCCAGCTGCTTTCCTCTGCCTTGCCTTCATGCAACTGGGAAGCACATATTTAATTACATTCATTTATGTTCAAAAGGGCCTTCTGGAAAAAAAGTGGATTAAAAGCTGGTCCAGAAAAAGAATTAAATCCTATTGCATTGCAGAACAGCCTGCGTACTTGGTCTCCGATGTAATGGAGGCAATGGGAAGTCTCCTCTGCAATAGGCATTGGGAATTTAATGTTATAGCACAGCCAGCCCTGCTACCTGTGATATGTTTAGCAGATGGCAGAGTCCCACAGCCTCATCCATCTACCTTTGATCTTCTGTTCTAGTCCTTCCTTCCAAGTCTAAGCAGTCATTTAACCACTGTAGAGGCTCAGTACATTTCTGAAGATTTATCTGAACTGCTCTCTGAACTCTCAAGGGTAGGAGCTGCACCTATTCATCTCCAGCAAAAGTGTACATGCACTCATTCAGAACCTCATTCACCTCACCATCATCCAAGACCCACATATGGATATTCTGCTTGAACATGACCTTTCCATTGCAGCAGAAAGTCAATGCTATAAATGAGCTGGCTGGGAGCTGGCTGCTGAGTTTGAACATCAACACCTTCCTGTCTGTACATCCCAACAGTGAGCATAGCCAGGCCAGCACTGTTCAGCCTCCAGCTTTCCAGGAGAGGACCCGTCTGCAGGCAGTGAAGAGACCAAGACTGTGTAAAGCTTTCCTATCTCTAGACCTCAAAGTCCTACAAAAATAGAGAAAAAGAGTCAGAATTATGAAGCACCAGGCATGTCCACCCCATGCGTGCAAAGACAGCTGACTGTACGTAGCACACACAGGTCTGGAAGCAGTGAGACCGGCCAGTCCAGAGATCAGGACAACCCAGCTGGGACAAAATAAGCACATTTCCAGGATGTTGTGCTGAAACAAGTGAAGTTCTGCCTGGAGTGTTTCTCAGCTGAAGGCAGAGCAGTACGCAAACGCAACCATACTCTTTCCAGACCTGTGGAGGTAGCTCTGCTCCATGCTAACTTGCTGGCCCAGATGATGGCTATCACAGGACATCCATTTTCCACACTTCCAAGGCAGCCACGGGGATAGCTAGAAACAAATCTCCAGGACTTGTTAAGCCCCACACCATCTCTTCCAACCTATACCATACCAAGCTGCTGGCTCTCAGAGTTGGTTTTGTGTGGGGAAGAAAAGAGCTGACAGAAGAAAGAAAAACTCCAAACACCTTTTGCAACCCTGTGAAAAAGTTCAGCACCATTTGTCAGACCATAAGACCTGCACAAAACCACTTTGCTTCAGGCTTCCTCTAAGTTTTCACTCTTAGCATTGCTTGCCTCCCTTCCCTAGTGCAGCAAGAATACAGAGCAGGCATGTTCTTTCTTTTAATTAAGCAACAACAACTAGGCAACACATTTTTAAGCAGTTCTCTTGCAGCCGAGCTTGCTGATCCTTGGGAAAAGGCTGGCTTCAGCATTAAACCAGCAGCTGTGTTCAAAGTGCCAAATCACTTTGTGAGGAAGAGGGAGCTTTATATGTAAACAACCTTCTCACTAATTACCCGAAGCTTTCCAGTGAATTGCCCTGGCTTTGAGCCTCAACATCCTCAGGGGCAGGGCAAGCAAGCAAGGATGCTGCAAAAAGCAGGGTTTTTTCTAACGGTTGAACCAGAGTGGGGAGACATAACAGGAAGAGCATCACTGAATATTTAGTATTGTACAAACCCAGCCACCAAAAGCCTGTTAATGGAGCTGTACCTCTCAACACAGGCTTGGAGAATTTACTCCTCTGTCCTACAGGCTCTGGACTGAGGTTTATTACAGCAGATTGCATAGGAGAGATGCTGTTTTCCTCTAGTCCTTTGGAGCTGAATTCAGAGATTGCTGCCCCCTCCTCAGAAACTCCTCAGGAGGGACCCCCTCCTCAGAAACTCCTCAGGGGGAAGGGGAGGACTCCATTACCCTGGCAGGGAATTGCACCCAGTTTTCCTCCTCACTCCAGAGGGAAACCAAGGACTCCATGTGATCCACATGGTGCTGCCAAAATCCCTGAGAAAAACACTGAGGAACTCTCCCACAAACAGTGTTCAGCAGCTGCAAAGTAAGCGATGCCTGGAGGATGGTGTCCAAGGCACCACGGCTCCAGCTGTGATCCACCGGGAAGCATCCGCATGCAACAGCAACACTAGGATGGGTTCCCAGGCAGCACCGCCACTCTGCTTCTTTTGCCTCCTCTCCATGCCTTTGACTTACACTGGGATGGAAATGACTGTTCTTCCCCTGCTTCAATGAGAGCGAAGGTTGCCAAGAACACCCAGTAAATCACATGCACATGTTCCACTTGTATTTTGACTGAATATTTACAAATTTCCAAAGTGCTGAACCTCTTCAAGCCATTCAGCTTCTGCTTTAATCTGTAATATCTATAGTACTTCTGAGATTTTCCTCTGGCTATCCTAAATTAATGAGAATAGGAAACTAAGCTTCATCTGTAACCCTAAAGGTCAACCACATCATTTTGCTTCAACATGCCGAACAGGCCGGAAGAAAACAAACATACAGAGTTTCCCAAAGGAATATAAAAGAAGAGCCCTGTCCCAAAGGAAAGCAAAAGGCCTAACTTTAAAAAGATGATTCAAAATAGTTATTCCTATCTGTCTAGATAGTGGCTGTGGGAATTCTTAAAGAGCCAAGGCCACGTAGTGAGCGATCCTGATACCCTGAGCCTTATTACTGTAGAGTAAGATTTTTGGCAGGCATAAGCAAGGTCAGTTGTCTTCTTAGGCCTCTGTAATTTTCCACTGAAAACGTGCAGAGAATGATCTCTGCCAAGGTTGTAGTGTCCCTGCCCATGGCAGGGGGGTTGGACCTAGATGATCTTGAGGTCCTTTTCAATCCTAACTATTCTATGATTCTATGATTCCCATTGTATTTTTAGAGTAAGGTATTTAATCACAGTTATAACAAGTTGTAAACATTAGCTCTGTAAATTATAGTAACCTCTAGACTAACCAATTAGAGCTCAGTATCCAAGGCTGTTACTTAAGGATGTAAGGGTATAAGAAGAGCATGGTATCTAATAAAGTTTGGCAATCGTTTGATCATATTGATCATCTCCGCGTTGTCCGTGACTCCTGTGTCAACAAGAGGTAACACATACAATGCCTGGATGCTAGCAAGATACCCCAAGCTATGTGGGTTTTCCCTGTTATTTTGAAGAGGTAAGAAAACTATTTTTTTTGTTTGTTTCTATTTTAGGAAAATGTCACCATAAAAATTTTGTGTTCAAGATTAAATGAAGTTTTGCAGATCTGAGGGAAACCCCAGGACAGCCCTAAGTGGCTTCTCCCCTGTCCAGCCCACAACACCCGTGTTATGTTGAGAGCACAGCTGCCAGGGCAGGAATCTCACCCCAGAAAATGGGGAGGGCTTTGCAGCCTGAAATCACTGGAAACACCAAACAGCAAGTTCCAGATTAGAAGTCACCTCACCGGACGTGAGGATACCCTGGTTCCACCAATGTGGACAATAGCATGCACTGAATGTCCTGAGCTCCACAGGTTGCCCCATCTGGTACCACCAGCATGGAGTGCTGCCACGGAGCCTTAGCTCTGGGACGATGGCATGTAGATTCCCAGCTATACAGAGATGGGTGGGATGTACCCTACCACATGCATTTCAAGGATCCAGGACCAGTGAGATGAAGGCAAAGCCACATCTCCAGCTACGAGAATGGCTAATTCTGCCCTTGCTGCCCAAACAGGCCACCACACTCCAAGGGAGATGTCAAAAGATAAGTGAAAATACGATAGTCACTGACAGCTCAGAATTGTGGGAATGGAGGACAAAGCATGTCAAAATGAGTAATGATCATCTGAGGGAACTGCACACAGATTGAAAGTTGAGTTTTCCTGCTTTTGCCAAGGCAGAAGAAAATCCAGCATCCATTGGTAGTTTCCAAGAGTCTCTTTCTCTAACCATCCCCATTTCTGCCTACATGTGACCAATGGGAAGCAGTGTCTGTGTGTCACCACTCACAGCCCACAAACAGCATCCACTCCTGCATCCCAGACCCTGTGCAGAGGCTCAGATCATAATCCCCACAAGCATTGCTCAGGCTCTTAATGCAAGATATGAAATCATGCTCTAGGTGAAAGCAGACTATGAATTTAAATTACATGTTTGCTAGCTGTGTTTTCTCATCAGTAGAAAATAATCAAATATAAAGAAACATCATGAAAGCTTCTCCGGGTGCTTTACTTTCCAGCCAGTATTGTACTGTCAAAGTAACATCCCTCATTTCTAATTCATGTACTGCTTCATTGCCTTTAATCACACCTTTCCCCAAATTTGCAAACTCTCTTCTGTCTAAAGCACTAATTTCCATTACCTCAAGAGGTATCATATTCCAAACCTTTGCTGCAGTTTCAGGTTTTCACACTTCGGTTACAGACACTTCATTAACCTCCCCACATCTGGTCCAGGCTACAGGGTGTTTGTTCAGTGACACGCCAGAATCAGTCAACACGACTGTCTGATTACGTACAGGCTCCAAAGTGTCTCATGTATAAAAGGAAGAAATTAAGCAGATGGCCTGTGGGGCACCGAGATTTGCAGTTGTCTTCCTGGAAAACCTCTGGCAACCCCAGTTCCAAAAATAATACTAGGAATAGCCCTCCATGTGGGAAGAGAGCATCTTCTAAAAACCTTTGATCTCTGTGTTCCATGGGAGGGAACTGACACATTAATCACAACACATTGCTGAATGGGGTTGCTATCTCACCCCATACGACAAGACCAAAGTGGGTATTTAATTTTCTGACAGAAATTTACTGTGGATTTCTTTTTTTCCCCATAATATTTTTTCAGTTAACAAAATAGCAACATACCAGCTCAACTGTTCCATAATCCCTACTGCCATCTGTCCCCTAAATCACTGCTTATCTCCTATGGAAACTTCTTTCCAAAAGTTCTCACCCAGAATTTTATGCACATTTGTATCTGTGCTTTTTTAATATATGTGCATTTTGAGACTTTTGAAATACAATGAATCTATCTATGGCTACAAGCCTCATTTTACAAACGAGGCACAGAGACACAGAGGAGCATGGGCATGCACTTGGTGAGAACTTCAGTGATTTACATCCAAGGGACAAATCCAGGTAGTTAACACTCCAGAATAACCATGGAGTGTCCTAAAACTCTGCAGGATAAATCTCATACACACGTCTTCCTCCACCCAGGTTTCATTGCAATCCAGAAAGTACAGGAAAAACACTTTCTGGATTGGACTTTTTTGCATGTACCCTCCTCTCTGTGACTTGTCACCACTCTCAGAGGTCATCCATGCAGAACACTCATTCCTGCTTAAATCTTTACCTAATCAGTGTGAAGGGCCTTTGTCATCTTTGTGAGAACGCTTCCTCATTTTGGAAACAGCATCTCCAACTTATCACTGGCCCCTTTTCCCTATACTCCAGCAGCAGGAGCACATTGCAGAGCTCACATCCTCTTACAGAATTGTCTCTGTCTATAGAGACTGCAAGCTAACAGCAGTTGTTTGGATTCATTTCCTGGATAAAATCTTGCTTGATGCATTTCATTTTATCCACTTCCACTTTCCTTTTGTAACATGAAGCAATACTTTTTCCTCTATAAAAACTGAAACTGGGAGCATCCAACCTTACTTTCAAGGTGTTTATAATTTTTGGCCCATGCAGTCTCAGCATCACCCTGCCAAACCCTACTTGCTGCTTGGAAGACTGACAAAATACAATCAGTCATAAACAAATGAACTTAAACTCCACAACAGGAGAGAATGGAAGGGGAGGAAAACAAAGAGAGAGGAAAGAAGGAGAAGGGAGGGGAGGGTTAAAATTCTATACTTTTTAACTAGAACTCTAATTCTGGTAAACCCAAATGCAAACAGTATGAAAAGGGAATGTGCAAAGCTGTTTGAAATCGATACTACAAGGAGGTAGATGTATTAGAACAAATGTTATCAGACATCTGTCACATTTGCTCTTTTGAAGTGGCAAAGGATGACAACCCTGCTGCAGAGTGACAGCACACGTACGGACTGGTCTGCTACCATCTACCAGCAGTTTATAGTAACTGTGAAGCCAGGATGAGAAAAAGACAGGTTATCAGCTCTCTTTGGAGTTGGAAAGAACAAAGTGAGGGGGGAAGGTGAAAAACACATCTCATTTTCTAAAGAAAGCTCATCTAAGAGCTTCAGCTTGAGGGAGCACATACTTTATGACACTTTATTCACAGACATTACTGTAATAGAGATGCATGGGTTGAGCTGTTTATTGATGTTCACCTCTGAAAGGGATATAGGAAAACAGAAAACCAGCTACCAAATTTGGATAGTTGAATCTGGCATAGGAATCTGAACTGTATTAAGTTTCCATCCATTTGAGTACTACTTGGAGGAGATTCTTAACCACCGTTCTTGTATCTTGTGCTTCCACTTTGTAAAACAAGTTAATTTACAAAGAATCTGAGTTACCTCAGAGGATGAGAATGATGAGAGACTTCCTCTGTCTGGATCTGATAAACTGTTACCTAGTGGATGGGAATTTGCTTATATGGGTGACCACAGGTGATTCAGTAACACACTAAGCAGCTCATTGTCTTCAACACCAGTTGAAGCTTCCTGGTGCTGTGTATCTGGCTCAGACCCCATCCTATAACCTTATGCCATTAACCAATTCCCAGCAAGGCAGGAGGCTCCCTGAATGCCATCTGCTTTCACAGCAATACACTGCAGCTCTATTCCTGCTCTCTAGACCCCTCCTTATGAATTCAGCAGTGTTTTCCAACATGACTGCCAGACAGCAGCATCTAGCATCTCCAACATCTGCTGGCACAGCAAAGCACATGTGGCCATTGCACTGTACGCCATTAAGCAAGGGCTTAGCACCATGAACTCTCTTGCCCCAGGAACTGGAGAATCCCACTGCAACACTGAACAACAGGAAGTATTAAATCAGCATCTCCTCTGGAAAAATACTACAAGAAACCACCCACAGAACCCTTCTGTTCTTGTGCTTTTGGCCCTGAATACATCTTCCTCAGCAAATTACCCATCTCAGACAGGAAATGCTGCCTTTGTCCATCCTATCACCTCTGAAACATCTGCTCATCTACACAGGCTGTTATCATTCTCAAGTAGGTTTCATCCCCACTTGGTCTGTATCTGTGACAGGTCCCTCAGTAGGAAAGCCCTTTCCACAAGCACTCTCCTTCAGGAAAAATAAAACCTCTTTTAGCCCTGCATAGTTTCAACCCAGCCTTGGACTTACAAACAGAGGATACACCTGCATGACAAATAATCTGCGGAATTTTAAGTGCTGAAATAACTTGAAGAATGTGTACTGCTTTTGCAAACAGCATATCCCACAATAACATCAGTCTTAGCAGTCCCACTGCAGGACACAAGCCTATGCTTTGGGAAAAATGATCACAAGCTAAGCAAGAGACCAGCAGAGTAGGGATGGAAGCAGGAGGGAAGAGAGAGACAAAATGGCTCTAGAAGTTCAGCTGCAAGAAGGAGGGCTGAAAGTACTGGGGTTTTTCAAGCTAAAATTGAAAACAAATGAGAGGGGTGCTGAAAACACCCTTCAAATGTATAAAAGGCTGATACATAAGAAGAAAGGTGAGGAGGACCCAAAGTATACCCACTGGTTTCATTTGTAGTGTGCAAAAATGTTTATCTAGGTATCAGGAAAAAAAATCCCAATGTCAAAGACATTTTGCTTTGGAAATTCAGGATTCTCAGGAGAATTTAAAAACCACCTCTGATAAATACCTACAATGTCATAGCAGCTCCTTGGACTAGGAAAGTTTTTAAGTGCCTCCCACACAAATCTGTGACTTTTCAGAATTAAATTCAATTTCTGAAAGACCTTGAACACTTCTTGTTCAGAAAATTTCCGAGGACACAGGATTCACACAAGTTCTTAATGAATCATCACAATTACTAACTGCCCTTAATATTGAAAATGAGCATCCTACTCATGCTCTGAACTCACCCAGTTCCAGGTCCCAGCAGATCCTGTTGCAGGTTTATCGTGTGGATTGCAGAGACTTCTCCTGGCATTCTGATTTTCTCACACCCCCCTGTGATCACTCCAACCCACCAACCTCCCCATCCTGCCTCCTTCCCACACACAAATATACATGCACATTATTAATAAGGCACACAAGTTTATATGTCAGTCATCTGCATGAAAGAACAATTTAAATAGCATCACTTACACAGTGACACTGCCTCCTTTTTTTTATCTGGATTGGGTTTTCTATTTTTAGGAATTTTTAGACTTCTGAAGGTGTTGACTGAGTTACCAGTAAGCAAATACATCACAATGAGGGGCAGCAAGAGGAAGGATGTGACTATTTCAGACCAAAGGCAAGTCTTCGTGCAGAGCACCATTACACTTTGAAGGCACAGTGGATTCAAAACTTTTGTGAAAGTTCAAAAACAACCAGACAAATTCATAGAGAGAAAATCCAGTACAGATACCAATCTCAGATCTAGGCTGCCCCACAGCCACCAGATCTGGAGGCTGGGCGAGCATCTGAGACAAGTGTCACAACATTTTCCCTTCTCTTTACTTGAGTGCCCGGGGCTGGCCACTCTTAGGGCCCTTTATTCTAACTGGATACAGCTGCTCTTCTGCCAGTTGCCTAAAAGCAAAAACAAACCTCCCCCTCCCACCATACTATTAATCATCTGGTTTTTTAGTGCACACAATGTTTCTAAGAATAACAACAGCAATAAAAAAAAAGCCTGGGACAAATAGGTTTTCTCACTAGAAAATCCAAATGTGGTTTCTGCAAAGCATGTCCATAGTCTGTTATTGTGAAGAGCTTCAAAGGAGCAGAATTGCAGGGAAGGGTTTATGACACATCTGGTAAAGGGATTGAGTTTATCTCCAAGGAATCTTAATTGAAACAGAAAATTCCCAATTAAGTTTGGAATCCCTAACAACCTTCCCAGCACCCAAACAGGAAATCTCAGGTGGGAAACTGCTTCTCTTCCAAAGCTGCCTTCTCCTGAAACCAGAATTCAAAAGACTCCTGTCTGCCATGCAATGTGCATGCAATGTGCCACCTCTGATTTCGTGCTGCTCTTTGGCACCCTACCGAACCCAATGGTATAGACCTGATTCAAAAGGAAGGTAAAAAAAAGATGCTTGACTTTGAAAACACAGAAGCAGAAAATTAATCTGACATGCACTATCAGTGTGTCAGGCACAGCAGCCACTTGTGCACCCTGCCTTATTAGCCTTCTCCTCTGATGGTACCTCATGCTTCAGTCTAATTTACTGCTCTCCCCCAGAGTGCCCATGGAGCCTCTGATTGTTTCCTTATGCTGGGACATTTCAACTGAAGCATTTATTGCATGACAAGCATCAACAAGTCACTTGATGAAATCCAGATCAGCACTTCACACCTTTTAGGATAAAAATAACCAAAGGAAACTGGGATTCATCCCAAAACATACTAGGCAACTCACATTACAACACAGAGGATGATATACCTGTCTTATTTCCAACCCTTCACGTCCCCTTCTCTAGCAAGATAAATGGCAAAGAAAACAAACCAACACCCAAAAAGTAATTTTTTTTTATGCAAGGATCCAGTTTCCATGAGACAAGTCTGCTGTGAGCTGGAAAATAAACCAGAGCCCTGCTCTTTCTCAAGGGCCGAAGTGAAGAGTCTGTATACAACCAAGAATTAAAAAGCCTATGACTCTCTACATTTTCCAGGCTCCATTCCAGGCTAGTTGCTTATAAATGAAGTTGTGAAAAAAGTATAACAACTCTCTTCCCGGAAATGATCTCTCCGAAACAAAAGTCACAATACAGGCATTTTCTAGCATCTTCCCCATCTGCCTTTCCAAATCAGCATTACAGTAACTTCCCAGACCAGCAAGGCTCACCAGCTTCAAGTGCTGAACAGGCAACACCATAGCCCAGAACATCACAGGAAGTGTCCTGACTCCCCAAAGCTGAAGCAGGAAGGCATTCAGCTCTCCAAGAGGCCAAAGCCAATATTTGCCTCTGGAACTTCACTGTTCGTGACAGCTGTCAGTACTCAGAGCTTCTGAAAACTTCTTACTTGTTCTCCTATAAAACAAGACACCAAACTGCAGACTCCTGGTTTCAAATTGTAACCAAATGGCTTTCAGTGAGAGCCACTGGTCCGTTCTGTGACTTCCCAAATAAAGCCATGTTGGCATTTCTACTCTGACCCATTCAGTGTTGCTTCTGTTGACACAGTGCAAGTATAGCAATCCCCATGTCCCAGTAAGGGGCTAAGAATTGGGAATAATTCCCAGAATCCATATGTCTCAAGTCTTCAAGTGATGAGCTTCTGGAGCCATAGGATCAACCATGTTTCCTGCATGGAAAAGACATGAAAATCCAGGTCCCCCCTCTGCTCTTTCCCTGAAGGATGAATCAAGTCACTTCATTCCATTTTTAGCTGAAACCACAATGAGCAACTGGGAGGTCTGCAATGGTGGAAAAACCTGCGAAGTCTGAGATGCAGCCTGCATCATCTCTGGGCTGCAACTACTTGACTCAGCAAGCTGTGAGGGAGTAAGACCGGCATCTGTGGTAGCCGAGAGCCTCCTCCCCTCCTTGCAAAAATGTGCAGTTGTTGTACTGCCAGATTCTTAGCAAGCAGTGTATTCAGAACTTAAAGTGAGGTGAAACAAAAATACTTTCCTTATCTAGCAGATTACAGAAAGACTTTCTGAGTGGGGAGTGTGAAATGTCAGCTGTCTCGGGGAAGCAGCTCTAGCATCACAGCTTTTAGAGTAAAATGATTTAACTGCTCTGTCTACTTTATATCATGCTTGAAACAGTCAGAGAGGGTACCTGGTGGTATGTCTGCATCCACTGAAAGACATGGCAAACCTCTGCTTTGGAATATTAAGGAAAGACCAAGAGTATCTCCCCCCCCCCTTACACCTCATTTGTGAATTTGGTTAGGTCCGGAGGTGCAGGGTGGAAGAAAGTGGCCATGTTGGTGAACCAGATAGCATCTGGCGTGGGAAGGAAATCCAGAAGAAATGTAATATGAATTGCTAGCAACAATTCACACCTTCTGCCCCACAACAAGTTTAAATCAAACATTCACAGCTTGCTAATGGAGACATCACTCTTGTCTGCCTGCCAACACACACAACTCAACCCAATACTGCAGTGCAGCCTTCTTCCTTCTGCAGTTACCTGCAGTGAAAATGTGTAGAGCAAAACCTCCTACCTGCTCATGAGTTTGAACAGCTATACATACATGACTGAAATGAATTTAAAAATGGAGAAGGAGGGATGGACTTCAGGTCATCAGACACCCAGGCTGTCCGGAGCAGGGCACAGAGCAGCCCTGCTGGCACACTTGCCATTGCTACCCTTCTGTCATACACTGGTTTTGATTGGGTTCATTTTTACATTTTCTATGGAAGGCAATTTACTGGGGCCTTTTAGTCTTCTCAGATGAATAGTTCTAACTAGTCATGGTGTGATCCGTGGCAAAGCACATGATCGGACTCCAGCCTCTTACAGTCATAGAATCATAGAATAGTTAGGGTTGGAAAGGACCTTAAGATCATCTAGTTCCAACCCCCCTGCCATATTATTGGAGTGGTTGGGTGTCTGATACCCGGAAGATTCTGCCCACAGTCACAAACTGAGAACAGCAAACTCTCATTCTTCCTTTTATCTTGCTGAACTTGTGCACTCTCGGTAATTTATCTACTATATCAGTGCAAGCACTGCAGGCTCTTTGAGGTGAAAGTCCATCAACTCCAGAAGTCTGTATACCTGTTACTAGTTCTGAGCATCCCATCTGCTTGCACAGAGCAAAACCACTGACTCTGTGCAGATTACACATTAAAAAATCATAAGCTGGAGAGAAAAAAAAAAAGCCATTACCAGCATGAAAGAGGAAAACCATTAGATGGATTTTGTATGCTTATTTAGCTAAGGTAAGCTTCTTGCCTTGGACCCCCCACAGCACAGACAGAAGAAAGTTTTTCTTTCTCCAGACTGAGAAGTCATCTCATCTTTTATTCATACTCCAACAATTTTGTACAGGATGTGAGCAAATAACATCAATCATTCCTGTCTGATTGCTACCTTGCTGCTTAAGCAACAAATAATATGATTAATGAACCTCTAGGAGAGAAAACAGAGGCTCTACTAAACATAAAACACCAGCTGAGCACTGTGAACTTCCTTAAAATTCCCTAAAAATGAAGAGCAGCTGCCTGGCACCAATCTCCCCAAGCAGCAGTAATTTCAGCATTTGGAGCAGCTCTTGATGCTTCTGAAAATAGGCATGATCTTGTGCCAAAGAAAATAATCCCTTAATTTTATAGGTGTCTGAATAAAAAATAGAAAAAAAAAAAAAGAAAATGAGAGTGTCTGAGGAGACACATTTTATGCATTGCCTTGTGTCTAAAAAGGTGCTTTCATCTCTTCAAGTGTTGGCAAGTATAACCTCACTGAATGTAAATTGAGAGTTCAAGGGGTTCAAACAAAAACCTTCTCCGTTGATGTTCAGTTTTTTGGGGTTAGTCCACTCAAAAAATAGTTTCAAAGATGAGATTTTAGGCCCTGTACATAGCAGTGGCATACACTGTCAGTTCCTTCTGATGTGAAATCAGATGGGACAATAAGCTGGGAAAAAAAATATATCTTTTCTCCTGGGTAACTCTTCTGGCCTACCTTACCAGTAGCAGGAGGAGTCAGGTTGGAAGCAACCTTGGTAGGGCTCAGTGGTGAATGTGGGAAGAAGACTCTTGTGCCAAAGAGGGTACGTGCAGTTCTAGGTAGAACTGAAATCCCCTTGCCAGGAAACCTGCACCCTGGAGAAGGAGCAATAGAGAAATCTTATGACTGCCCATTCCACAGTGCCCTGCTAACCCAGTGGTGAATCACTGAAGCAACACATGAGCCTTTGGAACAAATTCTAGAGAGAAAGCAGGGAAAGCTCCCACCAGAGCATGACACAAAGCTCTGAAGTTATTTAGAGTATGGAAAATACCAAGAATTGCCCATGAAACAGCAGCTGTTTGGGACCAGCCTTTTATAAGCTACTCTAAAGAAAGCACTGAATATCTTACTTATGTTGAAAATTACACAGTTCATTTCCATATTTAGTGCAGAGTTGCACGGGGGTAGCTGGAGGACCGGACACATTCATACTCCATCTTCAGCACAAGTGCCACCCAGATCCATATGTGATTTTGGCCTTCTACCCTATATTTAAACTACAATAAACTGTGCTCTGCATTCAAGGCAAAAAAAAAAAAAAATAAATGAATCCAGACCTTTGTGGAGAAGGTTTCAGTGAAAAGGCTGGCTGCTTTTCTGTGGTTACTGAGGTAATGAAACTTCAACAGGGGCTCACACAATGTCAGAGTGGAAGAAATTCTAAGCATCTACTAGAAAGGTTTTAAGTTACTCAAAAGCCTTACTGATAGGATTTCAGAGCCAGCTACCCTATTCAGACACTAATGTGCAAGGGAACATGTCTTTCAAAACCACATGCGGCCAGCTATTTATACTCCCAGTCTTGTTCTCTACCATTCATATGTAGGAGTGTGAAGCAGCAGGGCAAATAAAATACATGACTTCATTCCTCCAGGGATATGAGCAAATGTGAACAAAGAAGCAAACATTTACAAATTCAGGATGCCATATTTTTGCCAAGTTTTCTTCCAATGGGGAGCTCTGAAGAATTCAAGGAATACAGCTACTATCTTCTTTCTTAAAGCTCTGCATCTATGAGTGCACACAAGCATGTGTGCACAAGCAAGCTCTGAGCTCTCCCAAATCCATAAGATACCCTGCACATCTCTGCAGAAGACATTACAGAACCGTCTAATTTACTAACTCTTGTATAATTGGTTACAATTTACAATCTCAAAGCACATTTGGGGTACTGCACCATATACCAGGTAAGCATATCCCTTTTGCTAAAACAAAGGCTAAGAGCTCCTGGAAATCCTCACCTTGTAGTAGGAAGGGTATTTGCAAACAGACTAAGATGCTCCCAATTGCTAACGTGGAAGATATCAAAATAACAATCAGCTCCATTGTGAATATTCTTCTGCAACAACACACGTAGCTATAGTTCAGAAAAGAAATGTGCATGTGCTTGCCACTGAAGACCAATGCCCTACAAAAGAAAGTTTATATTATACATGTGAAATCTTCTCACAGGATCTAGCTGGGAAAAAAAAAAAAAAAAGTAATAATAATTTTGGACATGCTTCATTGATGGGAAAACCTGATGCACACTACCTGAGAGCAACCTGGTTAAAACTCTCCAGCTACCTGGCCTGAAAGATCTGTCCTTCCTGAGAAAGGACCGAATCCCCTGTGTGACAGCACTGATTGCCAAACAGCTGGTAGATAGGCTTTACAGTGTGACAGAGGTAGAAGTGAAGTTACACAGGCTTCAAAACCAGGATGCAAACAAGATATTTGACAAGTTAAAAGACAGCTCTTTGCTTTGTGCAATGTCAAGACCCTGTGAGATACTACCATCAACTCCCTCTTTCCACACAAACTCTTGCTCCAGTTTTCTGCACAAAGATGTTCAAATACAACTTCTTTTCAAGTTCCTCCTCTCAAAACAAACTGAACCCATTACTACTCATTCTCCTCAAAACTCCTAAACATGAGTGTCCCACAACAGGACAGCATCCACATGACTCCAAAGAGAGGGAATCACAGAATCACTCCTCCTCTGGCTTGGCACAGGAGTTTGCCAAGCACATTTGACCCTGTAACTTGTTTCTCTCAATTCTTCTGCCATTTCTGTTCCCTGCCCCACTTTTCTCACTTACATTTTTCTTTCAACTCTCTCATGGGAGGAAGACAAACTGAAACATGCTGCACAGCTGAAATTACAGTTCACTCCACGGATTTGCAATTAAGCAGAATATCGACTTTCCAAAAGCCTTCACATGGATGTTGAAATAATTATTTTTCCAGCAGTGATTTCATTTTTCTTTTAAATCAGAGCAATCTGAAAACTAGATAAAGTCTTGCTGCAAATGGAGAGTCACTCTCAGCAGCTCTCCTCAAGCAGCACAGCTGCAGGCAGGATGCTGTCAGTCCTGCTTAGCTCCATGGCTGGTTGGTCTATGAAGATAGGTTTGACACTCCTTTCAATAGCTTGTGCTGATTGTAAGGGTTTTACTGATGAGGTTCAACAGAAAGAAATACAGAGGTGTTCAGAGGAGATTCTCAGGAGAATTTGTGGTGTGATAATGGGATAGGATTTATGACATGGTGTGGTGATGTGACAGAGGGACAGGATTGGGTTCAAGACACTGAGGACTCTCACTTCACCTTCCATCTTCAGCCAGATGAGTCCTTCTCTGTGAAATGAAATCTCTTGCCCCTGGACAAGGCAGCTGGGTTTCCAGATTCAGCCCAGGTCCCAACCAGAAAGTATATGTAACTCAGGAACCACTCAAGAAAACCCCTTGGGTCATATTTCCTGCAGTGATCCTATCAGCCTTTGAAGGTCAAAACAAGGAGAACTATTATTCTGCATCTTGGTGATAATTTAGGGCTCCCACTCACCTGAGATGCTCAATTTCCCACAGATCCCACAGATGTCATCGGGTTTTGAGGGCCCTTCAAACAGCAGCAGTAGCGGCTTAGGGAAAAAAACATCTGGAATAAAATATACTGAAGGTCCCAAAGTCAAAAAGATCTCTGCAAAGGTAATAACACCTAACCACAAAGGTTTGCTACATGGAGTCCTGTGCTGCTGAACACAGCTCCATGTTAAGGAGCTCTAATGAACAGTCATGTCTGAAGCTGACCTGTTCTGGACCCTCATGGCTGTCGTGTATGTCTCCTCTTACATATGCAGGACACTTTTTACTGTTCATACCACTGTATGACTGGTTTCTGCTGAGAGTACTGTTATCTTACCCTCTGCTAATAAGCCAGGCAGCACTATTGACTCCTAGCAAACCACTGCCATAACTAGGCTTTTCTCTTGCAGTACAGGATAGCTTTAATTAATTTGCCACTGTTTGTGCATGCTATGCCATTGAGAGCTCACTCGCAGTGCATAGACATCATGCAGCACATCTGACATTCTCCAAACACGATGTCGGTTATGTCTTACAATGCCGAGTGCCTGATGTATAATTACTGCACATCAAACTCATTCCACAGATGGGCAAATGAGGGCGTGGAGTGCTGGGCTGGACCAAAGCCAACCATTTTTGTCCTGCCTCAGGAACTGTTGATGGTGGCCACAGCAGCACTTGCCTGGTGCCACTCATGAATAAAGCACAGTTGGGACCATCAGGCGGTTGCTACATATAAGCAGGAGGTCTGACAGATCGCACCTAGGTGCTGTACAGAATGAAAACACTGGATTCAAAATATGTGGTTCAACACACAATGTAGCTGTGCTTTAGTAAGTCACCTACCATCAACCTGAGCCATTAGAACTGATGTAAGCCCGGAGCCAGTGGGAGCTAAGGGTACAGTACCTTCAGCTCCCCATGCAGGTAAATGTGCTGCATGAAGCCTGCCCAAGCCAGGCTTCAGCAGTAACCCAGATGAAGGCCACAGGCCAGTCATGGACATTACCTGGGGAGGATGATCTGTGGCAAACAGTTAGCTGCTTAGAGCTGAATAACTGCCAAGTGGATGCACACACAGATAAAACAGGGCACTGTTGTCTGCCACTGCAGCCAAGCAGAGGGGACTGCAGGATGCTCATGCAGCTCAGAATCAGGCAAATCAGAGAGGCAAAGATTTATGGGCACTGCTGGAGATGACTGCCTAATGTAAAGGGGATTGGAACTTGATGATGTCATTTGCATCCTTTCAACACACAGGACATGCTCACAGATAGCTACGAGCAGCTTGCAGCACAGCCTGGGCTGTACAGAAGGGACACACAGCTGACAGCTGCTGAGTGGACAAAGTGCTTCCTAAAGCGGCTCACTGCTGTTTTATTTGCTATTTGCCTGCCTTGTAAAAGAATCCAGTCTGAAATCAAGTTTTATTAGCAGCAATAACAGTGAGCAGAGGTATCTGGCTGGGAGGAAAAGACAAATCTAAATGGGGTGTCACAGCCAGCAAGTCTGTGGTTGACCCCAGAGCACCAGCTCCAGAGAAGCAGCAGAGCTAACAGCATCTGGACACCAGGATGCAAGGAAACAGAGTAAGACTGTCAACCAAGGGATGATGGGAACTACAAGCTGCCAAATGACATTAGTATTTAAAGCAAAAGGAAAAGAAGTGACCAAACGCAAGAGCAATTCAACTCGTGCCACGCTGTCTGTTTGAGGAAGCTGTGTTGGCTGTTAGGCACCACAGTCTGCACTGACACCAGCGATGCTGGTGCTGGGGGCTGCATTGTGGTCTGCTTATCCCCCAGCTGAGCCCATTCGCAGACAATCCAGGCGGGGCTTAATACCCTCTGAACCATGTCAATCTTCAAGCTTCATGGCTGCATGCAGCTGTGTGGAAAGGGTACCTTCTGCCTCCCCCAGGAATGGAAGTGGTGGAGAAGTCCCTGCAAGGCTGTAGATCGGCTTCTCCAGCAGCCCACAACAGAGATTTGCAATCACTGCAACACCCTCAAATGCCTATGCACAGTGTGATCTCTCTGCACCACAGTAATTCACAGCACAGGATGCACCAGCACCACTCGCTCAGGCTGCAGCAAACTTTGCCTCAACCTCCTGCTCTCAGCAGGAATGATCAGCAGGACCAAGGAACACCACCAAGCAATAAAAGCTTTTCCCAAAAGTGACATGAGGCCCCTCTTCCCTCACCCACTTCCAGGGATCAGTGCAACTCACAACTCTTCACAACCTGTAAACACTCCCCCGGACCAGTGCAGCACATGTCAGACAACTCCTGTCTGCTCTCAGCCCCGTGACACAAACACCAGCATGGCAGGCAGGATGCTTTGCAGCACATCTGAAAGGAACATGGGTGATGTGAACCCTCTCAAAATAATGGTGTCTAACTAATTCTAGCTTCCTTAAAATAGAATGAGGTTTAACAGTCCTTGAAAAAGAGCAAACCCTTATCACCTACCTACATATCTCCAAGATTATCCCTAGAAAGACTCCCAAGAACAAACTCTTTTGTTCAGTGAAGCATCTCAGGAATACCAATGCATAGGAAAAAAAAAAAAAGGAAAATCCACGTATTACACAGTTCTGTAAGTAAGAAAAATTGGAATACGACACAATGTATTTTCCTTCTCATCACTCAAACATTTTACTCAATTACAGATCCTTTGGATGAGGCTGGCAAACCTGGATGGAGAAGTTTTCCAGCAGCAGCATAGTGCAACATACCACAAGTCAATGCTCTTCCTTTCAGAATATTTCAATGAAACTGCAGTTTCTCATCTGCTTCCAAAGAGACAGAGTAACTCAGGACACAGATGCCCCAGAATATATATAGAAGCCTTAGAACAGGCAGTACCTTGGCAAAAACCTCTTTAAAAACAGAGCTTTCTAAGCAAGGGAACCAACAGCCTTTGCTTCAGTCACAGCAACACCTTCAGCAAATATTTTGAAGGATATTTTCCAAGTTCTTTCTCTCTGTACCACACTGACCTTTTCTGGGAAGGAATACAGCTGGCTCCATCTTCAAAAGCAGTTGCACCCACAACCCAAGGAAGCTTTGCACTGAAGAGGTGCAGAGAACCTGCTAAAGGGTCTCCATGCAAAGGAAGAAATGATGCCACTTGGCAAGGCAGTAAGCAAAGGTTTGGCTCTGCTAGGGCAGAAACCCACCAACATCAGGCAGGTCAGCAAGCAGCCATGTTAGTATCAATTGCCATTTATTGCAGCCACAGCTACTCTTGATGGCCATTTTATGTCGAACACCACTTACACAGCTATACTCCTTGGAACCCATACAACTCTCCAGACAGCTCAGACATGCATGTGCCTGGAGACAACTGCACACAGAATGATATTGCCTTGAACAAACCCAGTGATGGGAGAGAGCACCATGTGCTGCTTCTGGGAGCCAGCAGCACCCCCAAGACATGCTTCTGATCTGCTATCAAATTATAAGTCCATAATCCAAGGGCACAGCTTGCTAGATTTTTTTAAGGCACAAACATGAGTCTGGCTTTGGACGTAAATCTCAGTTTTCAAGCAATGAATGCATCTTCCATAGGAGCTACTGTCATTCAGCATGTTCAGGGAAACCATTCACAAACCTACTGTTAGTGCTCTACTGTAAAACTCTTGGGACACAGGTACATTTTGGTGGTGCAGAGTTAACTTCTGACAACATCATTTCATTTCCTTCTCCTGCAAGGGTTCTCTGCCACCTCCCAGATATTCCCCCCTTAATAAAACCTTTAGTGCTACGAAGACAGAAATTTCTCCCACTCGTGGCTATTCCATATTTAAAACCCCCTGGCTGCCCTGCACCCATGGTGCCAATGACATTCTCACAAGCAGCCCATCTTCAAATTCTGCCAGATCTGAGAACCAGCATCAGGGTAGGGAGCAGATGGAGGTGGCAGCTGCCACCAGCCCACTTCTCCATGGCCAACCTGTCAGCTCTGTGCTGCAAGGGAACATGTTCCTCAGCACAACAGCGTGGTCAGCGTGTTTTCCCACACCCTATCTCAGCACAGACTCAGCCTTTCATCCAATCCTGAAAGAACATGGGTTTTCCCCTCTTTTTTTGAGTGACTAAGAAGCTACAAGTGACTGTTTGGCCTTCACAACTGATGGGATGCAGCCAAACTCTGCCATACGTTCCAGCTAATACATGTGGGCTTGATTTCTCATCCAAGAACAGCGAAAAAAAGACATTTATAAGCTGGGATTCAGCAGGAGTATGTGGGAAGGAAGGGGTGGGAAGGGATGCTATTTTTGTTGCTGTAATTATTTGGTGGCCAAATCCCTGACCCTTGACGTCAGCTCTGGAGGGTCTGTTTAACTGACCAGTTGTCATGGAAAGAAGGACTGACTGGGAGGTACAGGGTGACAGGGAACAGCTCTTTGCTGCCTGAACCCACACACAGGCAGACCCCCTGCCTCTGTTAGTCATCGCCAGCTCACAGCCAAGAAATAAAAACGTCAATACCTTATTGCCGATACATTGGCTGGAAACAAAAGCATCCAGGGAACTTTGCACCCTCCTTCCTGCCATCAGTTACTGTTAAAAAGCACAGGCCAAATCCTGAGCTCAGTTTCCCCAGTGTAAAGGATAAGAAAATCCATGGCCCCCAGTTGGGTCACTCTGGGTTCACACTGATTTATCCAAACTCAGCTTGGCCTTGGTCCAGACTACACAAATGGAAATATGCCATGTGCAGAGTACAGGGGTCCCTACTCCTTGGGAACAAACCCAATCACAATGACTAATTCATACCACCTCAGAAGGAAAATGCTAAGATAAATAACCCTTGATTCCCTTGCTCCAGATGTCAAGCCCTGCCTCAAGCCAGAGCCCTGCTAGCAAGGTTCCTGCAAGGCTCAGGAGTTCGGTAGCAAACAGCTCAATTACTGACATGACAGTTTCTCATTATTGCCCATGCCATCCATGATGAAATCACCAGTTGTACTAGGAAATGGGAATAATCCTTGTTGAAACCTCCGGCACAGCTAGTGAGTACTGGCCATTAGTTTGCTTAGCAGATCTAAATTGAACTGCTCATTCACATGCAGTTTATTATCAACTGCCATTAGTTATTACTGTAGCCAAGGACAACAAAAGGACTCAGCAGATGCCAGAGCAGAGTTCACTAGGATGTATGGATGAAATTGAACAGGCAGTGCAAAAAGCTATTTAACAAATCCCAGGGCAACGCAGCACACAGACAGGGCAGTTCAGCCGCAAGGCTCTGCCAAGGAGCAGCCAGTGAAGGAAGCCAGTCTGAGACAAGTGAAGAGCAAGGTGCAAAAAACCCACAGGAAACTAAGGAGATAAAAGAATAGGGAAGGGCAGGTTCCTGGGTTACAGCACATAATCAGGAATCTGTTCTCCAAAGCAAACAATCTCTCCTGCACTATTGATGGCCAGTTTTGTTCAAAGTGGGATGTTAACCTAGCTCAGTAGCTGGGATGCCTTTAGATCAAGACCTTGACAGACCCAGTGAAACCATGTGAGTCATGCCACTGTCTTCACCATCATGCATGGCATGGCACCAGAGATTGCCAAGAAATAAGGAGGAATCCAGGCTTACCTTTCATTCTCTAAAAGAGTGAGAAATTTTGCAGGCTGTGACTTGCCACGAGTACATTTTGGAGCCCTGGCATGATTGCATAGCTATGAGGTGAGAAAAAGGAACCTGGCAAGACAAAAAAAGTAGTCATGGCCATCAAATGCTGATTCCTAGCCTGTATGAAATGAGCTTAGTGAGTCTAAGACCAGTTAGTGTCATTTTTGTCCTGATCTGCAGTGCTGCTGAGCACAGCTGTGCTAATTTACTATCAAATGAAATTATGCAGAAATCTGCAGACACCATAGTTTTGCTTTTGGATTTGCTCTATTGTAAAAAAATAAAAATCATACCAAAATAAAAATTTAAATCAAATTAAAAAAAGAAAACCCACACATCAGGAAGTCACTACAACCATCTAGTGTAAGGTGTAAGATTTAGAACAGCAACAGCCTGAAGTCAAGGTCAACAAGTCAAAGCCACATCTCTTATGAAGACAGCAAATGTCCACTGTAATTCTTGGTTTCAAATGCCAACTCGCGCTCAGGACAAAAATGACTGCCTAGTCCGCATTTGCTACTGTCAATATTGAACCAATGGGTCACCTCTTTTCCCCTCCAATAGTACTTTTAACCCAAAATTAAACATTTCTGAAACATCTCATTGAAGTGGGCAGCAAGAACAGGGCAGAGACAGTTGGGTCACTGTTCCTGACCCAACCATCAAGACTCAGAGTTTTCCATCCCATAAACTGGGTTTATTTTTGTCTACATGATTTTAACTTTCTGAGCACTAACATTTATCCTCTGGTGAGGACTAGGAATGCTCTCTCAGAAAATCTAAATAAAGAGATGTTCCAAGAGCTTAGTTCTGGGATCTATTTATCCACTATCTGAGCAATACCAATTCTCAAGATTAAAGATAAACAAACACCATTAATAGTAATAATCTAAATAATAATGATTATCTGATGATTCTACTACAGGTTTTTATCTGGGATGTATCATAAATCCTACAAAAGCAAGACCAGCTGATGAGGCAGACCTCAGGACAGGTGGTGGCTGTGGCAAGAAATAGCCTCAGTAGGCTGCTCCCACAAAGACTCTTAAGTAGTGGGATTTTGCATGTTATTCTCGTTTAACTACCCATGAAACACTGTAAGTGAAATCACCACCTTCCCCTCAAAGGCTGTAGCTCACCACAGGACACCCTATTATGTGCTTAAGCCCATGCAGCATTGCAGCAGGAAAAAAGCAGAACAAAATATTCATGGAAAATATCACTGAAACAAGCCAAATTCCCAGAGCAACTACATTGCTGAGAATTCCAAATTACTCCGTGACCCCTAGGTGTCTAGGGATACATTCAGATGTCCGTCAAGGAGACGGAAGACTGGCCAGTTCAATAGCACAGAGACGGGCAGCAGTGAGTAGTTACTCAAGGTGGAAAGAATTCAGAAGGAGATATCTTAACTGTCATCCCAGGGCTTGCTACAAGCACTCAGAGACAGACACCCAAGCATGGCTGGTGGTAAGGCTCACACAAGCACAGAACAATGTGCATCTGTGCTTATGCAACCTGGCAAAAGACAGAACTATCAGTCTGGAGTAGTTAGAGGTTTTACACACACAAGTGTCCTCCCTTGAGCTTGGATTCTCATAAACAGGGAGTTTCCAAAGGCAGAACTGGAGTAGGGCGATAATCTGTATCACAGAAGTTTCTGAGGTTTGGGTTCCCACATTGCTTTTTTATTTTATTTTATTTTTTTAACTTATTTATTTATTTTCCTCCTATAGACACCTATCAAGGCAGTATTGTGTCTGTGTTGCATTTCAGAAATATTGGTGCCCTGTGTGGGCAGGACAGCACAGTGCAACCCAAGGACACGCTCCCAGCAGTGCCTCCATTGCTGCCTCATCAGCTCTAGTGTGGAGGACCCAGCAGAGAAGACAACACTAAAAAGTCAAGGTCCTCCCTAGAGAAGACCACTAGAAAGATTAAGCTGCTTGTATAAAGTTTGTGTGACCAGCAAAAGATTATTTTTCATTTATTTAGAGGACAAATCAACAGTCTTTCCTACAACACAAAAATCCTAAACATTATTGTTTAATGCTTGCAATACATAAAATCATGTTGATAATAGAACTGAAGCACACCTCTGACACTGCAAGGGAGAACTTAAGACAGCAACAGAATAAGCCAGATACAGTCACACTCTTGCACCTTTTGATCCACCTACAATCTGACATTACTGACAGAAGAGCAACACATTATACACTGGAGACTTGTATTTATTGTTTTAACCCAAGAACAGACTAAAATACTTTTCCTCATCTAGATCCAAAGTTGGTGGTTACAGACCACGTATGTACAATTCCTGCTATGCTTCACCAATGTGCAATGGGACACGCAGGCAAGTGGGAAAATGAGACCATTGCAAGTCAGCATCTACAAAATGGGAACAAATGGTCAGTAACAGCACACCAATGTAGAGAGAAAGTGAAAATGGGCTATAACAATCAACTCACCAAACAGGCCAGGGCATGCTCTGCCTAGGAACGAGATGAGACTAGGGAGAGAAACCTTGAGGAAAGGGTTAATAGGGTACAAAAGAAGCAAGACCTGGTTTTGTAATTGATACCATGATTACCTTTTCCAGATTACTTGTTAGTTTTGGACCAAATGACTTTCTGGAGTCTAAATGGGGACTGGAAGCAATGCTCTGTCAATGGGATTGGTGGCAAACTATACACAGCAAGCTCCAACACAGCTACTGAGTCAGCAGCTCTCAGCCAGTAAACGTGGTATAACATTATTTGCTTCTTCTCCACTCGCTCTGAGAGCTAGAAAATCCTCAGAAAAGGGGGGCTTGAAATATCATGGCCTGCAGGCCAGGATTTAACAGAAAGTATATGACTAAGGCACTTCAGTGAGGCAGACATGATTAATGAAATATTTAGAGGGCAAAGAGATTGCCCCACACCCACCTGCCAAACCCAGAGGGTGTTTCAATTACAAAGACCAATCAGACAGCACACAGGAGAGAACCATCAGCATAAGGCAAGCTGCCTTTCTGCTGATGGGACATGACATCAGAAATCCACTGAAGGACCTTTTCTCTGGGGCTGGAGAGCCCACTACATGCACTGCAAGAGTTAAATCACATGTTATCATCACCTTATCTGTTTCCGTATCTTCTCAAAATCCATCTCATTCTAACCACCTCAGCTAGCCGTACCCAATATATTTCTGAATTGCCTGAAAACATTAGCTATCCTAGGAAAAGGAGTTGTCTTCCTATTTACAGGACATATGTGGAAGCTGCAAAGACTTGCAAACACATTTGGACTTGGGCTACTTTTACAACACAATTTGTCTAGTCCCTGTAGTTAACCTCAGAGGTTACTCTGTGGGACACCACAGTGTTTCTTCACATCATGCTGGAGTCACTAAAACCACTCAGATCACATCTCTAAACAGAATGGTGGTCTTCATAAGACCATGGTTTCTATTTCAGAAATATACAGAGAAAGAAATTAAGAAATAATTCAAGGAACTGATAAGATGACATGGATTTAAAGAGCTGATGGGACAGAGGGATGCCACTGGTATTTCACCTATTCACATCATCACCTCCCTGCCCCTTTATGCTCCATGCAGGAGTATTTCAAGCATCTGCTTAGAAGCAGGAGCAACACAGATGCTGCTGTGGCCCACTAGACAGTAAAGAAAGTCCTAAACCTCCTATTGTAACACCAGTTCACTGCAGAGACTAATTCATATTGCCACAGCTGGGTCATGCTGTGCTGGTTCCTGCTCTGCAGCGAGAGACCAGCAGCAGCAGGAGACTCCAGCCTGCTCCCTGGGCTCATGGGGTCGCTCTGCTGCCTCAAAAGCAGCAGAGGCACACACAGTGCTGGACAATATTTGACCTGTGCATCTATCCAGCAGGACTAAAAGCCTTTGCTTTTTATAGCCCACCATAGTGTTGCAAGGATTAGCTCATGTATATTCAGCACCAGTTTTCAAAGCACTGCACAAGAGCCAAACCTTTCAGTTTTTTAAATCTGCTCCTTGTTCTGTCACTCCCTCCTGGAGGGATGTGTTTCTCCCCTCCTGAGAAACAAACAAGCACGAGGTCAGCGAGAGTGGGAGGTGGGAAGCACATTCCAGGCTGCTCCTCCTCTCTCAAACCACAAATGCCACCAAACCCTGCCCTCTGTCCAGCCCTGCTGACACTTTGCACAACTGCTCAGCATCTCAGCCTCCCCATGGAGCCTGGGGAGGGCCAGACAGGATACGCAGCAGGGTGTTAAACCTCATCTAATTTCCTTTTTAGTTTCAAGGAGCAGAACAGGGCTGAGGTAGGGAGGGGGTCAAAGAGACACACCTGGAGCCATGCAGTCAGTCAGTCCATGCACCCACAACAAGGTAGGGGGGCTCTCCACAAGCCGTGCTTTGTAGCTCCCCTTTTCTGTCAAGCGCAGAGCAAATGCTGCAGACAAGGTCTCTCTGGAGGCTGCATGTGCCAATGCATCCCAACCCTAGGGGAACATGCCAAAGCCTTGCCATTCAGCCTTGGCATGATAGTTCACATTTGAGTGTATGTAACCACTAGACATTAGACTTTGTGTTTTGCACAAGTGCAGGCAAATCTAACATGGGGCATTTTCTTCTATGCACAGACTTGTTGAGCCAGATCAAAAGAGCAATGCTGGGAACATAGTTCGTGTACAGGCAGCAGCAAGGGGAGGATGTGGACAAACCACAACAGGTTACTCTGTGGGACAAAGCAAATCAAAGTGCAGCTTACAAAAGCCAAAAAGCATCATAAAGAATTAAAGAAAAAGGTATTAAAACCATAAACAGCTCTATTCAAAGAGTATCATCCCTTGGCTACAGTGCCCAAAACCCAAGCATCCATGCAGAGAGCAAGAACATCCGCTACTTCGTCACAGAGCAGCAAAATCAAAGTGTTAGAAGGAATATAAAATCTCCAGATGTTGCAAAAGCAAATTAAGATGAGTCACATATAAGAAAAAAGACTGCTTTCAGCACGTTGCTTTGATAAGTTTACAAGGCATTTTTGAGGAAGATAAAGCCCTCAGACCTAGTAGAAGCAGAAATGGAAGAACAGACTATACCCCAAAATCATCTACATTTTTGTATATTGACTTTACTAAAATGGGAAACAAAAAACCATACCATATTTTAAAGGGGTCTTTTTTAACGATCTTGGCATGAGCAAACCTTTGTGACTCTGGTGAAGGCTTTGAATTCAGGAGAAGAAATCTCTTTATTTTTTAGCATGACACATTTAGTGTCACTTCCCACAGATAGTACACCTATGTACCAGATGTGGTATTACACAGAGTATCTTTCAGGGAAAGGACTGCAGGAGAAAATTCTGCCAGCTTCATTGGGATCATATGCGAGCAAAATTATATTCCCATTTCACTCCATGATTTCTTCCAGGAATTATGCAGCACATGGGTATCAGAGTTTAAGCCAATACAGCTCTAGACCCTGGTTTGTAAAAATGACATTAAGGCAATGGCAGAAAAGGAAGTACAGGAAAAAGCAACATCACTACAATTTTCCAAAAGGTTTTAAAATGTAGTAGCTGATTATTTGCCTCCTTGAGCTGTTGCTGTGTAGGCTCTGCACCACAGGCACTGGCATTGCCTAGGTCAGATGTTTCCCTCTCCAACTAGAAATGGATTTCAGCAGAAACACTCTCCCCATGCTCTGCTGTGCAGCTCTTCGCCTATTAAGCTGCTATAACAACTAAAAGGTTATGAATGTGCTCAAACACAGCACAAGTCCAGAGGGAAATGTTCCAGAAAGGTTTTAAAAACCCATCTTGGCGTGAAGTAAAAGTTCCACAGTAGTCATGAACAGGAAGTCTTACTACAGGTACCTGGCTTGACAGAGCACAAATCTTGAACTAAAAGAAAAATACCATTAACTATCCTGGTTTGGGGCAAATTTTGTTGTTGTTTTGGGGGGTGGGGTGTTAATTCTTTTTGGCAACGAAGTTGATAGAATAACACTATTTTCCTCAGGGAAGGTAACAGCTACAAGGAAGATTGGGATAAGAGGATGGTATACAAGATGTCTATGGCTGCTGAATACTGACTGTACAGTGTTATGGAAACCATTTCATATCACACAACAGGATAAGGACCACCAGATCTCAGCAGCAGAGATTCTATAGCTCTCAGCTTCGCACACACTCCCAGCTCCTGCAACAGAGCTTAAGTTAAGTTTATTTGAAAAGGAACCCCTGACAGAAGGCATCAGGATGTTACTGTGGGGCTTCTGGAGGCTTTCAGAATACTGAAAGCAGATCATTTTCCAAACTATACTATGTTATGCTAAAAGACAAACAAAACCATCCCTCCCCAAAACAAACAAAAAAACCAATAAACCAGGTGAAAAGACACTGTCACAGGTTGCCCAGAGAAGTTGTGGCTGCCCCATCCCTGGCAGTGTTCAAGGCCAGGTTGAATGGGGCTTTGAGCAACCTGGTCTAGTGGAAGGTGTTCCTGCCCATGGCAGGGGAGTTGGAACTGGATAAACTTTAAGGACCTTTCCAACCCAAACCATTCTGTGATCATGAAAAGCACAGGTAAGCCATGGCAGTGCAGACTCCAAGTTGTCATCTGCGATGCTGTCTTTTGGGGACAGGCCATGACCCATGAATGAAAGAGCGGACCAGAGCTGGGCAGCTTGAGAGAGATGGAAGGGGAGCATCACACCTGGGATGCTTCGGAAGGGTGGAAAAGCGGGTAACTTCTGTGAGGAGTAAGTCAGGAGGGAGAGTGCGGGGGACAGCCCTGCCGGGGGGGGCGGGCAGTGCCTACCTGGATGTAGGCGCGCTGCAGGTAGCTGTAGGGCACCCTGCGTTGGAAGTCGGCGCGCACCTCCTCGGCGGCGCGGTGGCGGGAGGCGGCTCCCAGGCGCGGTTCCTCGCAGCGCCGCACGCAGCCGGCACGCCCCAGCACCGAGCTGAAGAAGGGTAGGTCTCCACCGGCACCCGGTCCCGGCGCCGCCAACCGCACCTGCCCGAGGCACAGCCGCCGGCACCGCAACCGCGTGTCCCGCAGCTCCCGCCGGCTGCGCAGAGCCCGCTCCAGGCACCGCGCCGCACCCGCGAAGTCTCCACCGTAGTACGCCTGCACGCCGGTGGCGTACAGCGCGTCGAAGGGCTCCAGCGGGCCGCCTTCCCCCACGCACCCGCTGCCGGCCCGGCACGCCGCCGGCAGTAGCAGCGGCAGCAGCAGCAGGGCCCCCCAGGGCTGGCTCCCGGATGCCATGCCCGCCGCACCGGCGGGCTGTGCGATGGGGAGCGGGGCCCGGTACAACGAGGGGTGCGGGCACAGTGTAGCGGGGCTTGGTGCGGTAGGGTCCGGAGGCAGTCTGCAAGCGGGGGCGTGGCAGTAGAGTCTGGGGGTCACCTCAGTGGAGTCCGCCGTGGTGGGGTCCTTGCGACGGGAGCTGGACACCGCACAATGGATCACGGTGCGAAGATGTCCGGGGGTCCTCACAGTGGGAGCAGGGCACCGTGCAACCGTTCTCAGTGCAGCAGGGTCCGGGAATCGAGCGCGGGACTCCGGTGCGGGTCTGCCTATGCAGTGGCGGAGCCACGACCAAGCTCAATGCACGCCCAACCCTATGCCGCCCTCCCGCGCTGCCGGCACCTCTTAAAGGGCCCCGCTCCGCAGGCCGGACCGCCCCACAGCCCCGGCCCGGCCCCCCCTAGCAGCGAGCGGTGGCGCGGGGCGGGCGCCGCTCGGAGCATCCCTGTTGACCAGCTCACTCGCGGTGCAGGGCTTTTAAATGATGTTGTGAAAGGTACATCCCCCCGGAGTGATTTAAATGGCAGTAGCAGCCTTCCCTCCCTCTCTTCCCTTCCGTGCCCCACACCTCCTCCTGCCTTCCCGTGTCCCCGCGGCTGGCGTCGTTGTTCGCAGGATGCTTTATTTGTCCCCCTCTGGGGACAGCCAGTTCCTCGAGGCTGTTCCTCGGAGCTATTTTTCGCTGTGTTCTCCACCCTCAGCCCCTCTTGTCCCGACAGCATCCCGCCTCTGGGAATCCTGCAAATAAATCATCTGGGACGGGCACAGTGAGTGGCTGGTGAAGCCTTTTCAGCTTCCAGCAGTGTGTTTGTCTGGCTTCCTCCAAGGTTTCTTCTTCCAGTGCTACAAAGCCTTGTCCTGCCACAAAATGTTACTCGGGGGTTTTTTGAATGTATTTGAAGGCATTCTTGTGACGAGACACTTGGCAATGCAGCTCAGTGACACATGAAAACACTATCTTAGTTGGCATTTCAAATAATCTCATTGTTGAAGACCTGTCTGCAAGGTTTTCTTTCATATCAATACAATTCATTTGGCTGAAATCTGCTGTTCCTGTGTGAGAGGGAATGGGCAAATATTGAATCCCAGTAGCTGTTTTACTGTAAGCTGTTCTGCACTCAAGGACTTTAAATCCTGTGCATACAGCGCTGTGGTCAGTAGTCTCTCACAAGAGATTGTGGCCTTATTTCAGACATTTCATTAATATCTCTATAGATGCTATCTATCTTTTCATAGACTAAAATAGCTGCAAATGGAAGATGCTTGAAACACATTTGGGTCCAGAGTTTGTTATTGTGTTGAGCCAGATGTTCCTCACGACCATGCTAGGCTTTCCCCTCTGCTCTGCATCTCTATTGGCCTTGATCAAATTGTGCCTTGTTTATACTGCTGTGTCCGGGACCAAAACATGGTCCAAAGCCCTCTCTTTGCTCAAGTCACCAGATTATGGAGTCTGGTTTACAATGGTTTCACATAAGGGAAAGTTTTTTTCCACGCGACTAGAGATTTACTAGAGTTCTTGGTGAAGAGCTTTCCCATCTGGCAAAGATTTCATAACAATCTTCCCCATTGCTTTCTTGTAAACTGGCACAAAATGTTTTAAAGGTTTGGGTGTCCCTCCATCATTCTGCCCTGACAGACTGGTGTGCTGGGGTGAGTGCTCCCAACAGGGGAACCAAACACCCTGCAGGGAGATGTCCAGCAGGAGAGGTATGTGGTGTAACCACTTGCCTATGAAATATGAGTTCTCAGATCCAGATAAAGACTTTTGCAAGGGAAGAGTTATCAGCACTCTGGGGGAACAGAGGCGACGTTATAAGGGGCCTACTCCAGCCTTCTCAAGGGTCACAGAGATGCCGCTGATGACTGCACAAGTTTAAAGTGAGAGTCAGCTCTGCCCCACATCACAGAGATAAAGCATCTGGCTCCTTGGGAGCACTTTCTGAAGGATGCTCCTCAAATGATCTGTTTGCAGAAGTGCTGTATGTAATTCTATATCGCTTCCAAGTCTGCAACATCTCTGTGCATGCAGTGATAATATTGAGGCCCTGCACAGGAAGGAATTCAGAAAGTACATTCTGGAGAGAGAAAGAAGTAAAACAAAATGTTTTATTTTAGTTTGCTGCATTGTCTGATCCAGATGTTTCTTCTTTAAGTCCTTTTTGAAACAGTACAGGAAAGGTTCTGACACCCTGCAGCCCAACTCTGCTGCATCTCCTCTAGAGTCTTCTCTGTAGGCATTCACTAGGACCCGAGTTCACTACCCCCACTTTCTAGTCCTCCTGCTTAGGGTCATGCCTTCTTTGTTCACAAAGTTTGTGCTTTTTCTCACTTTGATGCTTCCCTGCTACCTAATTGCAGCAAAGAGCTCAAAACCGGTTAGCGTATACAAGCACACAATCCAGGCTATCTGTGGGGTATTCAATGCCCTTGCTTGAACAACCACCCTTATTTTTATACTGCTGTTTATAGCCTAAACAAAAAGTCAGCAATCAGGTGGAAAGAAGTTTGCTTGTCCCCTGACTGAGGGTCTCATTCTTGCAGAAGATCTAAACTATAGCAACCCAGCAATACAGTTGCTGCAGCCAGCAGCATCGTAAGCATGGTGTGCTTGCCTTCTTGGAGCTGGAAAGTAGCTGGCTTTAGAAGCCTTGCACATATAAAGGCAGGATTTCACCCAGCAGAGCAATTGCTAGTTTAGGATGTTACAACTCTGAATCAGGCCCCAAGATGCCCGAGATATCCTTCATGCCTGTAATGAAAGGAATAATTCTAAAAATGTAACAACTCAGCCCGTGTTCAGATGTTGATCCTGGCCCCCGTGCAGTTGTTTTGAAAGACATTTTCCTACATAAATAGAGTCATCTGAAGCTTTCTTTTTCCTTGAGGAAAACTCTGATATATGGGTCAAACCACTGATGATTTGGCAACAAGATAAGAGCAAATTTTAGAATGCCTTTCAAAATGGCTTTTCAGCATGCACTTCACAAGCAGACTTCAGTTTCAAGCCCTCTCTTTTTCATCTGTAGACTTGCCTCTGTACTTAATTCATGGACAAACTCTGTAATTCCCAAATCAAACACAGGTGACCTCTTCAGTGATGTACCTTAGTGAGAGAGGGTTTTGAATCAGATGGAAATGTACAACACACCCTAACTGAAGGGCTTTGGTCCTTGCCTCATGTATCAAAGTACAAGTGTATTAAATACATCAAAACCATTATGAAGTATTTAAACATAGAACAGTTTGTCCTGGAAGGGACCTTCAAAGGTCATCTAGTCCAACCCTCACTGACTAAGACCCAATCCAGACCTGAATTTTGCAGAATGCCTTCATCTACCCAACTCCTCTTTTTATCCAAGAAGGTGTGGGAGAGCCTATGGATGTCAGTAGATGTCAGGAAATTAATACCAAATAAATAGGCATCAGTAATAATAATCATGAACCACATTTTCAGGATTCTCCTTACAGGAGGAATCCACCAATAGAGTCACATAAAACTAGTCTAGGTTTGGGAGCAGGAGGAGGATAAGGATGAGTGACCAAGGAGGAATTTTCTTTGCAAATTATTGTTCTTGTTACAGCACATTGTAGCACATGCAACAGAGCAGGATATGGATAGAGAGAATACAAATTGCATGATGGGGATGCCACTGCATCTGCTACAGGTTGTACGTGTTGGTTTCATTGCTGCTGAATTACAAATCTGCATCCCGCAGCTGTTTCACTGTACATTTGAGCCTGTCTCTGACACATTGCTCTGCTGGGTCACTGATGACTTGAGGTCAGCACAGGTAAGCTGAAGGTTTTCAACTTTTCTTCCTACGACTTTTCACTTTTACTTACTTCTAGGCTCAGGACCTGGGAGCAGCTGACTGTTATCATTTTCTTCCAAACAGACATCTGACCTGTGTTAAAATGCTGTATGCACTTCTTCATGAACTACAGTCACAAGAACCCGGGATGTCCTCTGTCCTAGCAGACCTCCACCCTGACATTTCCCCCAAAGCACATCTGTCTCATATCTTGCTGATGACAGCTTCTTTTATGACTTCCTCTTGACATCCACAGAGACATTACCTCTGCAGATGGACAAAATGACTGCCAGCAAAGCTTTGCTTACAATGTTGCTGTTGTGTCAACACACTGTCAAGGTCCCCTCATAACCTCCTTTGGAGCATCCAGTAAAGTTACCTTGGCCCAGGCTTGTCCATATCTCTCTCTGCTACACTCCATTATTAATACCAGCTTTGACAGCTCATTCTTTCCTTTGTCCTGGTCTGGCCTGACTCTCTGCTTCAGTTCATGGGACTTACTCTTATCTCTGCCTGTTCTGGACAAGGTTTTGTGATCTAGAATTTGTCATCACTTCTCTTCTGCAGTACAAACCAAAACTAGCTCCTCGAATCCCTCTCTGTAGTGATCCCTCCATTAGACTTCTCAAGGCTTTGGACATGTGCTTTAGTTTGCAAGCACTTGGTGATACACAGAAACCCCTGTGCTGGATCTGTAATAAGAACCTTAATACAAGAGCACAGACAAGTACAACACAAGGCTTGCTGTTGGCACTTAGCAGAGAAATACAATCACATAAATCACATAAGCAGAAGATCCTTGTGTCTTCCCATGCGTAGGCAACAGTATAAACTTATTAAATTCCAAGTGCCTGTACACTTTGCTTACTCAGAAACTTGGACTCTGCTGCCGCTATAAATTAAAAACCAATAAAAATAAAGTTCAAAAAGTACAAAACACACAACCACAGGCACGCTGGTGTTTTGGAGGGGTTGGCCACATGCCTGTGTTTTTCAGCTTTGATTTAAAATACCTCCATGGGCTATGTTATTTAGGATGACAAAAATTGATAACACTTGAGAATTATTATATTGTGCTCTGCATAGCACTTTTCCTACACTGACAGCACAAAAAAAAATTACATATCTAGAGAGGCTTGCTGTTATGAAGAGGAATGTACCTAAAAATGATATAAACTGAGAAAATTTTATCACAGACTCAAATGACACAGTTATTTTCAACACATAGCCCAAAGTTAATGAGACGTGTGAATGGTTTCATTGTGTAACAGTCTGAACTTCAGATGTGGCAGTTTCAGTTTCAGAGGGTGAACAGGGTCCAATTCATGACTGCTGTAATTGGACCAAAGTTGGTGACTAAAATGATAGGTCAAGTGTAGAGTATGTGCACTCACAGACAGAGGCTGGCTATAGATCTAGGAAATCTAGGTTCACCAGTCACATAATGAATGGATGGGGGTAGACAGGCCAGTTGAAGTGGCCTGCTTGAGTAAGGTTTGATGGATATGAAATTTATCTAGGAGGGGTAAAGCTGCAGGTGACGTTTCTCTCCAACATAACTATGGTACCCTGTGGTGGTGCATGAAGGGAAAAGAAAGACAGGGAATGGTGGAGATATGCTATACATAGCAAACAACTTCTTCTGTCCAAAATAAGGTGGTTGATGCAGATGAGAGTGTGTGAATGGAGTAGCCCCAGCTTCCACACATCTGGCATGGATGTTTGAGGACTCACCACCTCTCCAGAGAAGAGCTTCTCACAAAAAACATAGAATCATAGAATAATAGAATAGTTAGGATTGGAAAGGATCTCAAGATCATCTAGTTCCAACCCCCTGCCATGGGCAGGGACACCTCACACTAAACCATGCCACCCAAGGCTTCATCCAACCTGGTCTTGAACACTGCCAGGGATGGAGCATTCACAACCTCCCTGGGCAACCCATTCCAGTACCTCACCACCCTAACAGTAAAGAATTTCTTCCTTGTATCCAATCTAAACCTCCCTGTTTAAGTTTCAACTCATTACCCCTTGTCCTATCACTACAGTCCCTAATGAATAGTCCCTCCCCAGCATCCCTGTAGGCCCCCTTCAGATACTGGAAGGCTGCTATGAGGTCTCCACGCAGCCTTCTGTTCTCCAGGCTGAACAGCCCCAACTTTCTCAGCCTGTCTTCATATGGGAGGTGCTCCAGTCCCCTGATCATCCTCGTGGCCCTCCTTTGGACATGTTCTAACAGCACCATGTCTTTTTTATGTTGAGGACACCAGAACTGAACACAGTACTCCAAGTGAGGTCTCACGAGAGCAGAGTAGAGGGGCAGGATCACCTCCTTTGACCTGCTGGTCACACTCCTCTTGATGCAGCCCAGGATACGGTTGGCTTTCTGGGCTGCAAGCGCACACTGCAGCCAGCTCATGTTCATTTTCTCATTGACCAACACCCCCAAGTCCTTCTCCGCAGGACTACCATGAACTTCCTTTTTGCCCAACCTGTAGCTGTGCCTGGGATTGCTCCGACCCAGGTGTAGGACCTTGCACTTGGCATGGTTAAACTTCACGAGGTTGGCATCAGCCCACCTCACAAGTGTGTCAAGGTCCCTCTGGATGGCATTCCTTCCCTCCAGCATATCAACCGAACCACACAGCTTGGTGTCATCGGCAAACTTGCTGAGGGCACACTCAATTCCACTGTCCATGTCAGCGACAAAGATATTAAACAAGACCGGTCCCAACACCGATCCCTGAGGACACCACTCGTTACTGGTCTCCAGCTGGACATTGAACCATTGACCACAACTCTTTGAGTGTGACCATCCAGCCAATTCTTTATCCACCGAGTGGTCCACCTATCAAATTGATGACACTCCAATTAGAGACAAGGATGTCATGTGGGACAGTGTCGAACGCTTTGCACAAGTCCAGGTAGATGACGTCAACTGCTCCACCTCTGTCCATCAATTTTGTAGCCCCGTCATAGAAGGCCACCTAATTGGTCAGGCAGGATTTTTCCCCTAGTAAAGCCATGCTGGCTGTCACCAAGCACATTTCTCTTTTTCATGTGCCCTAGCATGCCTTCCAAAAGAATCTGCTCCCAGATTTTGCCAGGCACAGAGGCAAGACTGTAATTCCCCGGGTCATCCATTTCCCCCTTCTTGAAAATGGGGGTTATATTTCCCTTTTTCCAGTCGTCAGGAACTTCACCTGACTGCCATGATTTTTCAAATATGATGGCCAGTGGCTTTGCAACTTCATTTGCCAGCTCCTTCAGGACCCGTGGATGGATTTCATCAGGTCCCATGGACTTGTGTACATTCATAACTGTGAAAACCTCTGGAGTAAACATCTGGTGGAATTGATACCAGGTTTCTGTGTGCTGGCAGCTCTGCTGCCTGCAACAGGGCTGTTCATGCTGAAAGTGTAAGGACTGAGCTGCTGTTGAGTGACATGGGAGAAGCACAGCTTGTGAAAGTGAGATGTGGGCATCAAGTGGGACAACAGGGAAAATACTCAAGGGCCCCTCAAGAGCTACCTGAAGCAGTTTATATCTTCTAGTGGAAATGTCAAATAAATGCCCATTAAAATCAATAAAACTACCCCGAAATCCAGTTTGGCTATATTTTCCTCTGCATGATATCATGCTTGTTTTTCTTATGCATTAACTTATAATCTCAGCATTTACTGTTTTTGTCATTCCTTTCATCAGTTCTTGTCTGGTCTCAAAATATCATCCAGCACTTAGAAGACATTTTAAAATAAGATTACATAGAAGCCATGGGGCTGCTGAGCCAGCTCAGGTAGATGCTACAATCCACCACAAAATGTAACTTGCAAACAGAAAGGTTTCCTCCACAGACTTTTCTCCCCATGTTGTCCAGCAGTAAGAGACTGGTTTCCAAGAGCAAAAGTTTCCTTTCCGGCAGAGCTCTTGATGTGAGCAAGATCCTAACTTACTGTGGGAAGAAAAAAGGAAATGTCAGATGGGGAAAGAGGCCCACTAGAAGCGCAACCCAATGGGTGAGAATGGAGAGCTGTCACAGGGGGAAACCCAAAGTCCTGCACGTTAAATCAGAGGAGGAGAGAGAGCTGCAGGGGAAGCCCGAGAGGCGAAAAAATTCCACTGAGGAAACTGAAAATAATTTGGCAGTGGTAGGACATGCACTGTGGGAAGGAGCTCCCTCAAAGAGGCATAGTGATAACCAGGAGTGCTTTCTTTCCCCAGCATGAACACAGCAAACACCAGTTGCTCTTGTCTCTGGTGGCACAGCAGAGGCAGTGTGGGACTCTTGTGTTGCCAGTCTGTCCCAGCTTTGATTTTTATTATTCAGTGAGAAAGTGGGGGGCTGAGAGGCTATTAAAGACATTGAGCTCACTTCTTTCACAAGCATCACATCCCTTGTGGCTCCCCTTTCACAGCCCATCTTTCTTGTACATGAATGCAGTTCTGACCAATCTGATCAAGAGATGTAAATCAACACCTACATCCCAATCAGCTGCAACACAAGGGAAACTGGAAGAAATGGTGTGCAATTAAGTATGTCAGCGTAGCTCCCTGATCTCCTCAAAGACCTGCCCTGGTTAAAAGTCAAAAATCCTCATGAGGGTGAAGTGATGTTGGGGTAGTGTGCATGCAGAGAGAGAAGCCCAGAGATGTTTAAAGCTATATTCCAAACTGCATTTGGCTGAATAATTTTTACTGCAAGGTGCTAGGTTTATATGGCACTACTTTTTGTGTTGGAGAATCCTAAATGCTCTGCTAATGCTATACACATAAAACTCACTTCACTACAGCTACTAGGCAGACAGGTTGCCGGCACACTGCTTCTCACTCAGATGTAGGAAAGGAATAACCAAACCACCACATCTCAGCAAAATCCTGTCTTAAGGGAAATTACTCCTGGGAAAGGAAACAGAACTTGAATTCTTAACATTTTGTGTAATATACAGACCTGCCGCGGAAAGGACTCAGTCAGAGATCAATGTGATCAGACAAAAAGCCATTAATTGCAAAGCATTAACTCCTTATATACTACTGCTTACACACACCTACAGCAATTTGGCATATCATGATTGGATACTTGTCTTGAAGACCCTTAGTGACTAACACATAGTTGGTTAAGCACAGGTGTGATAACTTGACCTCGAGCGCTTGCCAACAGTCCACAGTTTCTCATAACTCAGTGAATTCCAGCTTCTTCTTATCTTGCTTGCTTAGGCTTTCTCAGGCCTCCCATGGCCTTACTGTATCCCTCGGAGTTATTCAGAGCTCATGTACCAAATATCCATTCTCCTGTGAGAACACTGTCTCCACACAGACCTCTGGGTGTCCTGGTCTCTCCTCACAGATGTAATTCTGGAGGTGGAGCAGGTGAAGTCAACTATGTGGCCCTGGAGCAAATGAAATGATGCACCAGGACCTCAGAGTTGCACTGGAGCATGCAATGGGTCAAGCATGGATTTACTTGAGAATGGGTTCATAGCAGCTACTCTGCATTGCTTGGTACCAGCTTGGTAATAGCAGCAGTGTGGGTACCTCCTGACTCCCAAACCATGAGAAACTTTCTGACACTTGATCAGCCCTAATCGAGAAGCCTGACCAAAAGGAATCTGGAGAATGAGGGTCTGTGGTCGAGCCAAGGCATGCAGGAGATAGCATCATCACTCCTCACCCCATCCTTTGTACCTGTATCTGTAACGGGAAAGCTGGACGCTGCACAGGTGTCACTCAAAACTCCTCCTGCTGGAAAAAGTTCTGGGAGGATCAGAAGGGGGTGAATGGAGGAAGAAGACTGGAATAAGTGGCTGAGTAACACCATTATTTGCAGAGCTGCTGCAGCCCAGTGGAAAACATTCGGTTTGGGAACAATTCTGCCAACCCAAGCAATGACATGTTCCCTCATTCTATTTTTTTTCTTCTTTTCTTCCATGGCCAATTTTTAGGCTTCTATAAAGCTGAAGTAAAGCTGAACAAATTCCTCTGTAGCAGCGTATTTACTCTGGTTTCACAGTGGTCTAAATGGGTGAGAGAAAATGACTGTAGTCACAGAAAAAATGGGTGTCAAAACCATGGGATGTGGTGAAACAGTTGTGTAAGAATACAGAGGGACTCCAAGACAAGAGGGACTTGCTCAAGATGAGCACTGAAACCTGTGAGATCAGTATCTGCTGTGAGCTCCCCTGTGTCACCCTCTCCTTCACTTCTATGAGATGCCAAGCACCAGGGATGCCACTGCACTCCGTGGTGGCACTACAGAAGGTGACTGTAACATCAGCTGGCAAGCATATGGCAAGAGCAGCAAATCCAGATGGTGGTAATGGAGAGGAGCAAATATCCTGTCTCATTGAAGTGTTACCTATAATTAGAGAAACTGCAGAAGAGAAACACTGATGAAGAGTGGGAAGGGAAATTGCCTGTATGCTCCCTGTGGTGTAATGCTCAGTGAAAGCTGATGTTGCTGTGATTAGAATTTGTTTCTCCAAGGGGAGCAAGAGAAGGCTTCAGAGGGAGCAGATTCTCAACAGCCAGGCAGGGGAGCAAGCAGCATGAAATCACCCAGGACTAAAGAACCAGCTCTCCTGACTCTCCTTTCTGAGACCTGGCAGGGGGATACCTTTTGCTTGGTCAGGCACCACAGGTGAGCACCCCAGCAGAGAGGGTGTCACTGACAGTGACTCATGAAGGCTGTTCACTACAGCTTCAGCAGTTTCTCCAGGGCCTTTTTTGGCTGAGGGATGGACTTGGAATTAGGGGGAGCAGGTCTCAGCTCTTACTCTAATCACTAAAAATAGCCCTAATGTATGTTGCTCCCTCTCTCCTAGATTGCATTACCACTGGACTTGTGCAAAAAAATATTTAAGAGGGTAGCCGACGGGAGATCTCTGAACACAGTAGCAAGGACTCTGGTTTTCCTAGTTTTCTAGTTTCTGTAATACAGCTTTTAGTGAAAATAAGTAAGCCACAGACAGTGCTGCTTTTGTATCTGCTCCTTGCACTAAAGGTCTCAGCTGTTAGAAATTAGAGTGCGGTTACTTCTTTGACCCCTGTAATTTCTGTGGAGAACAGTGATCTGGTCTCACAAGCATTCCCCTGGCCAAAGCCTTCAGGACTAGGAGTGAGATTTGCTCAGTATGTTAGGCCAATGGTGCTGTTTGAAGTATATGCTCAGAGAAAGAGAGCTATAAACTTCAGCAACCTTTTGTTGCATTAATCCATCATACTCTGACAAGTGGGTGGCTCAAATAAATGGATTTTACAAAAAGAGGAGGCAGGATTCTCATGAGAAGTAGGATTTAATGGCAGAAGAGATATGTGAAAGCTTTAATCTTTGTGCCAGGGCGTGTTTCTGTCTAAGGAGATTCTGACCTTATCTGTCAGAAGGGTTGCTGTGAACCTGGCTCTGCCAACTGGCCAGACTGTATATTTATTTCTTTAGAACAGCCTCCATTGTTCTGAGTCAGGAGGGTCAATCTGAGCAGCTGCTGCTGAAGAGGCTGGCAGGCGCCCCAAGACAAAGGTCAGCAGAGCATTTCCAAGCAGGTGTGTAGGGCATTTCCAAGGGATTAGCGACTGGTTACATGGAGATGCAATCTTAGAAAGCAGCCCAGAAGATCCTTAGAGACAGCTGGATGGTACACAAACAACCCTGGAGAGTGTTTCCCCACTTGCTCCAGGCAGGCTTTTGAAGCTTGAGACTCAAATTGAGGCAACACACATGACAGCGCACTTCTGAGGGAAACAGGGCTCTTACTTCCATGCTAGCACCACTTCCCATGGGACGCGAGTGTGTACTGTGACATGGGTAGACTCCAAAATCCTCCTTTGCCATCATGGAAGAAGCAGGCCAAAGCAACAAGAAGGCCACTTTGAAAGCTCAGGGGTACTCTCAGCCCTTGGATAGAAGTGGCAAGATGAGCCATTAAGAGGGAAGAAGGCAGCAAAGCCTCCAAAATTTTCTGAATGCCAGTGTAGAAAATGCCACCAATGCTTGAGCCCCACAGTAGAGTGGGTAAAGAGGCAAATCATTACATTAGATGGGATCCTTTGGTATTTCACACAACCAAGCAAGCTCTAAAAGTGATAGAGCCCAAACAGAAAAGAAATCAGGGGTGACGGTGTATGTGATCAAAACTATGCCCCTTTGGAAGTGTTGAATGAGTAGTCACTCTGCCTGTTTTGGAGATAGCACAGAACTTGGGACAAAATTATGCTGATACACTACAGGATTTTCAAACACATCTTGTGCTAATTTCCAGACTTCTGGGAAAAGCAGAGCATATGTGAGATTTTGTACCTAGTTAATTTTACGGAGTGCATTGAGTAAGGGTGGATTTATTTTCTGAGTTAATTTCTGAGTTAATTAATTTCTGATGACTCTAGACATCATTTCAAACATTGATTTGTGCCTCTCCATTTGGGACGCAGGGTACTGTTTTATTGCCTTGTATAAATCGCTTGTTGTTTTATTGAAGCTTAAAAACACTTGGCAAGGCTACAGCACCCCATTATCTTTCAATTGGGTTGGGCAATAATTCCTTAAATAAACACAAAACCTTATTAAACTCTCAAATACCTAGAAATCAAAACTTACAAACAGGGACATCCAATGTGCTGTGGTAATGAAGAAATGAATGTGCTTTCTAACTACTGAACACAATTAAATCTGGAAAACTACCTTGAAAGCTAAAGTAAAAGCAAGTCTGCTCTTAGCAGTGTTTCCTTGTTTTTCTTTCTGCTTCTGTCTCTGCTCAGAAGCATGCTACATTGCTAATGCCTGACTGGCACTGACCAAATCCCAAAGAACTGCTGATATTCTGCTTCCAGGTAAGTTTACAGATCCAGCAGGGAGATATGACAAAAGAAAGGGCTGGCAGAGCTTCTTGTGTTGATCAGCCCTTGGAGAGGGTCGTGTGCTGGTGCTGGACTCTGCTCTGTGGCTGTTGCTGGTGCCTCTTTGTACGCACATGAAACAGAAACCAAGTCAACAGCTAACCCCCTTCTGCAGCATTTGTGCTTTGTGAAAGCTGACCTCATCTCAGACAAACCTCAGCACATTCATCACCAGGAATTTGTGAGTCATTCCCTGGGAAACTTCTCCCTCTGCACTAACCATATGAGCAAAACAGCTCCCACTGCATTGGTCAGAGCTTGGCTGCCAGGTGGGGCTTCAGGCTGCCCTGAAAGCAGCTTTGTGGATTAGGATCCTGCATAGCAGTGGTGCAAGGAGGGGCAGTGCTCACAGATTTTTCTTCAACGCCTTCTCCATAAAGAACAGCACCCTGGTAGAGATGCAATGGTCAGACCCTCAGGGCCGGGAGGGGTGGCTCACCTACAGTACAGCAGCTAGAAACAGAGCCTAAGGAGAGAACATGGCAACATTCAGCTGCGCTGACAGTGCTGAGGGCTGCCATTGACAGCAGGATCAGTGCCACCAGGCCTGTGACTGGGTTCACAGTCAACTCCCCAGCTGCTTAAAAACTGCCACCACCTTTGGCTCCTGTCTTTAACACAGCATATCTCCACCAGAGATTACATGGAAGCAAAGAAGCCTGTCCTGAGTGTCACACCCCAGAAATTAAGGGTCAATAGGATTTACCAAGAGCCTGTGCCCTAGCTGAAATGAGAGGCTGCACTGATTTTTTAAGCTCATGATAGTCAAGCTGAAAGGATCAAAGGTCTGTGACCATCTTCCTCACTCATAAATTGTGGCAGGTCTCTGCAGGGCATTGATGATGGCTTGCAGAGGCCCCAGAGCCCCCCTGCCCTAACAACTGAAGATGTAGATGAGACTGAAGAAGGACCTATGTTATACAGGTATGCTTTTAAATTATACTTTAGCTCCAGGACAAACTGAGCATCACATTGACAGGAAGAGATGAACAAGAAAGTAGAGAACCCTAGGAAAACAACACTGCCCATGTTACAATGAGGGGAAACATAAAATCACACAGCACATCAGCTGGTGATAGATTTTCCCTAACTTGATGCTGTATCCATTACACAATGACCTGTTCTTCCACAAGAAGAAACAGTCCATTAAAAGAACCAAGGGAGGCCTTTGGTTTCTAGAGGTTTTTTCAAAACTCCATGGGCATTTGCAGAGAGGCCCTGCTAGTCAGATGTCTTCCCAGATTTAGCATTTAGGAGAAAGGAAGCTAATTCTGCTCCCAGATGGGAGGATGGTGTGAAAGGGGTTTGGGCAGCCAGAGGAAATGGCAGTAAAGGCATTAGGAATTCTCATAAATCATCTGTGAGTGTTTGGATGCTTCATTTTATGCTTATGCCAACATGCTTACTTTCTGGGCCAAACATCACTGCTTTTGTTGGAGTTTCCCCAGTAAGGTTTGGCAAGGAGAAAATGGGATCTTTTTTCTTTAACTGTGTGTCCACTTTTTCATCACAAAACATCACAGCAATTAATTTTTCCCTACACTACACCCTCAGGTTTGCACACACACCATTTCTGAGTGAATAGAGTGAGCTTCTGAGCTAAAGAAAGCATTATTTGAAGACTGTGTGTGCCCAGCCTAAAAGCTAATGTCAAGGCTGAGTTTGTTCTGCTCTGAACACAGAGCAGGGTTAATGCAGAAGTGGGCTATGTTAGCCCCAAATACAAGGAAAAACTGCTACTGGTGTCAGGAGTACTTTGTCTCTCTGTAATGTCTTAGCTACAGAGACTCCTACTGCACTTCGCCCAGCAAAACTAGAGACTGAGACATTTCAGTGACATTCAGCAATGTGACAGTGAGATAATAAATCCTTGCATTTGGGAACTGAGATGCTGCTTCTCCTCACATCAAAGGGGAAGTCCCTGGGCAGATATTCAAGCATACAGACTGCCCTCATCTATCCCCCCTTCCTCCATCCATCCTATTTGCCTTATATGTGTCTTAGCCGATTTGTTCTTCTCCTTCATCCAAACAGCTAGCAGATAAAGATCAGAGTGTGTCTTCCCTGGGCACATTTTCAGCCAGATTTTCACCCTGTATCAGTGCTACCTGTCTATTTCAAAGAGATCTCTGCTGACTTCCAGCACAGCCTGCCAAGCACAGAGCTGAGATCAGGTCCCTGGAGCAGCCGCTTCTCCCTGAAGGGCTGAGAGCTGGTTAAGATATAACCAGTGCTGCTCAGTACCAAATGATCTCTCACAGTGACAGGTGCATGTGAGAAAGTTCAGACAGAAATCTCTGGCTGCATGTGATATTTCAGTGACTGTTAGGTTAAATATAGTAATCCTACTACCACAGAACAAGAACCAGACAGCTAAATTGGTATACAATCTGGTCTAATTGTTAGATTCATGGTCTTATCATAAGACTAGGAAACCACATAACCTATTGTATATACAGGAAGTTTTAGAATGTATACGTATTATGGCAGCACTCAGGGCTTGTGCAAAGTGCTGTACAAATGCAGAATTAAAAAAACCAGTCTCCTCTCTGAGGATCTTGCAACATAAACCAGAAAGCAGCCAGATACAGAGAAAAGTAGACAAAAAAGATTGCCTTATTATGCCTAAAAACCCCACCATCATTCATACATTTACTCACCACATTATTGACACCTATTTCCTTGTGTCTGCAGTCACATTTATTTTCACAGGACAACTATTAGCTGGCAAAAGTTTGGTTCTCAACTTTGGTTGAGAACATTGTGTAGGGTCTGGTCTCAGGGTGCTGTTTAAAAGCACAGGCTAGGTGCACATCTTTTAAGTAATACTTTTAGGATGACACCTGATTTAGTCCAGTCATCAGATGTCAAGACTTAAATAAGAGATTTTCTGTAGGGTTTTGCCACAAAAGGAAACAAAGATCTTGTAGACTCTCTAAGGACAAAGTAAAGCTGCTGCAATAGGCTGAGTAATTCGTGGCTGCTACCTGAAAGCTGCTGCTCACAGCAGCTCTACCACACCTGCTGTGATTTGGCATGAGCTGGGAAGAGGAAGATCATAGCTCTATGGAAAAGTCTGCTACATGCAGCTGAGACAAGATCTGGCAGACAGAGAGTGCAGACTCGGGGCCAGATCTCTGCAGGAGCCTCTTACCTCTCTAGGACCATGGTCCCAGGATTCTGGTAATGTTTCAGCTGCAGTTTGAAGGCTAGAGGTGCTACATATGTGCTAAATACTGTTTCTAATTGAAGCTAATAGGTATGATATTACCTGCATTTGTGCCAAAAAAAAAAGCATATGGATTTGTATGACTTCCACACTAACCTATAAATCAGCCTAGGGTCTCTGGGAGCTTAATGTAAACTGCCTGTTGGAGAGCATGAAGTGTCTGCCATCCAGAGTCACGGGTTCATAATAAAAAACAAACCAAAGGAAACCTCCTCCTTCCCATCACACTACCCAGTCCCAAGTTATGCAAAAGGTGCCAACCTCCAGCTGCCCTCCCTCCCCTTGGCCCTAACCTGGCATCTTGGATTTAGGGGGAGAGAAATGAACCTACAGTGAGTTATAGAAATCAAATTGTTTGGCATTCATCTAGTGTACCAAAAATCTGAAGGGACATCAAAGATGAGCCTGACCAGGTTTCTGAAAGAGCCATAGAACCTCAAGAGATCCACAGGATTAATGCAAGCCCAAGGGAGGTCAAAGAGTGAAGGATACTGAAGGCAAACCACAAATAAATGGCTTTATCATATCATGCAAGGAAGTTCTCTGTTCCTAAACTAGGTAAGCAAATGAAGGATAATTTTTCTCCATCTTACATTAATCCAAAAGCCTGGGAGGAATTTATGATGAACATAAGCTTAATGCTGTGCAAAGGTGACTTCTTTGTGGGTAAGACATAGTCAGGATCCTCACGAGGAGAGGAGAAACAGAATGGACACCCCACTTTGCAGACAGTCACCTAGACTGGATTTTTAGGGTGAATATAGTAATAGAAGAATAATGGGGTTTACATGTCCAGACAAGCAAACAAATATTTTTGGGAGGCATAAGCAAAGAAGTATTGAATGTGTACATGTACTGAATAAGAAAAAAAGGAAATATTATGGGAATGTGACAGTTGTACTGCCAAACACTCTGAAATTAGGGGTATCAAAGCTAAGGCTGCTTTATTTTGCTTCCTGCTGTACCCATGAGATGAATGTACTACAGGGGCCTCCAGGTCATCCTGTTCATTACTCTCCCTGCCACCTTTCCCCTCAGCATTATGGTTTGCTTAGACCATAGAGTAGATGTTCATATCCTATGAAATAATTCCATGTTCTGTATTCTCTTTGTTCTTCTTCATCCAGCTTCAAGTCTTATTCAGTGCAAGTGTATAAAAACTGTTCTGAGACCACAACTTCATGTTAACCTTTTCTCAGATTGTTTTATGCTGTCCCTAAATCCTGTTCTGCCTTTCATTAATTTCTTTGCACAAGAAATAAATACTATTACCTCCATGTTAGCAGTATAAAGTTAATCTACACAAATTTAAGGTGAAACGAAACATCAAATTTTGGTGTGGCTTCTGAGACATCAATGTGGTGGTTTTTCAGGTTTAGAATATTTAGTGTATGTAGGACACAATTTCTATTGACATCAGCCACTTCAGTGGGCATCCTCAAGCACCATCATCCTGAGCAAGTGCTACCAGAAGATTTTCAGGTACTTGTAACTCGGCCAATCTGGGGAAGGCAGAAAAACTCACACTCAAGGTGGACATGTTCTGCCAAACCTTCAGGCTTAGGCAGCACTTTGTTTTCTCAACAAAACAGATAGAAGAATGATCAAAACTACATATGTGTCCCAAATCTTAGCCACAGAGAATAGAACAATTATAACTGAAACTTTCCAAAACCACAGAAATGCCTGAGGCAGACAAGCCACGTGGGAACCTTCTTAGTTCAGAGTTTTTGACAGCTGTAGAGGAAGGTCTTCTGCTGGGAGGTGCTGCCCAGAAGTGCAGGTGGGCACCCAGCCCATGCTCTGTGCCTATTGTGCCTATAGAGGCAATACTGCCGAAGGATGAGGTCCTATGTCATGGCTAAGCTCTGTCATCCCTCCCAAGCCAGATGTCCCCATAGTGCAGTCCATTGCTGAGACAGAGCCCTTATGAAGTGTGACTAAACCTCACTAAAAGCAAGATGAATAGGAAGTGGAAGTGGAAGGGCTGTATAGCCTCTGTATCCTCCTCTGACGCTAAACGGAAGCTCAGATTATTTTTAGTATCAACAACTATTTACTGGTCTGGGAAGGACTCTGCAGGATTGAGGCACAAACTTTGCTGTCACAGCATCCAGTTCCTGCTCCAGTGAATAATGAAAGAGCAACTGCTGGAAAGAGGGAGAAAAAATGCAGTGTAGCAGAGGCTGGTGTGCATCAAGCTGAGCTGGGGCCACTGCTCCTGGCAGCAGCTGTGCTAGGGTGGCCAAATGCCCAGCTACTGTATGATGGCAAATGCACAAAAGATTGTTCTGGACTGAGGCGTTGGTGTGGATTTAGTGGGGATGTAGGACAGGACATGTCATTTCCCCTGAACTGTAAAACAACTTCTGGACATTTTTGCTTATTTGAAATAGCAAGTGTTTGAGTGCTGGGAAATAGGTTAGATAGTATCATTATGCCTAGTTAAATGGTCATGGTGGTTTTTAATTAAATTCATAACTCTTTTTGATTGCCTAGTCAGGCTTTTGTGCAACATCACCAGACACTAATAGACAAGTGTGAGATACAGTGAATAAAGAGCTCCAAGATCCATGTAGCTATCCTGTAATTGTCATTGCGGTGGTAACTTTTACAGACAGGTGAACTGCCCACTAAATCATTTGCACAGCAGACGTTGGCTATTCTGACTGCAAGCAGGTGCATCTGCCAATAATGTTTAATCTTCTCTAATGAAATCCAGAGGATGATGGCTCCAGAGCAAGGGTAATAAGCTGTTAGGAGTCCTGCTTGGGCTGCCCTTCTTCTAGCTTGCATAGAAATATGGAGAAAGGACAGCAAAAATTAAACTGACGGAGAGATATGCATATAAGTCTTGGGTCCATTGGTGGCACTTGAGTCCAGAAAGACAGGTTCAGCACAGTTTTCTGAAGAGTATGTGTCTTTGTCACCCAGGGTCAACAACAGGTTGGGTGGGTCATTCTCATGATTTACTTACTCATGGCTGTACTGCTAGGGCTGCCCTCAAGCAGCCAGGTTGGTTATTATTCCCTAAGCAAGAGGAGCCACTGCCTGGCACAAGATTGAAGCCACCAGGCTCATTTTGCAGGGCAAGTACTTTACTCCTTCCCAGTGGTCTTGCACAGTGTTCCCGCAGATGTCCCTGAGGACATCTCAGGACATCATGAGCAGAGAAGCCTGGAGATAGCTAATTCTCCTTCCCCATCCTGGATGGACTACAAGTAATTTAACTAATGTCCAGGAATCACAGGGTTCACGGCACCTCTTTCTAAAAGAAGCCTGCTTGATACATGGTGCACTTGGGGTTGTGGAAAATTTACAAAGTGTGCTGTGCTTGACAGCTTTTTCCAGGAGGGCTTTGAGTCAATTTTCTTCCAAGAGTCTGCATTCAGTTATAGTTTGGAATATGTGATCTCATGGTGTTTGTATTTATTCCTCTCACAAAACCATTTTTACACCATCAGTATCTATAGGTTACTGTGAGGCACCAAGTGAAGTCATTGTAAGGCCACTCACAGCATACTGCCTCTCGCATGGAGCATATCAGTTTGGCTGCAGGATAGCTGCAGCTGAAGTTACTTTGTGTGGCTATGAACTGAGGAAACACAAGCAACGGATATTAAAACAATGAAATAACACAATATAAAGGGAAAATATGTTACAAGAAAAAACACCCCCCTGCTGTTAGCATAAGAATGTACACATAACCACTGGAATGGTTGTGAGGTGCTTTATTGCAGCGCTGGAAACCAGGGGCCTCGCCCAAATCTGGCTTCGACTTCGTCACATCGCGCTCCCAATTTATACATCAGAAGTTTCGCAGTTAATGCATATTCAACCTAAATTGCTACCTTAACTAATACGTATGCATTAGGGATTGCCTCATCAGTCTATTACGACATCAGCCTCTTCTGTGCTTGCACAGCCCCCCCCCGGTTGTCGTCCTGATGAAGTAAGGAGTCTTCCTCAGATGAAGTAAGAAGTCTTCCTCGCTTTGTCCTTTTTGACCTGTTTGTTCTTTGGACAGGCCTCAACCATTATGTGGATGCCAGCATTCTCTTGTTTTCACTTGGCTGCCTCTGGTCAATCTGTATGTTCTGCTTGGATAAGGTTTTACAACACTTTCTCAATCCACCCATGCCTAAGTTACAACTAAGGTACAGAACAGCAAAGTTACAACTAAGTACAAAACGATTAACTAAGGTACAGAACAGCAAAATCAAAGGCCTACTATTGATTTACAAACTTTCAAATATAATTATTTTTAACATTAAATTTCACCCTTTTCTAACACTGCTTAGGGTCTCATAAGGAATTGATAATGGAAGGGGGCTTCTCCATCACCTGTTCCCATGTTAGAAAACTGAGCAACAAGCTCAAAGGCTGTTTCTTTATATGACTTCTTCAAAGAGCCTCTCATGTCTCATAAATGAATAGTTTCTAAACTGAGATACTCTGTATCTAGCCCAAGATTCCTAAACTCTCCTGGGAATATCTACCCCCTTCATGCAAGTGACACCCTTGTTACCTATCATTGTAACAGGAAGCAGCAAATTGTATCGTGCCACACAAGAGGCTTGGCTCATACATGGGGGTTCTTCTTCTCTCTTCTCAACCCATTTTCAGAGGGAATAAAGTAACATCCTTATTGGAGGAAGGGATAGCATGACATAAGTGACCAGAAGTAGAAAAGGTGCAGCAAAGATTTGAATCTTAGCCTTCAACTCTAAGATTGCAGACTTCCTGGTGTAATTGAGGGGAGACACAGCCTCCATAAGTCCAGTCTATGAGCTGGAGCATAGAAACATCCATGATGTGGGACAGAAGCACCCCACCCGAGCTCCTGGAAATCAGAATCTCAAATGTCCTCCTGAAATGAGCTCTGCTGCATACACAGCTGCATTAGCCCACAGAATGGGATTTGAACCTTGTGCCATAGCAGTGGGATAAACACGGGACTTGTGGGGAGTTTGGCTCATTTGCCAGGTAAGATCTTTGCTCAGAACACAAATAGCAGCATAGGTCTAACCCAAGCTGCATGTTTTTGTAACAAACTAGGGTTAAGAAACACCCTGATTTCCAAACTAGTCTGCTCTCTAAGGTGACTCACAGCGCCCTAACTGCCCATAGCTTTTAAGATAAAAAAAAAAAGTTATTTTCTTCTCTTTTTTTTTTTCTCATTTTCCTGCATTCAGGATTTTTTCTTTTTTTTTCTTTATATTTTTTTGCATGAAAGACACCTAGTGATAGTTGGTAACACAACCATTTCTGAAACTCATGATTGCTTATTATTTTATGCAGCGGAAAACCCTCCTTTAAGACAGTCAAATTAATTCTGTCAAATAGTTCAGAGACATTTCAGCACCCACTGGAATGTGGTGGTAGCTTTCCCCCGACTTCAATGGCACAAAATATTCCCAAGACTGGAAACTCCAAATTACCTGCATCTGTTCTGCACATTTCTGAAGCTTTCCAACTACTAACAAGATCATCATGTTGCAAGAATAAGTACATCTATGTGAAACATTAGTGAGATTGTGTGTCTTGGTCTAAGTCCTGGTCTACTCCAGTTGATTGGAAAACTGCCATAACAAATCAGAATTTGGCTTCAAGTGTACTGAAAACTAAAGCGGGTTCTTTAGCATGCTGCATGCACAAGAAGCAGCCTTTGGCTTGGGGTGCATGGTAGGATATTATTCCATACTATGATTTCTATAGCTGTCCAGTTTCCCACTCACCTTGTCCTCAACTTCTTGGCTATGATGGGTGCAGGGGTAAGAATACAGCACCCTGTACACTGGAGCACTGAGAGTGGCTTTCCTTCTTGAGAAGCAGGTCAAGGAAGACACATAGGAGTGTCATAGAAGGAATACAGGAGCATATAGGGAGTATTTGGGACCTTCTGGAGGATGTCCTGGCATGATGCGAATTTGTGGAAGGGGCTTCTGGATGACCCAGATATGATCACCTGTGGGTAGTGAGCCCAGAGAGGGAGTGGAAGATGTCATCACCCTGCCAGTGTGTGCCCCAGACAGGGAGAGATCTTGGGTGCCCTGATTGCAGTGAGTGAAGAACTGTTTCTCAAACTATGAAACTTTACAGCTTTGAAGGGAGGAAAGATTGCTGTGCTAGGCTAGAAACAGGAGCTTTTTTGCGCTCCCCTGGCATGTGCTGTGCTCTGGAGGAGCCAGTTAGGCAGGAATTGGGGTACCTGCATAGGATTAGAGATGGGACTTCCATCTTCCCTCTGACTCCACCCAGCAGAGTTGGGATCTGAGCCCAGTCAGCTGTAGCCCAGGGATCTGCTCCCCAGAACCATTTAGCCAAGGCACTCCTGAGCTGTAGCACAGCTCCCCCCACCCAGGACCACCAATGTGGGTATGGTGGGAGGATGCTGTTCCCACCTGGGGAAGGCTTGGCCAAACCAGCCACCAGTCCCATCAGGTACCCAGCTCAGAGGCTGTTTGGCTTAGCAAGTCAAATGCCTTTCTCTGCGCTTCTGTTTCTGCCTCCTGCTCGTCAAAGCCAGGCGAAGCTGATGCCGGGGCCTCCTCCTGCTCTTGTGCCACTGAAGCAAGAGGTGCACGGTGCTGCTCTTCCTCAGCAGCTCCAGACACGGTAAGACCTGCCAGTTTGGTGTCCATGGGACTGGCCAGAGTAGGAGACACACTCTGCAGGTCTCCAGCTGCCTCTCCTGCTGCATCTGTGCCCATGCTGCTTTAGATGCTGGATCCCTCCTGAATATCTGCTTGGGGGTCCTGGAAGAGCTCTGGCACCAAGGAGTTGAAGCAGATGTTGCACATGGTGACAGCCTCCCCTGGGAAGCTCTTCGTCACTAACATAAGCAGACTGCTCCGCAGGGGAGGGAGGAAATGTCAGTGGGGATGGTACAGGGACCACCAGCAATGTCCCTGCCACACGCACTTTGGGATCCTGGGCCACTCCGCCACTTCAGGGTCCCTGATGCTGGCCACACACATGGCACTCACCTGGGCCTGAGAGTCCTGTAGCAGGAGAGAAGCTGCTGCTTCTCCTTCATTGTTTTGCTCCTGGGGCAGCTGGAGAGTTCCAGCCTCTGCCAGAGAGATCTCAGACAAAGAAGCTGTCTTGTCCCCCATGTGTCCTGCTGGGGAGACACCAGCCCAGCTGGCCTCTTCTTGATGGTTTCCAGACATGGGAGACACCACGTCTTTTCCAGCTTTGCCTGCTTCTGGGCTCTCCCCACATCATCATCTACATCATCCTCCTGGCTGTTTGTGTGGGCTTTGCCTGGCCGAGCTTCTGCAGAAGTAACTGGAGGCAGCTGCTGCTGGTCACTTGCAGATGAGAATCACAGGAGTGTGGAGAAGCAACCTACGGGATAACTCCGAGTCTTTCATTACTGACGCCTCCTCATCCTTCCATCCCTCCAGGGCTTTAGAATTTTTTGCCTTATCACCCAAACAGGCCAAGCTGGGCACTACTTCAGTGCGGTGTTAACCTCAAGCATGGGCTGGTTTAATTACTTGAAGGGATTATTATGTTTTGTTTCTTTTTGTGTCCCAACTCCAACCTCCCCAGCTGGGTGGGTGCTGTGTCAGGCTCTGGGGGGGGTCATGTGCATGCTCACCCCATGTCCATGTAGCTTTGCACTTTCATGTGAGCCTGCAAGTGGAGAGCAGGACTGCTCTCCACATGCTGGCAACTGTCTGGACTGCTGGCAACTGTCTGGACTGCTGGCAACTGTTCGGCTGCGAGGATGGGGCTGGGGGTAGTTGGGGCTCACCTAATGGGGCAGGGACAAGGTGAGGGTGTGTGTGAATTCCCACTCCTGCAAGTATCAGAGATCCAGGTGCCTCTCCCTGCACATCTGGCCTCACGTGGTTATGGAGTGTTTTTAGCACATGGAGGTTGTGAGGGTGATGGTGGGAGTAATGATAGCAGCTTTGGGCACTGCAGGATGTGGGTGCTGCTACCACTGTGTGGAACCTCCCTTTTCCTGGAGGTCTTTGTGCAGGAGGTAGGAGAGGGTGTTGGACCACCTCAGTGTTTCAAAATGGCAATGGCTGCCTCTTCATCCTCTTCATCCTCACTTCTTCCTCATCTCCCCCCTTACTGTGTGCTAAACCAATACAGTAAAGGAGGCAGTCAAAGTTGCAGTAATGTATCTGCTTTCTCACATTTTGTTTCTCCTGTTGTTCTTTTGAGGGTGGACCAAAATGAGACTAACGTCCCTCACTAAGGTGAAACGGGGGCAGGTCTGTTGATCTGATCGATGAGGTGCCAGGTATCTGCTGCTTGTGCTTCTGCTCTGCAGGCAAGTGCTGTGAGGACAGAGAAGGGTATGAGGTTGGAGTCGATGGATGGTGACTTTCTGTAGGGGCTGGGAAGAAAAGCTCTTTCAGAGGACATAGTAATGTGTATTCCTCTGTGTCATGGGTTCAGCAGTAGCTCATGCTCTGCCAGGGAGGAGAGAGATAGGGCGCCTGGTCTGGGCTAGTCGGGGAGGTATTCCATACCACAGCACGTCCTGCTCGGGGAGGGGACTGGAAGCTGGCGGGAGGGAAGGGGTTAACACCCCGGCTGGGCTCAGGGAGGCAACTGGAAGCTGGCTAGAGGGGAGGGGGGAAGCTCTCTCGCTCTTCCGGGCTGGCCTCGTGTTGGCGGGTGGTATCGTATTCTCTCTCCCTGTTTGTCTCCTCTAACATTGATTTGTTATTGGTACCGGTAGTTATTTCTGTTATACCTTGATTGCTGGACTGATTTTACCTCGATCCGTGGGAGTTGTATTCCTCTGGCTCTCCTTCCCATCCCTCCGGGAGTGGGAAGGTGAGGGGGGGGAGGGAAAAAAAGGGGGAACTGTGCAGATTTAGTTTAAACTACGACAGTTTTTGGCGCCCAACGTGGGCACAAACCCACGAAATAACAACAAATCTGACAGGATTTATAGTCATTTGTCACAATGCTGTTTTATTGCTCTCACAGTTTTTTCTCTTGATCTCACGGTTTCAGGATTTTACCAATTACTTTTCATATATATTAGCTTTGTTAGTGTTCATCAGTATGGGGTTTGGGCTAAAGTTCTGGTCTCATTGTACTTTATGTTAATGACTTGTAATGCAATAGAAGCATTGATCATGAACTCATCTGGTTTATGCTCCCGTATGGTCACCAACTTATATTCTGGGAGGTATATAATAGAAGTGCTTAGGAATTTCACATCTTTTTTCTCCTTCTCAGGTGGTCAACCTGTGAAGGAGACATTCTTCTATCCTCCCAGTGTTCTCTTCCAGATGGTCTACAACATCATTTGAGGGTTTTGAAGTTTTTGAATGGCCTTTTTATACTGTTGAGACTTGTATGCTGATTGTGATGGGGATCACCATAGTAGCACGCATACAGAGTGTGTTTTTGCTCACAGTTATTTCATCTGATTTCAAGAGTTAAGCGGAGTCAGGTCTGGTCCTGTATTGGGGTTAAACGACGAAATAGGAGGACCAGGAGATCTTCCCAGAGGCTGGACAGTCATGAGTGGCAGGGTGTGTGGGATAGTATGGGCAAGCATCATCTAGGTCAGTGGGCCCCTCCAGTACTTTGGAATTTTACTCCGGAACAAGTGAAGAATCCGGAAGAATTAGTAAAACAGCTAAATGACGTGTGGTTGTCGTCCTGGCCATACCAGAGATGGACAAATTACAGCAAATGCTGGGGCTTGGCCTATGCTTATAGGGCCTTGATCGACATTATCCAACACCTTCAAAAGGAAAAAAATGTCCCTGGATCTGAGAGCAACACAGAAGTCAGCGCAGCTGTTCCAACTCCAAGTACAGCAGCTACACCATCCCCAGCC